>NC_139821.1:18381170-18796170 GCF_963457635.1 Microchirus variegatus
GGCCTTGTCTCCGATGATGTAGAGATAGGCCTTCTGCTGGCGGAGGAACAACGCCTCGCTGGGGCCTCCATTAGCCTGAGGGGACTCTTTACTAGCCAGACGCGTCCCCACGTCTGGGTTGTAGGCACTTAGACGCCCGGTGCCTCGGATACTGCCCCATTTCCCTGAAATTCATACACACACGTGGATGAAGCAGCCGTTTCATTCCATCTCAACACAAGTGAAACAATGTGGAAGTGTCACTCATGTTAAACAGCCTTTAAAGAATCATTTCAAAGTGTTCAGAATTTGACACACACTGATGTGTAGAGGAAAACACCCACAGCTACAAACAACCATGCTGCTAAACACAGGCAGAGATGATCGACAACTACCCAGTCCAGTCTGCTACACCTAAGCTGAGTGACAGCTACACGATGATGTCACTCTGTTTCACAGGAATCAAACGGGGAACAATAAACGTCAGATAGCAGAGCTGCGGTAACATGCACTCTCTCACACTCACTCTCTCAATCAAACAACAGCTGAGCTCTGTGATAGACAGCAACACCAAACAGACCGTTAGTCTGCAGTAGACATCACACTTACATGGATCACCCCAGACACACTGATGCTACTGTTAAAGAGATCTGATTGGTTAGACAGGAGAGTAGGAAAAGGCGTGGGGTTAGGGGGCGTGGCCTACTGTACCTCTGGGAGGATTCCTGGCCTTGCCAGACACTTTGGGCTGAGAGAGGGAGATGACTTTCGCCCTTTGACCCAGAGCTGAGGTCAAATGACAAAGATGGCCCGTTAACCAACATGCCCACACAATGGAGGATGGTTTCTCACACACGCACAAACGCACACACACACACATTTCGTTTTGAAAGCAGGACTGTGATGAACTAGATTATGCCTCAGGAGCAGCATGTAGGCTCTAAATAATGCCTCACCTCCTCTGCTGAAGGTTCCAGGAACATCCTCCTTGGTGCCCATCACCTGTTTCATCAGAGCACCAATCTTTGGCTGCCTCAGCTTATCTGATGAGTCTGTGTGAACAACGAGAAAGTTATCTCACTTCAAGTGAACCCTGGGATTTTGGCACAAGTGAACGAGTGCAGTGTGTTAATTCACCCACCGGAAGTGTTCATGTGTGTGGAGGTGAAGCCGCTGAGTGTGTTCCTGCCGCTGCTCTCGCTGTATGAAGGCATGGAGCTGATGATGGCCTGCATGTATTTCTCCTGCTCCAGACTGGTGGACTCTGCCTGTGAGGGCACTGATGACAGAAACACACGATAAACACACAATAGGATTATTTAGTAGCAGGTAGATTTACACAGCTTGTGTCTTAGAGGGATAGTTCAAGTCTGTTTGAAGTGAGTCTTTGCAGTGCATGATCCCAGCACCAGGAACCAGCCCTTAATGAAAATGAAACTTAACACCTTATAAAGTCTATGCCTGCTTAAATCTACAATATAATTGAGCTCTTTATTTCACTCATAAACCAGCTTTTCCAACTAAAAACTGCAGTTGGTATTGTTTAGTAAATGCCTCACACCCTACACCAGAGTGCATGGAGAAAATCAGTGATTTTACATCACAGCACACAGGAGTTGTTGATCCACAGCTGCCTTCATCAGTAAGTTGTGTGTCATTGTGGGATTCTATTTTGTGGTGCAGAAAAGTGACTTATATATTATTAGGCAAAACACGGCAAGATTATGATTTTATTAGGTTTCGCTTTTATTATCACTCATAAAAAAGAACATCCAAGTACAGTTTTATTATGTTATATATTTTTTTTTACCTGCAGAAGGGGCGTTTGGCGACTTGAAGAAGCCTACGACACCCTTGGCGTGGAGGCCTGCGGAGCGCAGGAGGACGGCCTTGGTTCTTGAATTCCTCCAACAAACCACTGGGAAGCGATTCTGTCGGTAGCACCGACTGATTCTCTGGATGGTTGTGTCTGGGATGCTCTGAGGCACTATTAGCAGGCCAGGGTAACTGTGAAACACACACATGTACACAAAAAACAGTGTGTTAAACACTGAGGAGCCACTATCCATCTACATTCCACACCTCCTCTCTCTGTGACTCCTGTAGGTCTCTCACCTCCTGCAGACAGTGTACATGCGGTTGACGGTGGATATCCTGAAGGGCTCGTTCTTGGAACGTGTCAGGCTGTTACTGAGCGTGCCCAGACCCAGGCGCTGGTAGTCACGACAGCATGCGCGCTCCACCACGTTGCTCATGGTTTGTCTGTCTGATGAGCGGATGGTGGAGGAGAGGGTGAGGGAGCTCTGCTGGTCCACCTCCTCTGATACTGTGGAGACACAGGAGAGCTCACTGCATGGTCCTCATTCATAAAAGAGAACTGTCAAGTAGTTTTCAGACACGTTATGCTACATTTCTGCAAACTGACATTCAGCATATAAAATACTGAAACAGGTTAAAGTTTAAAGCTAGTTTGTATGTATGTATGTCACAGTGTGTTGAGCTAATGACAGCAGCTAACGAGATGCATTCAAAGTAAATTTCATCACTTCTGTGTAATCTAATGTGTGTTTAGAGGGGCACCTTTAAAATGCTTTCAAGAAATCTTGTACATTTCATCAAACACAATTAAAGGCCACAACCTAGATGATTACTACCACTGAAATATTTGTTTTTATAAATGCAATCATTTACAATTTCCTGCCCATCCCTGGGACAAGACCCAGGATAACACTCTAATTTAAAGAAGCTTATCTTTTTCAACGTAAGACAGTGCAGGTGGAAAAAGAACTGTCAAGTGCCTTTTAAGCAGGTTAAAATATGCTAATTTTTGTGTGAATGGGGCTTATAGAAGCTCTGATAACGGCTAAAGTGACCAAGTAGTTGCTTGTGTCAGCTGACATGTCAGGCTTGAAAAGATTTGAACTGTTTTTAACACTGTTGAGTTGAAATGGATGAAGGAGGAATTGGAGTTTGCTGTGTGTCAAACCGCCATGCAGATATTTGAGCAGGGATTGGTTACCTGAGATTTCATCCTCATCCAACTCTGACTGGAAACTGCTCCTGTTTTCCCATGTGGGCGGAGAATACTTCTTCCTGGTCACATACTGCCGACCTATGGTCCTTTTGGCAGTCTTCACCAGGTTCTTGGAAAGCGTCCTGAAAACAAGGCGGGAGGATGAAGAAGTTGAACATTTTGACTGTGTGCAGTATGTGACTGGAAGCTGCTGGACATCCACTTCCTGCTGAGTCTTCTCACAAACGGTGTATTTAGATTTGAAGCCATCTAAAACTCCAGCTGACAATGAGCTGGTGTGCTCCTGCTTCAGCATGCCACAGGGCCAGATTTGGAAGAAATGTGTTTGAATGGAAGGTTTTTTTTCATTAGCCAACCCACTCACAAAAACAAGACTGATAAAGCAGCTGCCACATTTTCCACTGATGAATTATTCAAAGGCCTCTCTCATGCTCCGTCCATTCTCCAGAAAAGAAAGAGGAGTGTGTGGTCACAGGGTTGGTAGGGTACAGAGAGTCGGTTGCTAAGACTTTGAATAAAGAGGAAACTAAATGAATGACACCGACAGGAAACTAAAACTGTATTAGAACGCAACCAGTGATGGCAAATTATATCACATTCTGCCTGAAGTGATTTACAAATAAACGTGTTGCTAAACGTTATTACTGAAAGATGACACTGAAGTTCTAAATCTCATCTAAATGATGGTGGGGAAAAAAAGGGAAGAGCGACATTTTCTCAGGACATCATATTCATGAACAGAGCACAACAAGGTCAAACTTTTGACCTTACAGTAGATAGAAGTGAAACTTTAAATGTGCACTATTTGCATTTATAGGTGATTAACTATAAGTGTATGTCTAAATGTTTTCTTCCTGATGTTAATTGGCAAAAAAAACAAAAAAACAACAACACTTCTTTCAGTTTCCTTCCCAGAATAAGAAGAAAAGCTTGATAATCTCTACAGACAACTTTTGATGTTTTGGATGATTCCTCAGTCCACCTCTATGTTATAAGGAGTTAAAAACACATGGAGTGGTTTTATGTTAGGTGATGCATACATTTTTTCCTGAGACCAGAACAATTATTATACATGAATAAAAATAAAATACATAATCAGTGGCATTTTATCATATTTTTTTCTTCATCTCTTACCATTATAAAAAAAACTGTTGATCTTGGAGCCAACAGCCTGACCATAACAATGCAAGCAATGGCCAATCTCAGGCTTTTAGAAGATGCACAGTAGTTTCAGTAACTTTCTTGTTCCTACTGTAGTGTAACAGAGAATTGAAGGTCACGCTCTCAGACATGATTGATGATATATGGTGCCCTCATAAGACCATTTAGTCAGGAGAGACACAGTCTAAAAAAATCAGCAAGAGGTGAACATTTGGTGACCTTGATCAATATTGGAAATATGAGCCTAAAACAGCTAACAGTTGTAAACTGAGCTGATATTACAGATGTGAAGGATCACCTTCTGAGAATGTCTGCTCTGTGCTTTACCAACATGATGTGATGGAGTTGAATGTAACGAGTAATGTGACAAACTGTCATTAACAGCCCTTAACAGTAATGCTGATGTTGACATCATCAGAAAATGAATTTTGAATAGTGACAAAGTCATTCACAGTTTCTTACTTAAGGGACTGGTTCTTGTCCTTGGTCTTGTGCTCCACCACCATTTTTCCGCTCTGACCCACAGTGAAGGCAAAGGTGCCCTGGACGTGCTGAGGATACCGCAGCTTGTGTAAGTGCTTCCTGAAAACCTCTGCCAAGTCTGATGCAACCTCCTCATCAAACGCAATCTTCATGAGCTGCAGTCACACACACACACAGAAGAGTGGGGTCAGAGAAATGAAGAGCAAGGAAAGGAAGAGGAAAAGGAGGGGGGTTTGAATTTTACCTGGAAGGTGCAGGAGCGTAACTGCAGCCCCTCCTGGACAAACTGGTCAATGGATAAATTGACTGAGATCCTCTTCTCCTTGGTCAGAGAGGCTATTGGGAACGAGCGAGTGACCACCTGCTCACCCACTGTGGACAAATGACACAGATAAAGAGCTGGGTTTAGAGGATTTACAGATCTGAATGGTGTCTGTAAAATAATGTGAGAATTAGAGGCTGACTAATTGTTTTAACCAATAAATCAGCTCTGACAGGACATTTTACAACCTATGAACTCAAACAGAGCCTGGCTATGACCATTGATGATGAATGGCATTCCAACTTAAACACTGCTTGACTGGGCTTTTTTAATTTTTCCTTTTTAAAATCAAATGATGTTCTTGTTGTACCTCGTTGTTGTGCCTTTAAACCTATAAGCACTTTTTTAAATGCACAACAGAAACAAAGTTGACTTGTCCGTCAGATCCAGCAGTGGTCTACTTTCCTCAATATAAATTCACCACTGTCTTTATAAGGGAGATACAATATCATTACTATTCCAGCCAAACCTTCGACAAACTTCAATTGTCTCATGTCATTAAATTGTCTCATGTCACGTCTCACCCAGTGGGTCTGTAGGCGTGCCCTTGAAGATGAGTCGATAGGTAGTGAGGAAGATGGCTCCCTCTGCGGGGAGCAGTGGCGGACCTCCCATAAGACCCGTGGCCTCATCGCGACCGTCTGGAATCAGGTGGACCCGCATGCCTTCCATCACTAGCTCCTCTCCCAGCAACAGAGTCGGCCTCAGGAGCTTTGGCTGCATAGAGACAAACAGGAATCATTAATGGTGCAGCAGTGAGAAGAAAATCTAAAGCTGAAAACAGAGAAATCCAAATGTGTGAAATTTCACATTCTGTGTCCATGAAGGAAAGGGAAGTTTGGTTGGGTTTTGCTTACATCACGAAGTGACTGACTGACAATCTTTGATGATGGCTAAACATCTTACACTTTACCTACAGTAGTAGCAACCAGTGTGTCACAAATATGCACATTATATGGAAAAGATGAAGACATTTGAGCACACACAGCTCACTGCTCTTAAAAAAGAACATTGGGCTTTACAGTGGTGTCACAGTTACACCTTACTGTTAAAAAATAGAAACTAGGGCTGGGCGGTTAACGGATTTTAAATCGAAATTGGATTTATTTGTTTGGATGATGTTAAAAAAATGAAAATCGTTTTTTCTGATTTTTCCTGCACTCTCTCAGCTCCCATCCCCTCCCCTCCCCCACTAGCTCTCTTGCCATGGCAGCGTGCATGGAAAACAGCGAGAGCGCCGTCACAGGAAGAGACGTACGAGCCGAACAGTGCTGAACTGTAAATCAGCTAAAAAGACTTAAGGACAGCACCACTGATCGCCACCGGCGAGCTGCATAAATTGCCGCTGTATGTGACTGAATGAGACTGAGTCTGTGCTCCGGAGACCCCTGACACAAGGATCAAGCTGAACAATGCTGAACTGTAAATTAATTAAAAAAGACTTAACAATCTTAAAAACATCGACTGGGATTTTGCAGCAGTAGACTCAATTTTTTTTAAACTTTTGTGGGAGCTTTTTGGTGTTTTCATACATACTCAAACCTGAAGCAGTTATCTCGCTTTGCTAGCGCTATGTTGCTATTGTGCTTCCACCTTGCCTCTGACTGTACTGACGTAAAACAGATGACTTCCTTTGCACAATGCTTGATTGTCACAGGGCAAAACAAGATTTAAAACACCGCTATTCTAAGAAACACAGAGAGCTGATAGACTTATCTAATTTTGATTAAGACGTAACATTTGCTTATCTATAAAAGTTATGCACTGCAGATTTAAGATCAAAATAAATTGATTAATCGCAGAAAACTTGTTTTGATTAATTTGTTAAATTGTCTGAAAATGCAAATTACAATGTAGTAATGAGTTTCACAACACCTGATGCCACACACATTATCTGCTCCAGCAGCTATAAATACAGAGCAGTCAAACCACGTCAAACTGATCCTTACATGCTTAGGATATGAAGAGCAGCATGTGCATGTTGCAAAGGGAAATGGTGACATGACACTGTGAGAGCAAAACAAGGGGGGAATAATGACAAATCTGCTCACATGGAGTTTCAAAAACCCAGAGCTGAGCCGAATTATGTTGAAATCTTAGGTGCCATAACAAAACATGTGGACTAAAGCTCAATATGGCCTCTGTCCCTCTAGAGAACACAGCACGCAGGATTAACAACACCCGTCACACCAAAGGCACTCCATGTCTGAAGGCCTCATGGAGTCACAAGAGCCATTCTGACATCCACTGAGGCCCAGAGACCAAACACCGAGCATGCTCAGGCGTGCTGTGAGTTACGGCTCTGTCTCTGGTGGACAGACGTACCTGAAGTGGTACTGTGAGCCTGAGCTGTAAGGATTGGTGGAGAGGGGAGTGGGCAGGGCAGGCTGGGGTTCTGTATGGCCTTTGTCCAGTGGGATGTAAAAATAGGAATTGGTTACCTTTTGGATTGGAGGCAGTCTCTTACTCTCCCTGTGGACTGCGTCCAACGTCTCAATGTGCATCTGAACGATATCTGGAGGGACAAAGACAGAGGGATGAAGACAGAGAGACGGAGATAATGCTTGGTGTGCTGCTCTCTGTCGAAAAAAGTGAGATCATAGGTGCTTCTGTACCTGGTATCATGGTATGGAGAGCCTTAAGGTGCTCATTGGTCACACCACTTTCATTACACACTTTGTCAACAAAGCGGTTGATGAAGCGCACCACAGAGTTAGCCACGTCTGAGCTCTCAGCATCTTCAAAGCCGCTCTCTGTGTCGTAGCTCTCCGCCATGCTGCCTGCAATACTACAAGACCGTAAAACAAAAGACTTTAGACAAACATCTTGATCCCTGGTGCTGACGTTTGGCATCATCATCATAATCATCATAATCCAGAGGTTATTAGGATAAATTAATTCATTGTCTACATAAATCATATTATTAGCTCTCTTTTGGTTTCAGTGTAATTCCTTTAAAGTGATAATTCCGGATTTTTGAGGTTTCGTTGAATAAGATCGTCATTTATCTAGGGATGTGAATCTTTGGGTGGTTCACGATTCGATTCCGATTCTTAGGGTCACGATTCAATTCATACGATTCTCGATTCATACGATTCTCGATTCAAAAGTTGATGCAATGCATAGTGTGTTCAAGCAAATTATGGCATCAAAACAATACAGTTTGTATAAGATAATGTGACCACACAAAGGCAAATTTAAGACAAAACAAATACAAACTTACTTACTGTACAAAAAAATAGCTTGCATAAATAAAAGCTTAGGCTAGCTGCCTTTTTTCTCCCAGTAGTGACAAAAATAAACTGTACACAAATAACACAAACTGGTGTTTTGTGTGATTTTTCAAAATAGAAACTTAAGAAAAAAATAAAAAATATATATATATGTATATGTATATATTTTTTTTTTTTTTCAAAAATCGATTTATGAAGTTTATCAATCGACTGAGAATCGCGGATATTTAGAATCGCGATTCCTATGTGAATCGATTTTTTCCCCCACCCCTACATCTCACTGTTACACTGAAGTTTGTAAACCACTCCATCAAACACACCAAAATCCATGGAAAAAACGCTGTAGGTCGACCACTGCTGCATTTGGTATGATTGCATCACTGAGGTAAATATGAACAAAGGAACTGGAATCACTGATTTTCTCTATGAACTTTGGTGCTGAGACTGAGTGGCTTTTAAAACAACACAAACTTCAGTTTTCAGTGAGGAGTTTTCAGTGTTGTGTCAGTACCTTATAAAACCACCTGAACTATCCCTATAAGTCCCTCTGAAGCTGCGTGTACCTGTTTGTGACGTAGCTGTTGCTCACACTTTCCACCTCTCCCAGGCCTGTGTTCCTCAGCAGGCGGTTCTTGCTGGTGTCCAGTGGCAGCAGCAGGTAGCTCATCCTGTTGGCGTAGTGAATAGCCTGGCTGAACACCGTGCTCTCCTCCTTCTGCACGCGCTCCGTCTGCATTTCCTTGCCGAGCGTCGGCCACAGTCTGTTCTGTTCTGACGCCAGCTCCAGCGCACTGATTTTCCTACCACTCCCTGAGCCATCCTGCGGCTCCTGACACAAAAATCAAAGGAGACATTATTGATTAAAGCTGTGGATCTTTTCTTTACTGTCACAACATAAGAACGTGATTTCTGTTTTCAGTGCAGTATATTATGTGACAGATGTGTCAGTGCTCACAGAGTTCTTCTGCTCGTCTCCATCGTCTGTCTCCAGGTATAGAGCTCTGATGTGGTTCTGGACATCACTGTAGAACATGGCCTCCCAGAACTGCATGTTGGTCCATACCGTGTGCTCCTGTACACAGCTGTAGGCAAACTGAGTGATGCCTGCGCCGAGTTTCTGTCAAAGAAGAGATTTTTTTTACTCTATGCATTACAAAAGTATTGTCGCAAGGTTCTGATTGTGTGAGGTTTTCAGTTGTGAAAGCTGAATATGTGGGATGTGAAAATACTTTGATGATGAACTTACTCTGCAGAAAGCTGTGACCAATGGAAGCAGAGCAGCTGCAATGCCGTGCTCATCCATATGTGAACAGTCCTACCAAAACACAGAAGAGCAGCACGTCACACGAGATCAGAGACACTTTTAATCATAACCAAGTTAATCAACAACTATTTTGATAAGCGATTAATCCGTTTCTGTGTTTTTATTTAATAAAATTAAATCACTCTAATAGAAATACATTCTAGATTATTTGCTCCTCTATTGCAATAAATGGAATACTTTTGGTTTATGAATACAAGACATTTGAGAGTGTTGTCAGTTTGATGTTTCGGAAATGCTGATCAACATTTCCTAACAATTTACCGACTAAAATAACAACTTCAGTGATGATGATAATCATTAGTTACAGCCCTGATTACCTAACACCTATTGCTGTGTAGGTACATAAAATGATATCTTGTATGTGGTAGAAATTAAAGGTAGAATAATCACAACAACAAACACCAATGTTGTTTTTCATCAACTCAGACATGTTTTTACAAACCCCAACAACGGACAAACTAAACATCTTTTGAGTTTTGATGGTAAAATCCAATGATTTTGACCTGTATCAGACCAATAACAATACTGATAAGTGGATCAGCTCATGCCTATTGCAGACCTAAAATGTGCTGGCCCTGTCTTAATCTAATCTGTTTTCTAATCAACCAAAAATGATCTCTAATATTGTGTCTTGTGCTGTTGCTCCAGTGTTTTCAAGGCTCACCTGTAAGGTGCAGTTCATCATGCGGACGATGTAGTCAAACTGCTGGTCGTCCAGCACAGCTCGGTTCTGTAGGACATGCTGATTGAGCTCCTGGGTCAAACAAACCCGGGCTGCTCGACCCTTTAACGCCCGCAGCACAGCTGGCATGAGCTGAACACAGGGAGAGACGAAAAGACAAACAATATCTGAATCATAAACACAGGCCGGTCAAAAAACAACAAATTAAATCAGAGAGTAAATAAGCAAGAGAGAACATTCTCAGTTTTACATCATTATTAAAAAAAACCCATGTGAATTCTACAAAGCAGCAGTGCCAACTATAGACGCTCTGGTCTTATAAATTAACAAATCACCTTTTCTGAACAAATAACTTTGGCTTTACTGTGTTAATGACAGAATTCTTTAAGAGTCCAAAAATCCAAAACAATGTAAACCAAACGAACAATGTCTTCCAATAAATCAAGCTCTAGAGAAGGAAATGGAAGCTTCCCATGTTTTGCTTTCTTTCAGGTAAAGTTGTGTTGCTAATACAAAAAAACCAGAGTTTTTTTCATTCTTTTTCATGTGAATGCAATTTAGTCAAGCACATTAAAACTCCGCAGAGATGCATCACTCTCACCTTCTTTGCCTCCAGCATCTTGTTCTCGAAGATGTACGTGATGCAGTTCCTGACCACCTCCAGCCTGCGGGCGCTGTTAGCCATCACGTTGCTGTTTCTGTCCACTACGTCTCCTGCAGAGAGCCGGGAAACGGACACTCATTCATCACTGCTGTTTTGAACTCAAACCATTAAACACACACTGTGAGAGACTCATTGTCTGCATGAAAAGTTCACACGGGAAGTCCGAGACAGAAGGGCAGAGAATCAACTTGGTGTTTTTAGGTTTTATCAAAGAAACTCATCTTGAACTTTTAAAAGGAGTTCAGAACAGTTTCAGTTGCCTTGTCAACACTATTCATCTTTCTTCTGGTCTTCAAGTCGATTACAGTGCTGACTTAATCTGACCTACTGCTTAAAGGGGAATTCTGGTATGTTTATTAATGTAATCTTACGTGGCAATAGCGTCACTCTCTTTTACTATCCCTAACCATGTGCTTTTGGTGCCTAAACATAACCACATTCATTACGAGGAAGTGGATATACATTTCCAGAGTTATCGCCAATAAATGGCTAGGACTGTTATTGTAAGCAAGGGCGTAGGTTTGGTTACAAGACTGGTGGGGACACCGAATCATTGTGTTGTCAGAACAGCACATCGCCTGCTCTCGGCAGCCAATGTGACAAAAGGCAGATTGTCCCTACCAATATTAGAGATAGGGTAATGTCCAAGGCAATCTACTGGACCAATTATTAAACTTTTTGTAAGCACTATTCACATACACACCCACATTTATAAAGTGCCAGAAAAAATACCAGAATTCCCATTCAAAAAGTGCTGTAATATCTCTATGTAGAGTCTAGTCAATAAATTGGCTTGAAATATAGATACACAGCAGATATATGGGTATCCAATGTCTCATGTATATATTGTTGTGGCCCAAATGTAAATGTGTGTCATCATACAGTCTCTCCAGTAGAGACTGCTCTGACTCCACATTTATGACAGCAGAACATGTAGAACAGTCAAGGGTTGAACAATATGGGGAAAATATCTAAGTGCCATTAGAGATTTGATAATTTTTTCAGTTAATGATTCAATCACACGACAAATGTGTTTGGGTTTAAAATGTGTGATTTTGCACATTCATGATGTCATTTTCAGGAAATCAAACATGTAATCTCATATTTACATCTACATATGTTTTTTAAATTATTATCCTTTCTTACTTAAATCAGTAAACTCAATCAGTCTCCGTCATTTTGTGAAATGTATTACTTAAAAGTCTTTCCACTTGGTGTCGTAGAAGAAAGGACATTATTCCACAAGCTAAGAACAGTATTAATGGCTAAATGCTACTTCACACAGCAACACAGGCAGACTTCTCCTCCTCAGCTCACCCAGTGCAGGCCCGGATGGCACCATGCCTTTCAGCTCCACCTTGACCACGGGAGGTGCGGTATTGAGCTTGGCGTTGGCGTGGTCGATGAAGAGCTGCACCGAAACCTCGTCTAGCGCAGGGAAGAGAGTCTGAACCAGAGCAGTGTTCTGCTTGTTTTCTGATGGCCGCTGGACTTTGTGCATCGCCACAGCAGGGTAAGGATTCTCCTGCAGGAAAGGAGAGAGACATAAAGAATCTTAGCTGGGTTTGCATTACAATGTTTTGCAAAGTTTGACCACATTTTCCATCCCCTGTCGTTACGCGACATCTTTGAGTAAGTCACAGCAGAAGAAAAGTTTGCGGTTAACGTAATGTTTTTCATTTTCTACTTTATTTTGTGAGTAATCTCAATCTCATTTGGTGTGAACACAGTGAGATCCTGTGCATCCTGATCATTCAAATAATACATAGTCATGTTTCGTTGCTGCTTCCATCTATTATTGTAATAATATTTGCTTTTTGCATTAACCCATTAAGGCCTGAAGCGCCTGGAATAAATGTCTCTAAAACCTGAGCTTCAATGGCTACTAAATGACTGATTTCTCAGCCTCACACCTGTGGCTTTCCTGTGAAATTGAGTTTATTTAGATACAAAAATGTAAAATTAAAGTGAATAACTATTTTCAATTAAAAAACAGTAAGAAAATAAAGTAATATCAACTTGTGAAAGTGCCTTGATTTAGTCCTGATGGAGTGTGAAGAACAAGAACAGCATGTAATGACTGTAGCAGTCTGATAGTGCTTACAGCGCTGTGGCATCTGCAGGTAAATCCACTGTAAACACTCCGTCGATTACGGTGGTATTTATCGTCATTATCGCCGACCTGGTCGTCTTCAAACATAATTATGTCTTAACCATAAATCCCGGTCGGTTTGTTCAGCGCGTTCGAAGTTATCAGCGAAGACGAGAAACTCCTCAAAACCACTGCCTTCAGAAATCTCTTCACTGTCAAAGTCCTCCATGTTTGCGCGAAGTAATTTCAAAACAATGTCACGAGGAACCCTTATACCCCCGAAAATGTACAAATCCGCTTTACTGGCGTCTGGTAGAATAAAACACGCAGCTGCTCTCCCGGCGTCAATGGTAGAAATGCGGCAATGCTTTCCCGGCGTCAATGGGTTAAGTGAAGGTTGTTGTTTCTTGATCAGTCCTCACATTCCTACTCTTGTCCACCCATTCATTCATCCATTATCTACTGGGACCACGCTCACACCTACAGTCAATTTAGAGTGTCCAATTCACCGAATCCCCAAATCTGCATGTTTTTTGGACTGTGGGAGGAAGCCGGAGAACCGGGAGAAAACCCACGCACACACGGGGAGAACATGCAATCTCCTTGCAGAAAGGCCCTTGTTCCAACCAGGCAAGAGTGCCAACCACTACGCTAACCGTGTGGTCCCTCGTCCACCATTTCTAATAATTCTCTAGTTCAGTGAAATGCAGGAGCTGGAGGGAGGTTTCAGTCACATGATTTTCTGTTTCTGTTGCACTTATTTACCTTTTATCCAGGTTTTCCGTGCATGATTTGACACTGCACATAAACCAGGCTGATTAAAACCAGCTACTGTTAAAGGAACAGAGGAACAGATATATGGAGAAAGACATGGGAGAAGCTGGACAGAGCTACGACGGAGAGGGATTTCTCTCATTAGATTGTTAAAATGGAGGCCATTGAAACAGAGGCAGGGCCAAAGTGTTGAGATTTGTTTGAACGTACGTTTTTGAAGAGCTGCTCAGCCAGCTCCTTGATGTGGTTCATGACTTTATGTGGACACGCCTCCTCTTGTCGTATCCGCTCCACCTCATTGGCTACCAGCTGTGGAGAACAGAACAGAGGTCATTTATCTCAACAGCCCCAGAAATGTTAGTCTCTGGGGCTACAATATTTTTCTACACTTGTATATTAGTATCTTTCAAAAGAGAGAACAAATTATAGTATAATGACAATAAAGATATGTCTTCCTTTTAGAAATGACACTCTGGCAGACTCACATCATCAAATAGGTCTGTGGCTCTGTACGGTGGCCCCCTCTCCGACACAAAACCTGCAAATGCCATGCCGTCTAACACCTTCATGAGGAAGTCATCCTCTGTCAGTGCCCTCTGGCCCAGGAAGGCAGCCTGTGGAAATGGGCACACCTTAGCACCAGTCTCTTATGTGTGAGTGCTGATCTGAATATTCTCTTATATTCTGAGTTCCTAGTGTATATTATGCTGTGTTATCTCCCAGTACCTTGTGGAAGCGGATCACTGGTTCCGGGTGAATGCGGATGATGTGCAGACACCAGCGATATCCCTGGAAGAGCCTGGCGAACAGCCACAGGAAAACTCCCCGGATCTCCTTATCCTGAAACACACACAAGTCAAGTAAAAACCAACACACTCACACAGAATAAAGGCTCTGAATTCTGCATGATTGTATTGTTTTTGTGTGGAAAAGCAAAAATATAATGTTTAAATGCTCTAGTTGGACAGACACATTTATTCTTAATTTTCTAAGTTTCTACATTTCTTATGTATACAGAAAAAACACAGGAACCAAGGATACCCAATAATATGACTGATACAGTAGCTTCTTACAAGTGGAAAAACCTTATATATCAATACATAATGAGTGCTGATTTCCCAGCGAACCAGTCTGGAGCACCACATTTCCCTCATACTTAGACAGCTTTCTTCGACTGGAAACTAAAGCTTGTGCTGCTTTGTAAACTCTTTACTTCTTGTACCAAATTCCTCTTTTTTTGCATCACGGCACACAGGAGTGCTTTTCATTCTCTGCTGCCTCTATCAGTAAGTTCACCTGTTATGTTATGACTTCTGGGTTTAAAATCCCTAATTTGAATGTGCGCCCGTAACACCACATTTTCAAATGAGGTAGTAAAAGATGAGAGTGGATGGTTTCCAAACTTCAGTTTGCAGTTGGACAGAGATGATTAACAGTGAGATAAAGTGGCAAATATTCTTAAGATTTGCAGACTTAAGCAGGTGTCAATTTTATCAGGTGAGCCTTTTGTTAAGTAGGTCAAATTAGTTTCCCATGTGTCTCTCCACTGGCAGCCATATTTTCAGTGACGACAAGCGTCTGAGTCTCAGCGCCAGCAGCACGCATCAGCACAGATGTTCAGTGATTAAGCATGTGTTAGTTCCTCATAAATATCCACTCTTCAAAGATTATGAACCATCATTTTAATACTGTGATACTCTGTTGACTGTACTGGCCAAATTTGAAGGTAGTGTGGACCTAACCTCCAAACCAGGAATACAGCAAAAATACAGAAGACAGACTATTTCAAAACACTTAAAAATGTATAAATATGTATTTTAGACAGTTTGTTATTTACGTTGTTTCCTTACCTGTATCTTAAGTGCAGACGGTTGTGTGGACAGTGGGGGGAAGGCATGATCAGCAATTTCCAGCTCTGGATCCAAAATCTGCAACATGAATCCACCATCAGTCATGAAAGAAGACACTGAACACATTTTAGGTGGAAAACAAGTATTTTAAATAACATCATTTTAAAGATTATGAAATCCTGAACCACTGGAAAGATGCAGGCTCCCGCCAGTGGCACCACTTAAGTCAGAATAACACAACAATTACATTTATTCTAATGTCATATGAACATACTTATTTTTTTTAGACAGACAGATAATTTGTCGTCGCTGCACACAAGTATTACACAAGTATTACACAATTTAGTTGGGATCAAACCAGAGCAAAGTCTATCTCCTGGGATAAGCCTTTGGTTACAGGGCTATTACATGGACATCAGAGCTAACTGTAAGAAGAGCCGAGCAGCTAAGCCATGACTCATGGTTGCTGTCCAACAAACAACACCATCATGATTATTTGCAACCTTCACGCAGCTGATCAGATTTCCAAGCCTGCACTTCTGTTCCTGTGTCAGATCAGCCTGACTGATACTTCAGAGTCTGTTAATGTATTTAATATCATCACAACCTCATCTGCTCAGTTAAAGATACAACTCTGCAACCTGAAGTTAACATGCACAGATCTGCTGACTGAGGACACAGGACCACAATCTAGTCAATTTATCTTTGACAGCTTTACAGAGCAACAAACACAACACAAGTATCTAGGTTATAGGTCAGGAAGCACACAGAGTTATCATATTAATATTTTATTGGACTTTTGTTCCTTGCTCATTTTTTGCCCCACTAAGTCAGTCACACTTTAACACACATCTGTTTATAGAAAGACAAAGACTGCAGCTAGTGTAAAGAGAAAACACAATGTGATGCTACATTATTAATGTGGCAGCAGTTCTTAAAACAGCTAGGGCACTAGGGCTGCAACTAACGATTAATGGTGGCTTGCAAGAAAGGCCCTTTCCTAAAGTGGAAAATAAAAGTATTTTTTCTACAGCTGAGAACCCCCCCCAAAAAAAAATCTACTTTTAATTATACAACAGTTATTAGCCCTAAATGTTACATAATCGGACCTTTAATGTGAGCTGCAAGGAATGCATTCATTTAGTTATGATATTGTGATATTTACTTGACAAAAACATGATACACACAGACTTTTCTGAGTGTTCAGCTCTTACCATGGACAGCGCAGTCTGGGTCTGCTGAAGGAGCGGTTCAGGCAGCAGGGAGATGTGGACACACTCTGGGGTGGTCACCGTACCACCATCCAGGTCGGCGATGATCACGTCCAACTGAGCACAAGACAGAAAAGTCCAAATTATTGTCCGTAGATAAAGGCGAGTTGTTATCAAACATGTCAATTCTGAAGTAGATCGAACAATGTGAGCGAATGAGTAAAGCTACGTCCTGTTGCCAATAGGGGAAAAATGCTACGAATTTGTGTTCAGACTGGGAGTCTAATCAAACATGAAGTTTGTAGTAATAATGTATTATTTATGGCCAGGGACAGACTGGGACAGAAAATTGGCCCTGGTCATGTGTTGTCCCCATTAGCTCAGCTGGTAGGAGTTGTACTTTTTGAACCAGAGTCTGACTACAGGGGAATCTTCACATTATCAAATCTGGCTTTCTTTAGAAAAGGTTTGGACACCCCTGTTTTACACCTTGAACTATGAAGCTGTTAAGAACACATTTGTACTAGCCATTTCAAAGACACAATTCTCCAAAAACAAATATTCTTGTCCCATAGAGAAGAAGAAAAACAGCCCACAACAAGGCTCAGCTTTTGTAAAAACATATATAAAAATTAACCACAGTGGCCATTCTATAATTCTGGTAGTTTGAGTGTTTCACAATAATACTATAATGTCTTATAGCAGACTGAGAGGCAAAAAAATGACTGTAGTGTGTAAAAATCCAAACTAAAGTCGCATCTGTATGTGTTGAATACTAGGGGATGGAAGCAAACTGTGTATATGAGGCATCAAGCTCCTGGAGCACTGAGATGAGAACATACCAGTTCTTGTGTTTCGGAGCGGAAGAATGAATTGACACCGATGATGAAGGGAGTGGGAGTGCTCAGCACCTCTAGCAGTTTTCCTGGTAGGATGGGAATGTAGGTGAAGCTGAAAACAAAATGAACAGTAGAGATTTTTCACATCAGCTGCTAAAACAATGAGAGAAGACAGTACTGACAGAGCACGGGTAGAAACACACCTGTATTTGAGGGGGAACATGATGGCCAGAAGTCCACGGCAGGCGTCTGTTAGTCTCTGATAACTGCTGGACAGGAAGAGGATCTTGTGTTCCGTCAGGGCAGCGCACAACAGATACAACACATTGACTATACCTGAGGGAGAAGAGAGCACATACAGGACATCACTAACAGTTCAGGAGATAGGAGAGAGCTCTACACAGTGTTTAGGGCTGTAACTTCATTTAATAACATAATTTGTTTCTCATTAATCGTCTAGACTTATTATAACTAACTTGTTCAAACACCTTCGTTACTACACTGTAAGTTTAAACAAAGTTTTTGCCAACAAAAACAGCATTATAATTATTGTATGTGTTGTAATATCATAGTGGAACCTCTGTGGACTATAAGTGGGAAACGCAATTTAAAGCGATAGCTCAGGTATTTCAAGTACTGTTCTATGGTACTGACACATGCACATGCACGTTGCAAACCAGGATGTTCACCAACACTGAAAACAAGTTTTACTGAACTTTGCAAACTGCTCATTCTCCTGCACCCAAAACTGCAGATAAAATCTGCGATTTTAGTTTGAGGGGAAAATGGATTTGCTGTTCTACTGTTGCCTCGTTTGATAAGTTTTTGTCACAAAGATAATATCAAACCAAGGATTTACGACACCAAATAACACATTTGAACTGATGGAGGCAGCAGTGGATCAAAAACTGCTATAGATTGTGACGTTAAACTGCTAACTTCCTAAATGGACTTTGGTGTGGCTTCAGTGGCTAAAATCTGTTTTTTTCTTTGTCCCCAGAGGCAGCCATGTTTTCAGTGACAGTGTTGGTTATTATGTCAATATATCCTTTAATGGAATATAGACTTAGCTGGTCAAATACATTACAGTTTAAACCATGTCTGATAGCCAATTGCAACTCTTGTTATTAATTGAAATGTTTCATCACAACTAATATCTACCAACCTGTTAACTTGACACAAGAACTCACTATATGATAATTAATCCCATCCATCCCATATTGTACTGTTCATACCAAGCTGTCTGAAGAGCTGGGCCACAGTGCTCCCGCTGATAGGAAGTGAGTCACTGATGGGAGTCTGGATGACTTGCCGGTCGCCAGCACCTAATGTTATAGTCCTCTACAGATTAGAGAGTCAAGGAGAGAAAATAAAGATTAAAAGGAGAAGGGACATGGGTAAAGAGAAGGGAGGGGGGGTGAGTAAATCATGGAACAAACTGCTTTTCTCAGAAAACCAGTGTTTGACAGCTCGGTGCGTGAAATCAGCATGAGTCAGCGTGGAGAGATGGAGAATCCCAGAAGCTTAGCAGGTACGTGACAAATAAGACAAAAGCCATTCCAGCTGATCAGGGCGTGAATGGAGCTGTGCAGAAGTCAATGCAAACAACCTTTAACTGCACTAGCATCACCACAACAATGACATCCCAGTGACACAGCAGGTGTCATGTACTGGTGATTTTTTTTCTCCCATCGTGGACTAAGGTAAAGCACAAGGAGAGAAGGGACTTCACAGGGGGAAGATATGTGTATGATTCTGTCCATCAACCATGTCTGCTCTTAGCATTAAAGGGTACAATTAGGAACATTCTCCTTCAAAAAAGATCACGAAACAAGTACTAATTATGTAAATATACAGTGTATGAGTACTAATAGAGCCTTTGGTAGCTGGTACCCTGTACGTAAATATGCTACATTCAAATCGGGTTGTGAAGTATTAATGACCTGTCATGTACATAATATGAATGTCTTGATTTCAAGCTCACAAATTCTGCTTGAACTCAGCAACAGAGTAATTAGACACCTGCTAATGTAGAAAGTAGGTCAAAGCGGACATCAGACTAGACCTCCATACAGACCAGACCAGACCAGGGTTAATATGGGTCTTTCATTTCCATAATAAAGACTTATACGAGGTGCAAAAGGGCTCCAAAGTCACTGGAAGGAAGCCCTTCTTCCCCTGAACTTCCTGGATGTCCCCTGAAATAACTTGATGCATACATTATGTAACATGTCCGTTTTCATTGGTCACCAGCTAGAATAGAGCTCCGGATGCCAAGTGACTGGGTTTCTATAAGCCTCCTTGTTGGCAGCCTCAGATGAGGCAAAATAAACAAGATCACCTGATATATCGCAAAACTTGACAGAGTGAATATGTCTGATCCTTATAATGCCTACAGTGAGCTATTTACAAGTTTAGAAACAGCGAGAGAGGACTTTATTGGAGGCCTGCAGTATCCTTGACATCTTAAACTTCCTGATTAACTTCCCTTGTTACTCCAGAGAATCGAATGAATGAATGTTTACAAGAGCCTGGAGGGAAACAAATGGATGATATCTGTCTGCGACAAACTCTGAAGCCTACCGACTAAAAATTGGGTTGTTGTCACTGGACAGGTAAGAATCGGGTTAGAATAACATTAGCTATGATGATGAAAACTGCAGACGAAGATGTCGTATTTGTGCTCAACTGTGACGACCAATGGCACCAAAGTATTGCATACTGGAACATTATCTCAGCTGCTGTGTAATATGTAAAAGGGTGGAAGATTAAATCAGACCAAGACACTTTGCCTGATCACTGTGTCCACCATGACTGTTTGCGTTTACAACAGTACAATTGCAATCCATCACACAACTAAGCTCTGCAGCACAAGACAACATGACTATCAGACAAGGAGGAAGTACTTAACACTCCAGGTCCTACATTTTATGTCCCAGTGCTTAGAGGAAAAAATGACAACAACTTTAAGCAGCAGCTTTGCTGTTATGTTAATATATGAAATCCATTTTATTGGACATGCAATTAATTTAAGGAATAAAGGTGTTAATATGGAGGTGGTTCACAGTTACCCAGCCTGTGAGGCTGTGTGTGGACTGGGCAAGGTGGGAGGGCGAAGTGCAGCATAAGCTCATGCTCTCTACAGCAGCGATAGCATCTGCAAACATAAACCATCTGTTAGCGTTTCAATACTGTGACCCAACACCTGATCATTTGGTAATGAGAGGCAGATCGTATGTGAAAGCTTCTGTGATGGAAGAGAAGGTTTTAAAGACATGTTAATGAATGTTTATGCTAATGTGGGACTTTCAGGGGCTGTATGCCTGACTGATACTCTTCACTGATGTGGAGCATTTCTTCACTAATTTTCCATCCTTGCACTTTGTGTCTGGTAAACTGGTCATCATTATTCCTGGGTCATATAGTGCGTTTTGTTTGTAGTCTAAACTCAGAACTTCTGAGGTCCTGTGGAGTTCCTCACACGAGAAAGTTCCCTGAACTCGTATTTCCAACTCAGAAACTGATTCCAAAAGTGCTGCCAACACACAAAGACTGCTACTATTACTGTACCATACATACAGAGCTAAGAAAAAAGGCATTTTGCTACTTTGAGCCTTTAACATGTTACACAGTTGTTCTAATTGGCTTCAGGTATTTTTGAGACATAACGTGTTACCACTTGGCAATTTTCGATGAATATTTGAAACCATTTAAAACTAATTGATGTACTGTATGTGTACAAATAAGGTGTCTCTTGGTTTTCATTCTTAGATTATAACAAACTAATGATGAGGCCTAATCCAATTCAAAAGTACAGCGTGGTGCTGTGCAAAAGAATGATCAGCTGTTGGTCACGTACTGAATTTGAATTGAAAGCATTTTGTTCTCCTGAGGTGTTTGTTGATTGGCTGCAGATGGAGAAGAGGAAGCTAAGCTCAAAGCTGATTGGTAGCGAGGGGGAGAATGAAGGCTAGCATACCAAACTCTCCTCTTTTTCCTCTTGGCCCGGCTACACAAGCACCCGGCAGACAGACACACACACAGAGCAGAATAAGACGCAGGTTAGAAAGACCAGGTTTGCGAGGGCACCTGATGCCCACACTTGACAACAATATGACAGTAATGTATGTGGACAGCAAAACAAGGAAGCTACACAAACAACGCCATCATGGACATGAACTGCACACATTGAGAGCTGTGTAAAACAATGGAATGAGTCGAACAATAGACATGAGCAAACATGCAAAAAAAAAATAAAGCCATCATTGTGAGATTCAAAAGCACAATAACAGCAACATATGATGGTCCATGTCACTTCATGGACATATATAAAGCACATATATACTGTAATATATAGAATAGCAGTAATAGAATATGATTGATGGGAAAAGAAGCTGCTCTTAGCTTCATAGTCTTAAAGGTGAGGTGTTTAATTTTCAAAAATGAAAGTATCCTAATTTCCCGTAACCTTGTGACTGTTTTGAAACCACAACAGGTAATAAAACTGATACTGAACAGCACAGTTCCAAAACCAACACACCAAAAACAGAAGAGGTGCACATTAAGGGAAAGCATGCGTCTCTTCATGTGACAGAAAGTAACAATGACCTCAAGCAAAAACAAAAATAAAACAAAAAAACAACTTTTGTTTCTCTTTTTCAGTAATGCCCTACAGCTATAACGTGTTACACCTAAATCAAGCGCTACCAGTCAGAGCATTTGGCAGTGAGACAGGCTCTGTCCAGAAGCTGAGATTGGAATTTCCTCTGTCACATTAATTATTATAGAGTCAACAGCCCACAAACATGAAGAAATGAACTGTCCTCCATACTGAAGAGAAGTCCTCCTCCTTCATGGTGACAGCTGACAGTAACACACACACACACATACACACACACTTTCTCAGGGTCTGACTGTGTTGTTCAAGAAGACTTTGCCAGGGAAGATGCCTTTTAAAAAGGAGGCTTTGAGTTTGCAAGAATGTCATATTACAGCAATTTACCATTATTTCACGTCAGGGCAACAGCCTGAAGTTCAGCTCACATTAATGTTGTGCAAACTATTCAGATGAAGAATTTGTCACAAGCTTTTATTTCACCACAGTAACAAAAAAAAAAGACTGCTCCTACACTGGACCCGTCTTAAAAAAACAAAAACTCAAATATGTTTTTAGTTATTCAAAAGATTTTGATTAAACAGCCTGCTTAATCTGCCAGTGCATTTAAAAAGGTCTAATATTCAACATTCTGCCTTAAAAGATATCCTACATATCTTTACTTAACTGGGAGATAAATTGATTTTATCAATGACTTTGCATTAGCTCTAGGCTCAAGATGTTCTGTATATGGTGCACTCGGGATGGGAATGATTTTTTATGATTTGCTTGATTATAAAAAGTTTAAAAAAAACTATTTGTAATAAAAATAAATAAATAAACAAATAATTCCAGTAACCATGTTCCTTGTGGTGCATTCACCTATTACTACAAGGTGGCAGCAAGTATTTAGATAGTGGACTTCATGAGCATTTGCAGAAAGGACGAAATTCATGTTTTTTGAATGCATCTTGAAGGTGCTCCTCAAAAGGCACTTTTACATTATAAAGTTCTTGCACAACTCAACTCTTTGTTTGCACCTGCTCTAGCAAGGTTCTAAGCGAGCCGAGTCGATACTAAAATGTGACATGAACAGACTGCTGGTCACTGATTGGTCAGAGAGCTTCGTCACTGGAAGAGTCATGAGCATGACGTCAGAGACAAGAATCAAACCAAAGAAAAAGACTTAAAAATCCCAACAAATGCGTAAAATCTGAACAGATGAGTCTGGTGTATTTGGTGACAGCACTGCCAAAAGCAGCAATCAATAACTTGATGCATATATATTATATTAAACTACTATTTTTACTGTGAACTGGTAAAATACACATGATAGCTGTCATGATCACTTTAAGTGCATGATAGTTATGATCAAATTGATTTTAATCAAGGTTTGGTCGACTTCAAGTATAGACATTTTAGTCTAAATTTAGTCTTTAGTCCGACATGTTTTTGTCAAATTACTTTGAAAATAAAAAGTTTTACAAGTGAAGTAAAAAACAAGTTAAGATTAGTTTTGAGAGTACATTTCCCAGAATGATCCTCAGTTCTCACAGTGGGAAACTACTCAAAAGTGACTGTGCCTTTACCGAAAGAGATTTTCCTAACAAGGAAAAAAAAAGCAGAAAGAAAAGAGGTCTTGGAAGTAAGAATACATGAATTGCGATTGTGACCTGATGCGCAAATGATAAATATGGGGGGGGGAATCTATCTTGCAAAATAATGTAAATGTAACATACTATGTTTAAATACATACAAAACAGAAGTCTGTCTCTGGTAGAAAGTCTGATGATTACTTTGCTAAAGCCAACTTGATTCTAGTTTAAATATGGATATCATTTTAGTGTCGTGTAGCTGGAGTTTGTTATACGTTTCCAGAGGTTGGTGTGAACAGACAGGTTCCCTTGTAATGACAGATATTAAGTGAGACTTCGAGAAAAGTCTGTGTAAGTATACAGTTCCTGGAATGTGTGTGTATGTGTGTGTATGTATCTGTTCACCTCTTGAGTCTAAAGAACAGAACTGTTTGTCCTTGGCCAGACAAAAACAAGACTCCTGACAAATTATAGGCATTTAAAAGACTGACTGTTTCAGTTACATTTTACGTTGCATTAAGGGTAACATACAGTGAAACCAGTCAATCGTATTTAAATCAGGAGGTTAATTTAAAAAAGAAGCTCACCAGTCAGGCTTTTGTTTAGTAGCTAAAATAGCTTAGGTACTTCGTATAAAAAGGAAATGAATGATCACTCTGAGGTTAGCCTGTGCTCTGTTTAGTTTTAGCCTCTGATGCTGATTCAATCTTATTCTCTAATTTAGATGCTGTGTTTTTATCTAGGAAGCCATCCACTGTCGCATAAGGCCACACAGCAAATAAATGACACCTGTGTATGTGTCTGAAAGAGGGAAGAATTTGAAAATAATGCTAAGGCGAATAGATGCAACAACTCAAAAAAATGATATTGCAAGAGAAGACAACAACACAAGAAATGAAATGTTTTGAATTTCTAACACAATCCCTTGGAAGCTGTTTGATCACAAAAACACAAATAGTAGGCAGGTCAAAAACAGCTGAAGCGCCATCAATCACACTTAAAATGATCTGAAATGACTGCAGGACAGAACACATTCTTCAAAGGAAAGAAAACAACGAATTTCTGCTTGATTAACAGAATCAGTGACATTGAGCTGATTGGTTTTGATTGGTGAAGCTTGCGGGATGTGGATGTTACCTGGAGACAGGCCAGCAGCCAGTCACAGGCCAGAGCCTGAGGAACCTTTTCTAAACTACATACTGGCGTCTCATCTATCTGTAACACAGAGGAACCAGCGTATAACAGGGTGCACACACAAGTGACACATGTATTGGAGTATAATTTCAGATAAAAGAAAAAGACTTAACTTTTTCCCCCTTTTTTTTTAATGTTTGTGCACCACAGGCATGCGTCAGCACGGATGGGATTTTTTAATAACTAATAATTAATAATATTGATATTTTTGGAGAGGAAAACAACAAAATATGTTTTTAAAAAATGAGTAATGGTCAAGAAAAATAGATGAAATGACAAGAAAAATTGCAAAAATGTTATGAGGAATCAGTTTGAATTAGCTTCAGACGGCTTAAGTATCATGCCAAACTTAAATATCTACACTTGAGTGACTTTACAGAAGTACCTGAGCAAAACATGACTATGCCCATGAGAGATCTGCAGTTAGACCAAGTGTATGAGGAAGATAAGCATCATTCTGAACCTTAAAAACATTACTTTTAAATATGAATACACAAATGGATATGCAGCCACCTTACCAGCACTTCGGCACATGCATAGTTGTCATCTCTATGTCCACAGCTTTAATATACCTAGCTGAAACGGTGCAAGTTTAATGTTGCCAACAGTGAACATTGACTGCAAATGCAGAGCGTGATGCGAGCTGGCAGAACCTAGCTTTGCCTCCGAGAAGTGCCAACATGTACTACCCAGGAGAACTAAGCTAAATAAATGTGTTATGACCCTCTTTTTGCCTTTGCCATAGTTAAGTTTGTCTAGGTGGAAGTGTGAGGAGGAGGAGTGGTCAGCAATTGTACCTGGGAACCTCCAGCGATGGGGATGATACAAGTGAGGAGATTTCCGACCACTGTTTCCAAAGGCACAGTCAGGCCATCTACGTGGATGGTGTAGACCAGACCCAGACAGTTCTGTTCAATCAACAGGAAGGAATGGGGATGTCAACAAAGTCTAGAAACAATGTCTCGAAGTCTAGAAATAATGAAATGGAGTGTAAATATTGTTTTGTGCATCATACCCTGAACACCTCGGTGTAATCCAGTCGGGACACCAGCACCAGACTCTTCGGGGCAAAGACCTTCGCTGACTGGACGACAGACAGCTCATCATCTACCTCATCTGCCTCACTGGTCTCAGCCTTCTGCAGCTGAACACAGAACAGAGATGGATGCAAACAAAGTTGAGAAGAACATTGAATCATAAACCTGGTTTAACTCAACAGGGTTCATATGGAAAACACAGAAAAAGTAGAAAAATAACAATAAATACCCAGGTTTAGTTGGGGACTGCAAATAGTGAT
The DNA here is from genome assembly GCF_963457635.1 of Microchirus variegatus. NCBI lineage: Eukaryota > Metazoa > Chordata > Actinopteri > Pleuronectiformes > Soleidae > Microchirus > Microchirus variegatus. Next base: position 18,407,499 of record NC_139821.1, read on the forward strand.
TATTTTCATCATCAATTCATAGAAAAATTGATCGCCAGAACACACTGAATGAATGACATTTATTTAGACTCAGAGTAAACAGACTAGCACATGGTGTGCAAATAAATGCACCTCTGGTCACACCAGCAGTGAAACTGAGGTGTCAGATGTACTGAGTTTAGTTACATGGTTATAATTATTACCTTTATGATTTGTTACTTGTTGATAATCTAATGATTCATTTGGCTCAACTTGTTTAGCAATGCATGATGTTGCATTTCTTATCCAAACACCACCATCGTCAGCACTGCACACACCTGCCAAGTTTGAATGTGATTATAGATCTGTGTGTATTTACAGTCATTTACACTACATCCAACTTTATGTACCACTAGTTAATTTAATGTGAATGAGTACATGTGTAGTACCCAAGTAGATAAGTTTCCGTCTCACTAGAGCTGTTGTGTATATCGCAATATAAAATTTTGCAAAGCCCCAATATTTCACAACATGGCGATAATTTTATATCGTTACTTAAATATCGTGAAACCGCCCCGAGAAAATAGTTTGGTACCCAACCGGATACCTCACTTCCTACAGTGAGGGCTGTGGTGGCACAATATGATGTACTATCTTTTAATTGTGTCAAGTAAATTATCTGTATTTGTCTGTATAGCACTTTTTTTTAGTCTCGATGGCACTCAAAGCTGCTCTACAGTTTTGCCATTGACCCTTTTACCCATTCACTCACACTTTGATATAGCACATGTATGTGAAGCGCATTTTCTATCACTCATCTTTGAATCCTGGAATCGAACCCACAACCTTCAAGTTGAAAGACAAACCACTCTACCACATCTGTTGTTTACCTTTTAAATTAAAATAACATTTTTGAGTTGAGCAAAACAGTCTGAAACTGAGTGAACTTGCACACTTGTTAAATGTCCATTATACTTGGCACCAGTTGGCAAAATTTCACAAACTGTAAGATCAATCTGTTCAGAAATGTTCTTTGGCGTAAATCCTTTGTTATATGTTTTTGTTTTAGGGCTGTTTTTACAGAGTGAAATTGTTTGGTTGCACTGTTCAATAACATGCAAAATAGTTAAAAAAAAAAATAAAAAAAAAGATAAAATTGATTGTGATTTTACTGTAAAAAAAAAAACACACACACACTTTTTTGCCATATCACCCACCCCTAGTGTCAAGTTCCAGAGTGTTACATGACTACCATGCCAAAAACAATCACAAAGCACAACACTGCTCTTGTGACAGAAAACCAATAAGGGATGTCGTCATTGTTTCCTGCATTAACAACAGGTCACAAATCCCCAGGTCATGAACATGTAGTTGATGTCTTGCTCACCTGTGGATTGTCCAGGCCCTCCCAAAAGGTGAAGCAGGCACAGTAGTGACGCTCTGAGTTGATGTCCGTCAAAACCGCTACAAAGAAGGAGGTGGGCTGCCGCTCAGGAACCAGCTGCCAACGGCTGGGCTGACAGAACTAGAGAGAAGGAAAGCAGAGGTGGAAAGAGAAGGTGAGAAGGTGAAGGCAGCAGAGGCAACAGAGGGAGAATAAGGGTTGGAATCATATGGAAATGGGAAGAAATGGCAGAAAAACACAAGCAGAGAAATATTCACTCACATTTATGACATATTAGGGTCACATTTTTAAACAGTTTAAACAGATTCATTCAGCGCTGTATATTAATGCAACAAAACAAGTTCTGACAAAGTTCCGTCTGCTTTAATCATATTACAACACCACCAAAAGTACGAGACTGTACCTAAAAAGGTACAAATGCTGTCGCTCCAGTTGTACCCTATCACGGTACAAGCACTGTACCTTTCTCAGTGTGTACCTATCAGTACATTTTTGTCACTAGGGGTGCAGAAATGTTTCTTTAGAGGTAATTGTTCATAGTGGCAGTTTGCCAATATATAATAATAAATTTTAAAGCCAATAATGGTCAATATCGATATGTTCCCGCTAAAATCCTAATTTAGAAAAACATAATACGATAATGCACAGCACATAAGAGTGGACACCAGTGTGATTAGCAGCTGGTATCATCCAATAGCAGCCTGGTTGCAGGTGACGTCAGTGGATTTCCGGTTGCAAAACCTCAACATAGTGCCCGGTCAAATTGCCAACATAGAGGCTTGAAACAAGAGTTTAGATTATTAAGGATGATGCGAGGAGATGAGAGGAGGTGGAGAAGAACTGTGGAGGGCAGCACTGCACCTCTCATATACAGCCAGCCAGAAACCATTAGAAGAAGCATAAGTCACCTGCCAAGTTTGGACCAATGGCCTTGGACTCGAACTGTGAGAAAGATCTTGAAACTGTGACTAAGAACTTTTAACTTTGGAGGGAAGTATTAAACCTCTCAGTTACACTCTGCCGCAAATTATTCGAAGAAAGAGGAAGATGGCGCTACTACCAGTTGCCACTTGGAACTAATATCACAGCATGGTACCGCACAAAAGGGGAACAGAAGGCTTTGCAGTATGTTGTGAAGACTGCACAAAACATCAGTGGTGTACAGCTGTCTGCAGTGGAGGACATCTACTTGTCTAAATGTCACGGCCTCCAAGATTATTGGACTCCTCTAATCCTGCACACCATCTCTTTGAACTGCTTACCTCTGGCAGACGTTACAGGTTTTTACATTCACACAACACAAAGATGGTGAAAAGCTTCTTTCCCACAGCTGTCAAACAACGGAAGAGAACCTGTCTGTTGAAATGACCAAGGCTTCAGACTTGGTCATTTCAACTAACTAACCAAGTGACACTGCAAAAAAAAAACACCTCTCATCTAGGTCAGCATGTGATGAATGTTTCCAATTATATATCTTGTAATACTAACAGTTGTGCCACAGCCAAACCACTAGTCTGGCACAGGAAATAAATTCCTTGACCTGACAGTGTTAAGTGTCTTGTTGTAGCTACTGAGCTACACAGGAACGTGTGTGTGTGTGTGTGTGTGTGTGTGTGTGTGTGTGTGTGTGTGTGTGCGTACTTACCAGCTCAATGCCTTGTGGGAATGGGCTGTCCTCCCAGTCTTTCTCAGGAAACCGCTGGAGAATGCGACCTTGACCTTCACCTTCCACTGTGGAGACAAATACAGTTCACTGTTTTTCATCCACATCGTTTGTTGACTGATTGTTTCTACTAACAAGTGGAGGTGTAAAAAACGTATACATTCATAAAATTCTTAAAAATAGATTAATAAATTATAGTGATTCTTTTCCTGAATGAATCTACATTAATTCAAAGATACTGAGATATCTGTATTATTTCAAAGATCTGCAGAATTGCAGCATAGTAGAAAACAAAGGCTTCAGTTTTATGATTACAAGTCAGCCATAGTAAGGTCATCCCCTCACATAACTTTTATTCACTTCCTTTGTGTAGCTGTTAAAGTACGTTTATATCTTCTTTGATATAAGCAGACATCTATTGTTAAAAATATAAACATTTACACTGCCAGGGAAGTGTGTTGTGCTGCTGTCTGTCTGTTGTCTGTTAAACAGTAAAGTGTTAAAGGGCCTGTTTGCTGGTTAATGAGGCCATTTCCACTGTTGGCCTGGGCCTGTTTCTTCACAGCAGCACAGTGTGACATGACAAAGGCCTGCTTATGTAACCAACCACTGCATTTCGCTTAATGGCAGCATTCATCTGCAAAGAGAATACGATATATTTTCCCAATACAAATACCTTCAATCCAACATAAAGTGCGACAAAACAAAAAAATACGATCCATGCCAGTATAAAGAAGATTTTAATTAGGACTTTGATCTGTATTCTGAATCTGGATTTTAAGTACTACAATTTTGCCTCTAAGAAGACAACATAGACTCTCCATCTTTACCAAAGCAACTAAAACAGAAGCACAGACACACAATAGAACTAACAGAAAGTCGACCAGCTCCCAAAACACACAGATAAAGGCTGCCGTTTCCCCCGTCCCTGGCAACAACAGATGGGATGACATATGATTATGTGGCAAATTACAATAACCATTTACAGTGAATTGGTTTTCATTGAAAATACCACATTCAGTTAATATTTGACTTAACATGTTCCGTAAAGAATGACCTGCTGCACCATCTATGACTATGTAGGGCTGAGAATTTAAAAAATCTATAGATTTATAGATTATATATCTAATATATATTGCGATATATATTCATGTGATTTTTTTTTTTAGTCCATTCAAAACAACGTTAACTGAAATACTCACGTTAACACACCTGTGCACCAAAGTGTGCTCCTTGAAATCGAAACAGCTTTGAAATATCCAAAAAGTAGTATATTTCCAAGCATATCAAATGTACAGCCAAAATTAGAACCAAAATAAACCCAGATCTGTGCACCGGGCTGCAGCGATCGTGTCTGTGCATAGCTAAGGAGCATAGCTGAACTGTCAAACCACACAATACTTGATTGTGTGTGGTCGATTGACACGTTGATTGACACTTTTGATGTATTTTTCAACACGAAGATCACAAAACTTATCATGGAATAAACCAAACTGCATGGGAGAAGGATGGTGCTCCATTGGAAGGACCTCGATGCCACCACCGTGCGGGCTTAGTTTGGACTCATCCTTTTTTTTTTTTTTAAATCATAAAATAAGGTGCCTGGCAATTTAAAGATTAAAAATAAAAAATATATATTAATATTTGATATGCAAGGAAATAACAGTTATGAAAAAAAAATACAAATGTATACAGTTCATAATCGCTTCTGTGCAAAGAGACTTTCCAGCATTTAATAGGTGCTGTTCCATTTTATAAATGGTGTCATGCGCATTCATTGCAGGTCATAAAACGACATGGACATACAAACTTTACACAACAGGGCTGTGAAGTTATTAATAATAATTAAAAAAATTGTATTCTGATAAAAAGGACTTCTCGTCTGTACACTGTGATGAGTCATGTGGTGGCAGTACACCGAGGCTGCTGCATGCTGGGACATGATGTCACATCCCAACTATCTACTCAGAGAGAGCAGAGAATGTGTCACCTGGAATGGAATAAGTTATGTAGGTGTGTGTGTGTGTGTGTGTGACTGTGTGTGACTGTGTGTCTCTCTCACACAGAGGCACCATCTGCCAACAGTCAAGCAGGGCGGGTTTTATTCCGCAGCAAGTTAAAGCAGGACATCCTGCAGCTGAGAGCAGACTGTATGAATGAGCCCGCTGGGAGTGACACGCAGGCCTCCGGACCACAGACACTACACACACACACACACACAGAAATATACACCACCACTCTCAAATGTTGTTTCTTTTACACTTTCCCCTTAAAAGTATTTAACATAACTTCACTGTATTACAGAGACTCAGTTAGTGCTGGGTGGTATACCTGTTCACACCGAATACCGGTTTATATTTTTTGTTATGATATGAAGTTTTAATATACCGCCATACTGGTGTATTTGATTACAACGTTTGGAACGCTGTGCCAAGCGACACCGTTTCAGACGGAGCACTTTTCAATGTTGCGCATCTAAACATGGATTTGTTTCAATCACTGAATGAAGCCTGTCATATTTGGGATAAGAGTCGAGACCTTAAATCACTTGCACAAAACTTTTGATCAGCACTTAGCATTTGTTTGTTGTTCACTTAAACCAGTGTGCGCAGAGAGCGCAAGTGAGTGCGAGCGTGTGAGGTCTGCGCTCTTGGTCATTAATTTATTTACTTATTTTTGTGTAGGTAATATGTTGTGAAATATGTCTAAACTTAAATAAACGACATCTACAGGTAGTTATGTCTCGCTGTATTAGTTTGTCCTGTTATTGACGTAATGATGTCATCGCCTGACAGTCTGGCTGATTGAAAGCCCCCAGATTCGGCGGATGCAACGCACCCCAGATGCGCGATGCTAATACTATGCAAATATATTCAAATATCTGTGTTTTTTTTAGAGGGAATATTCAAATATCATTTTTGAGCAATTTTGACAGCCCTAGTAAGCATGTCTTAGAATATAAAGAATGCATGAAGTTAAGGTCAGCAACCTCCACATCAGCAGGTAACAACATCTTATAAAAGATGTTGATTTGAACAGTAAAAGCTCTGTATTTTGACTGCAATTTTCTTTGCATTCCGATTCCTCACTTCATTAGAATCATGAGTAGGGTTGGGAATTTCACACATTTCTAGAGTCGATTGTCGAGGTCCACGTGTCAAATTTTTTGTCTACTTTTTTTTTTTTTTTTTTTTACAGCAGCAGTAACAGCAGCAATGCGGGGGTGTAAATTATTCTACACTGTGCTACTTCATTTTAGGCTCAAAAACATGGCTGTAATGTCCATTATTGACTAATCATGAGTAGCTCTTCTTTGTAAACAGCATCATTTTCTGGGGCCGTGCGAACCTGTACTAGTGTGGAGTTATTCTACAGTATTCATGACAGTCAAATAGACCATCCTAAATTAATCTACTGCAGTAATTATGTTATCTACCAGTAGAAAATTCCTGATTATGCATGAAAAAAAAAACGTCATATACCGTGAAGCCTTTAGAATTTTGAAAAATACCGTGAGAGTCATACCGTACAGCCCTACTGAGTCATTAGAATCAGTTAATAAAAAGATTTGTTCACCTGCACAGACTCTGCCACTAAATACACCAGATGCCATGTTTTATTATCGGCTAAGCTCGTGTGGAACACTAGAGCAGGTATCAGGCCCCAGGTACCAGGTACTATCCCTAAAGGAAAAGCAAGTAAATAAGTTGAGTCAAGCCGAGCTAGAACTGTATAATGGAAAAGTGCAGCAAGTCCTGTATAAAGTCTATGCACAAATACGGTAGGTTCTTTGGAATGTAAACAAAACTTGAACGTTTCCAAGAAACTTCACAAAAGCAGCAATTACTCGGAGAAATGACAAGGTGCAGGGTGAGCTAGTGGCTGTGCTGTGGTAAGGACAATTTATAACCACTGCAACACCGTTTTATAAATGTTTTAGTTAAAGAAAAGGAAAGGAGAGACAAAAATGTCAGCATTTGTACTCCAGTCATGGAACTAAAGCTTTTTAGCTACACTGCTGTAAAACATACTGATTTATCCGTGTGATTGTAATCAAGCCAGAGTCCAACCAGAGACGATGTACAAAGAGATTCTCACTTCACTATGAAATTGTGGTGGGACAAATTCTAAATTCTAATAACACGACGGTGATGAATCACAAACAGTGACATATGCTAGGGATGGGGCCGATCTGATCCAGTATCGGTATCGGGCATGATTAACCAGAAGTTAACCAGGAAAATCAGCTCCTGCAGGTCCTCTGCAGTCATGGTAATCCCAGCCATCACCGTTTAACAAAAAAAAGCTTGCTCGCTGAGGAGAACAGTACTGACAGTGACATAAGAACAATGAAAATCACACTCCTCTAAGCCAGGGTTTACGTTAGCCGGTATATGCCGGCTTTTGACCGTTGTCACGTGAATTTGGCTGGCAGAAAAAAATCTCACCGGATTTAATTAGTGGCCATTTTTCACACCGGACATTTTGGCTGATGAGAAAAATGCCAAATATTTAAATCAATGGTTAAGGGGCCGTCCACACGGAAATGGTATTTTAGGACCTGAAACTGTATTTTTTTCTCGCGTTGTTTGGAGATTGAACATCCACAGCTCGTTTGTGACTCCGTTTATGCGTGTGTGTCTGTGACTCAGTTTGTGTGTGCGCTGCTCTGCGCTCACAGTGTGTGTGTGTGTGTGTGTGTGTGTGTGTGTGCGTAAGAGAGAGAGAGAGACTCTCCACCCGCAGTAAAGATCTTACTTGTGCTGCAGATTTGTTTTACGAATAAATAAATAAACAAATAATCAGTGTCTCTTTATTTATTCATTTTAACATTCAATGTGGTGTGTGCAGTGATGCTAATTTACAATGTTACATGCTAATACATGAGCATATCATTTCATGTTATTTGGATGGGGCCCATTATCTGTGTTCTAAACACTCAGTCACTTCATTTTAGTTCATGAACATAGTTTTCTGTTCTTTGTTAATTCACAAGTACCACGTAAAAATAATATTGCGCTCTCGAAGTAACACATTAACATCAACTTTAAAATACAAATACAACGATGTTAATAGGCCGAGCAAAGTCAGTTACGGACTTTTAACAGGAGGCAGATTTATGCCCAATCAGGTCATTTGCTCTCTCATCATCCTCCTCTTTCTCTCATATACTTCAGACACTGGTATAGCCAAATTAGATTAAGATGGAGCAAGAGATAAGGTGACTAATTACTCTTATTTCATTTGTCATCTTTTTTTTTATTATTATAATTAAAGTAATTTTTGACAAGGAGTGACACAATTTCCACAATTAAATTTTTTCTGCTACTCCATGAAGGAACCCATAATGAAATATAGTGGGGGAAGAAAGAACTATTTACAGCTACAGCAACGGTTCACTTTAAACCACAAAGCTCATTTAGCAAAACAAAACTGATAACAGCACTGAACTGAAAGATGAAATAGGATTCACTACAAAGATTTCCAAATGTAAAAAAAAAAAAAAAAAAGGGGGGGGGGGGGGGGGTTATCACGAGAACAAGCTGCATGAACAAACATTCATGCAGCATTCTTAGATAAAATTCTTCAACGCCATTACTTATCACAGCGGTGCTGAGTTCATGGTGCTGATGGAGCAGACTGATACTGGAGTGGAACTAAGCTGGTTTCAGCAAGCACAGAGGTCACAACAGAGCTTCAGACTTATGGTTTTCCCAGAAAACAGCGACTTCTCCTGAGTTACAGCAACATTGTTCGTTTACAGACTTGTTGTAACACCATCAGCCACAACAGCCACTGCACACACATCACTTTCACTTTGAGCCATTCAAATGCAGTATGTCATTAAAGCTGGAGTATGCAGAGTGTTAGAAAACGAGCTCACTGTGGAGTCTCTTCCTAGAGTCATAACACACCAACTTTAGGATGGAGGCTCTCTGTACTGAGCTCCAGAGGAAACACACACAACCATAGGCTCTCTCTCCATCTCTGAAATTCAACACCCATATTAACATGTTTTAATGACTTTTAGGCAACATCCATGCTTATACTACTACTACTGTTTAAACATTGTTTTATTTATAAACTTTTCTTTAAAAAATTTTTTTAAAAAGCATACATTTTAAATTCCTTTTTAAGTGTGAATAAAGTAACGTTTGATAATTCAAGCCTCTACTGTAAGTATGCATCATCCCCATCGACTTCTGGTGCTTGTGCTGAACTTCAGACCTGACTTTGGTTAAAAAAAAAATGTGTTACATTATGTGTCGTTGAGGGCTGCAACTATTGATAGACTGTTGAAAATTTTATTTATCAATAAGATATTTTTCAAGTTAGAAAATCTTGAATTGATTATTAAAATAGTTGACAATTAATTTAGTAATTGAATCATAATCAATTAAGTACATAATCGCTGTAGCCCTAGTGCCGTTATTACATTATGAGCTCTTGCAGGCTGAATTACAGTGTAGGTAAGATCTGAAGGACTTGACTGCATCTTGTTCCAATGTTGCAAAGTGTGTGTGAGGAAGAGGAGGATGATGGAGCACCTGAACTCCAACAGTCCTAAGGACAAGTTATTTTTATACAAAACAGAACTCAATCATTAATTTAGTTGTCAACTCCACTACAACAGTAACAGTAATATCACCCAGCCCTTTGTAGTATGTTTGTTGTTTTAACAATGTTTAAAAATGGCTTTGTCACGACTCCTCGCTGCAGTCCCTTTTACGACTTAGACCCAGAGTCAAAAGACACTGTCGCAAGTGAAACACCTCCACAACGGAGTGGAGGGGACGTGAGCTGAGAACAAGCAGTAGACTACGTTTTGAAAATCAAAAAATACATTTTTTTTTTTGACCAAACAAATAATTCCAATTTCAATTTAAAATCTATTAAATCGCCCAGCCGTACCTAAAAAAGCATAGATGAATTAAAAGATTAATCAGTTATAAATCAATTATGAGCCAAATATTTTGCTAATTTATTAACCGGTTGCAGTGTTGTTTTAAATTCTTAAATGTGAATATTTTCAAATTTATTTCCTGCGTATCCCAAAAAATCATCAATCAATCAATCAAACAAGGTGCCGTAAAATATCCCCTCACATATGCACAGTATTCTTCAAAGATATGCTTAAAATGCATTCTCTAATATAATTTGTGCAAAGGAACCACAAACCTTCAGCAATATAATAGTGTAAGTAATAAGACAACATCTCTGAAATAGGGCTGTCAACAAAAGAAAAAGAATCAAGTTCATCATTGAACTAATTTATAATGAATAGTGTCCCATAGGGCTATAATCAACCAAAGAAGCTCTTGGTCGACTAAAGCCCTGACATTTTGACAAAAAAATCGACAAATGGGGGGGGGGGGTGCTTTGCCAGTGCGGCTATTTTAATGTGAACAGAGCTGCACACGCAAAGTACCTGTGCGGTTGCGGCTCTTAATTTGAAGCCGCGGCTGCAGGTCAACAGAGTCTGACGGGGTCTGATAGCATTTTGCATTACGTGCATCTGCGCATACCATAGCCCATGATATCCAAAAATAATGTACTACGTCAACTAGTAATATCAGCACAATAACTGTTGAGGAATACAGAGCGAGACTGAACATAGGAGCACAGCTTCACGGCTGAGACACAAATAGACTGCTGGACGCTGACGCTGTTGTGGGCAGGTGCGCCTGCGGTTATAAAACCAATCAACGATTATCAGACGAAAACATTGAAATATGCTAATAATTCTGCTATGTTCATACTCAAAACAGACTGAGCAACCTTAGTTTAGCATTTTTATAAGATATGCCATGTTTGTAGTAGCGCTGTGAAAAGCAAACTGTTGCTTGCAAAGTTTGCATTCCACTTTTTTTTACCGTCATCTACTTTTGAAAAATGCTGCCACACTGCTGATGTCTTTGACATGGATGTGACAGGAGGACTGACTGTAGCCTAACATGAAAAGTTTAAAATTCACGTCTAATTAATGGCAACTCTAATCTGTCTGTCGCTCATGAACTACGGAGCTACAACAACCGACTGGGCTGGACTAAACCAAAATAGTGGAAAACAAGGGGGGTGTTCTCTGAAGACATGCTGTTGCCGTGTGAAACACGGGTGCTCTAAAACACCCCTATTAGCACTTGGTACTCTCCTCCTAATGAAATTCACCATAAAAAAATAATAATAATAAAAAAAAAAATAGTCAACCAATCACAATTTTGGTCGAGCCAGAGCATGACGACCAATTAGTCAACCAGTCGACTTTGACTTTACAGCCCTAGTGTCCCAAACAACAGGACTGATAAATATGGAACAGCAGGAGAGTTTATGGTGAAGAAATGCATATAAATATATTGAATAGAAACACAACATAGTTCCATATCACAGGAAATGGCAGTAGCTTTTACAACTTCCTCTGCAAAAACATGAACAACATACAAAGTAAAATGTATATTACTCTTGATATTACTCAAATCCTTTCCTCTTGGCCATGTGCTGCCCATGACTTAATTTGTCCCGCCTGCTGCTGTTAGACACAGTCCTGATTTTGATCTTAGATGCCAAAAATAGTATTTGTGTTTCTCAAGGCATAAAATAAAAGCACATAACAATCAAAGTTAGACTTTATCATTTAACCATAACTACACAGTACAGCGTAAGTACAGAAAAGGGATTTGGCAAATATCCATGCTGTCTGTTTATGTGTGAGTGGCACATAAAACAGGACAGAGCTCAGCATTCAAAGACCATGATAAAAAGCATTGCTGTTTAAAAAGCAGCGAGCAGTCTGTAGTGATGTCTGTACATCAGTGTAGCTGATGACGTCAGAAAACATTTTCCAAAAGGGTCGGTATGAGTCTGCTGAGTGAAAGGAAGTCGCCTTTCAGTGATGTGGCACTGAAATTCCGCACTGGAACTTTAAATCTCTCTCACACACTTCATTAGGAACACCATACCATTACAGAGTAAGTACCAGTCTCCTGTTCTAACATATCCCACAGGTTTTCTACTGGGTCCACAGTGTGGAGATCTCCCAAGGTCAGTGTCATCGTCATGAAAGCAGTTTTAAACTTTTGCGTTGTTCACATGGAGCATTATTGTGCTGGAATTTTCCATTGGAAGATGGTAACGTGGCCATTCCAAGGATCAGGAAACAGTAGGCAGATACACTGTGGTATTCATACTGTGATTGATTGGTAAAGTAAATAATCCCCAAACACCAGAACTCCATCAACAGCTTGAGACTGTTGAAGGGCAGGTTGGCTTCATAAATTCATGCTGTTGTTACATAATTCAGACTCTAGTCCAGTAACAACTGCAAACTCACATATCTGTTTCTGGCTGACAGGAGCAGAACCTGGGCTACATCCATACTACTCTGGTTTCATTTAAAAACACATGAAGTCTGGATACACCTAGAGCTAGAAAGAATAAGCTTCTCATTGAAAAATCAGGAAGGAAAGTTCTACAGAATAGGGCAGCCATGTATGGATCATTTGGGGGGGGCACTTAAATTCTCCTCTGGATATCCGTGCAAATGTTCCTAAATGGTCATGTGAAAATGCTGACACTGCGTTTGGGGCCAGGCAAGTCACCAGCCTATCGAAGAACCAACATGTAGACAGTGTTGGGGATAACGAGTTACAAAGCAACAGATTACAGTAATGATGTAACTTTTTTGGGTAACGAAGTAAAGTAATGCATTACACTAAAAATATCGGTAACTACACTACTTTACTTGACTATAGTAACTTGCTTTTCTGTGTTACCATGCCGTGTTTGCCTGTGTGTTTAAGTCAGGGGTGTCAAACTCATTTTGGTCCGGGGGCCGCATCCAGCTTAATCCAACCTCAAGGGGTCCGGACCAGTAAACTCATCGCAAAAAGACATCGAAGTAATAATAAGTCCACTTTTTTCTTTGTATTAATTACTGCAAAGAAGAAGAATTAAAAAATGATATGTATTAAATGAATTATTCTTTTACAAAATATACTATGAACAGCCTAAGAACTTTTTAGAAAAGTATGTGCAATTTCAACAACACTATCACTCAGTTCAACATTTATTTCAGTTATACCTGAGCACAGTGTATAACCATTAACAAAACATTTACATTTGCCCCTGAAACATGGCATCTTTTAGCCTACAAAAGTGCATCAAATATAACAAAATCCTCACATACATAACATGTATGGAATTTATAAGAAAAAGTGCATAAAATGTAAACAATGTATCAAAAAGCGTCCGTGTGCCCATCTAACATTCCGTTTAACGGCGTCATTCTTTTCCGGGCACGGAAATGAATAACGCCCAAGATACGCCAACAGTTCATATAACTATGTTGGACTGGACAACAATGGCGATAAAATAACAGCAACGCACAGAGAACGTCAGACGAACTGAAACTGCTTAGCGCTGTTGTTAGCCACACCGGAGCTAACTGCTGGCAACGCAGCACATTGACATCATGCCGCTCGATCGTCGCAGCCAATGAATGACGGACATTAACAAACTACGTCATCACGCTCTTTGCGAGCAGTGCTGTGTTCAAGTCAGCTTAGGAAATCGCCTACTCTTCCACTCGGATAATGTTACAAGGATGCGTTCAAGTACCAATTCCGGGTACCTTGCTTACAGCGCTAAAGGTCTTCTACACAAAGATTGAGAACACGGAGTGAAAACAATGAAAAGTGCCCTCTTGAGAATCTGTCAACATATTTTACCAAGATCTACTTGGATCCCCTGTATTTCATCGGGACTGGAGATGTTTTGTAAAGAAGAATGGTCCAAAATACCTTCGGCCAGAATCCAGACTCTAATTGGAAGCGTTTAGAGGCTGTTATTTCTGCAAAAGGAGTATGCACAATTTTTTTTCTTTTAAAAAAACTTATGCACATAATTTTGTTTTTGTTTTCTAATTTTGTTTAAATAATTATTGCACACTTTCTGTAAATCATATGAACTTTATTTCACTTATCAAATAGCACTGTGCTTGTCTCCTATATGAATATTTAACTGAAATTTTTTATTCAAACAACCAATGATTTATAAAGGAAAATCATGAAAATGTGTTTTTTTTGCATAACACTGTAACTAGAGTAATACTACTGTTCTATGCTGCCCCATGTTTCTGTTATTTTATCTATGCAATCACTTGGCAGGAGTGCAATAGCAGCTGTGTCCACAGAGTGTAAGCAACACAATCAGCAAGCCACAATCTCGACTGTGATGACCAGAAACTCCATCAATGAGAAGACTGAACAGGTGTTTTCCTCGGATGATGAAGCGTTAGCAGCGAAATCTGGCTTCTATGTCAGGATGGGCATTTCTAGCAAAATTGCTATTTGTATATGCATTGGTATTATTCATTGAATATTGCAAACTCCAATGCAAGAGAGCGAGTAAAAAGTACCACAGGGTTCACAACATGTTGAGCAAACAGGAGCAGCTAATGAGATGCATTCAAAGATCCTGGTAAATGTCATCACTTCTGTAGTATCTACAGCGTGTTGAGTGTAGAGTTAATTATATCACTTGTGCAAATGAAGTCCACTTTCTAAATGCTCACTGCCACTGCCATCTCGTGGTAATCCCTCCCGAGTCCTATTCAAAACCATCTTTTTTGAACAAATCACTGTGTACGTAAAATAGTTAGCAAAAATAACTGTGCCTGCTGTTATAAGTCTTGCTCCAACTCCAAATTAACATTTTTTTACACTTTGACTTTAAATTAAACAGAATAAAACAACTGGTTTGCAGCACTATCCATCCATCAATTTTATGTTAATAAAACATAATACATTTATTCTCATAATGAATTAGATTATAGATTAGGGATTACCCTTGGTAAAAAGCACAAGATTACTTGAGCTTCAAGTCTGTGTGTTATCAAAACAACAAACAAAAAGGTAAATGGAAAGCTTGATTTCCAAATTTTGTTACACACTTTTTTGACATTAATGATTATTCACAGGTTTCTCTTCAGGAACATCTCTCCTGTTGCAGAAGACCACAAATTCTGGGCAATCAGAACCTCACACCAGCCACAACCACCAAGGAAATGCTAGTCAACAAAAACTCAAAGCCTGAAATATCCCACATTAATTTAATCTGATCAATAAGTTTCAAAATAATAAGAAATGTAAAACAGATGGGGATGAAGAGATCATACATAGTGGTTGTGTCAGTGTGTGAGTATGAGTGGGTGGTGATGACTCCTCACACAGATGACTACTACTACCAGTGATGCTCTCTGACAGAGGATGGAAGGAAACCAGCCTGTCATGTGACCACTGAATAATGGCAGTCAAGATTTGAAAGGAGTGTGTGTGTGTGTGTGTGTGTGTGTGTGTGTGTGTGTGTGTGTGTGTGTGTGTGTGTGTGTGTGTGTGTGTGTGTGTGTGTGTGTGTGTGTGTGTGTGTGTGTGTGTGTGTGTGCGCGCTCTTGGTGCTGAACCAGACCACAGCTTCTCGTTCTGAGGCCTCCAAACCACAGTGATGCGTCATCATGCGACTGCAGCAGACAGGACAGAGGGGGTCACAGTCTTGTGTGTTCTCACGCACTTCCACATGCACTTCCAACGCAGATTTAGAGACAAGCTTGCTATGTGTAGAGATGGAAGCATCACTCAGTGGCCACTGAAAACACAAGCTCACACCGACATCTACTTAATTCACAAATTCACTATGACACTTTCATGATATAATTCTTCAGCTGATGCTGCTGCTACTACTGCCACCCCATAATTAACGTAATTAGCAATCAAATTTAAATAAATAAAAATGTGTACACAACAGTGCATTGCTTTTCACCATGTGCACTGATAACATCAGACATTCATAGTAAGGATGTTACAGTGAAGACTGAAAGAGGTTTTCCCAACAGCTCAGTTCGGTACAGTATGGCATGCATTATTTGCCTTTCTATTTGAAATAGTATCAAAAATAACCAGCCCCAGCCGTTGGTACAGTGCCGTCAGGGTGAAGCTAGACCAGATCCATCCATGAGAATCAGCTGATTGGGCAACAGAAAAACGTCACTTGCTTGTGATTGGTGTAAATATCTCAGGGAAGTCCAGGCAAATGCCCACAGTCTATTCTCATACGAAGCTTGAGGTCTTGTTGAGACAAACAGCCAAAAACCGAGCAGAGAAAAAGTGCTCCTGGATGTCCCCCGTTTTTGCCTGTTGTGTTCGATGACATTGTTCGTCGACATTGTTCGTCGTCATCACACCAGTACGACTTCACACCCCTCACAAGTATAGGTACTGTTCTGCAAGCCTGACCAAGGGCTTTCCCATTCCAAACCGTACCATACCTTACCAAACCGAACCATAACGGAAACACAGCATCAACAAACAGTGCTCACTCTCCCCAGGCATTATCAGTAGAGTACAGCTTAATCCCACACTTACACAACTGCTATTAAAGAATGTTTTCATTTGATTTTGACATTTAAAAGTTAACTTGCAGCATTTCGGTAATTATTATTTAGTAATTAACTAGTGTGAATCCCAAATATTACATTTTATTTTAGGTATCCACACTTGAAGATATACTGGATATGTACTGTGTAGCCTCTTCTTCCCTGACCCTCTTTTTGGAGTCCCTGCTCGAAAACGACATGCCCAAACTAAATAGATTAAATCTCTGCAGTTACAAGCTCCATGTGGATTATCTTGGTATCAAAATAAAGATAACACTTGTGAGATTCCACCGAGGTGTAAGTGTCAGAGTAAATGCACATGGAACACAGCATAAATGAAGGATTTTTTTCTCTCGCCTAAAAAATATTGCATTTTAAAGCAAATATCACCTTTAAAATATGCAGTAGGAGCTTTAAAAACATGGAGGTCATTAAACAACATGTGGACATGAGCTGTACAAAGTCTGATGTTGCTGAAGTGAGGCAGAGTAAAATGACAGAGGTTTTAGTAAAGAGATGTCTAGGCATACTCTCTTTTGGCACAGTTTGGCACCATCTGTGCCATTTGAGATTCCTTAGGTACCAAATTAATAAAAACCCATTTAATTTTATTTACATGACATGTTGGTCTAAGCAATGTTTTGGTACTTTCTTATGGTGCATGCGGAAATGTTGACACCACAAACCTTGTAGACAACACTCACTGTGAATGCAAAATATTTCCGCAACAGTGATTTCAGAGAAGCGTGAAGGGGTTCAAATTTGTTCGATATGTCGCCCAAAACAGCAGTTGCCATGGTTACAATTAGTTAGAGTTAGAGGGAGGAGGTAACGCGTGGTTGTGCTACAATTGCTACGACAATTGCCACAACAGTGTGTTTTTTTCCCCCTGGGACATCACACTGAAGGGCATGGTTAAAACCCTTGTTTCCACCTTTCATTTTGAAGGTTGAGATCATGACATCGTTTTGATTTACATTCAAGATCGAGACACCCCCATAAATCAATATCAATTGCAGGTTTTGAAATCAATTTTATTTTTACACCTCTAGCTTTTACCATGAATTGAAAAAGAATTGACTGTGTTGCTGCACAGTGCTGTCATGTGCCTCACTCGACACCACTGTTGCTCATTTGCTTGCACACATGCAAAGACTTTTTGGCCAAAAAAATGCAAAAGTATGACATCATCATACTTGGGCTCTCCACCACCACACCCCCTGACAGTGCTCTCTCTTTCTGTTGTTTACCCAGCCTGCCATAACACACACATCCATTGATGCAATCATAAAATAATCCGATGCACACCCATTCGCAGGCAAGTTTTATTCAGTCATTTGAAGGAGGCTGAGTCATTCTATGATTAAAAGCAGAAGCACGGCTACAAACTGAGGCCCATCACTGGGGTCAGAGACAAAAGGTATGGTTTTCAGTCCACACAGCAACAGTTGACATTAGCAGCTGTCTAGATTTGACAGAGGTGGTAATCCTGCATAAATAAATGAGCCAAAGCATGTTTAAAAGAACCTGGAGACAATGTGGGACATTTTCTTTGAGTAAAAAAGCTCTTCAGTAAATTCACATCCTTCCTGCACACCACCCACAAGCCCACAACGAAAAGACTTTTCAGGAGAGGAAATGGCTTCGGAGAGAGAGCGGGGCACAAAAGCCAGAGCGACTATTTCACTTTTTGAGCTGCTTCAGATCTAATTTGCATTACAATAGCTCAGACTGAAAATTGATAACTTGAGCTTTGATTTAGTTTGGTTAGCTGTCTACCAGTGTCCTCTGCTTTAGTGTCCTCAGCTTTAATCTGACTAAAAAGACTCTCGACAGAGGGATCTGTAAAGTCTTGGGCTTAATTTTCTTTGAACACAAAACAGTAAGTATGTCGAACCAGAAGATTTTCATTTTAAAGCGACCATACGCTTTTACAAATATAGTTTCTGCCAATAAACCTCCTAGATGTTACACACTGGAACTTTAAGGCATATTCTTCCTACATGTGGTTTGTAAACCAATACTTATTTATTTTTTTTGTATTATTTTTTAATCAGTCAGTGGGTCTTCTTCCACAGTCATTCATGTTTTACGGCATCCAGTCAGAAGGGAGAAGCTGTAACTTGTTTTGCATTCATTTAATGAAATGATCAGAGAGTGGTGCGAACAAACAAACGATACAACCAAACATTGTTTAAATGTTAAATATACTTTACAATATACAATTAGGTGTTGGCCTGAGGCAGAGACTCATACAGTGGTCACACAGCCAGCTCACTGTCACTGTCCAGTGCCTCACAGCCACAGTGGCATACAATTACCAGCACAGAGAACTTAGACTCTGACAGTCGTCACTTACCACCAGCTGAGCACAGTTTCAGCCTGTAACAGACCCCACACGACTTACTCCTCACTTCTTTCTCTCTTCTGAACAGCCTTTTCCAGCTAAATTCCAGTAAATTGTTCTCTTCCCAAAACAAAGTCCATACAGGAAAAACAGCAGATTTACAGCACACACAGTTGATCCACATGACTAAGGTCGTTTTCACACGAATAGTCTCAGTACGACTCGGTTCAATTAGGGGTTGCAACATTCCGCCGGTCCAAGTTTGCTTTCACACTGCACTTTCGTGCAACAAACCAAACATTTTGACTAGGGATGCGCCGATCCACTTTTTTCACTTATTGGAATAGTATTCCGATGGATACTATTCCGATGGATGCCGTTTGCTTTAATATAGTAACGTATGATATGTACTTTGATATGACTTTACTAACCCCTGGCAATTTCTTTTAAAACATAGAGACAAATCTCGTGACTTTCCGTCATAAACCTAAATACTATGAGAACGCACAATTCTGCCGTACGAGTGAGATCCATCTAACATTATCTACTGCGGGCGGAGAGTCACACACACACAAAAAAATACTGTTTCACGTCCTAAAACACTATCTCCATGTGGACAGACCCTTAATCATTGATTTAAATATTGGGCATTTTATTCAACGGACATTTTGACCAATTACATTTTTCTTGCCAGTAAAATTCACGGCCAAAAGCCGGCATATCGGCTAACATAAACCATGGCTTGGAGGAGTGTGATTTTCATTGTTTTTATGCCGCAGTACTGTTCTCCTCAGCGAGCAGGCGCTTTAAAGCAGCGACGGCCGGACGGCTGCAGGAGGTCGCGGAGCTGATTTTCCTGATAAACTCCTGGTCAATAATGCTCGCCACATATACGCTGCGACAATGGAAAAATTTGCAAAATGTACAAATATCTGCGTGTGTGTGAGACCTATGTTTTTAGGTGGGCCAAAGTTCACTTCTTTGATGCGGATCAGAGTTCGGGTACACATTCACACCTCCCCAAACGAGCTGGATTTTCCAAGCAAACGAACTAGGATTTGATTTAGAAGGGCTGGCGTGAATGCTCCCTAAGTTGAAATGTGTTATTTTGTGACTTCTGTGTTTACATTTCTTTGGTAAAGTTTAACCAAGTGACACAAACTAACCAAACAAGTCCGCACTAGACCTGCAGAGAGTGAGTGGTAAACAAACAGTCCAGCCATAAAAAAAAGGCCCTCGAATGCTGAGATAAAGCCCCAAACATATTCTTAAGATGAGAAAGACACAATTTCTACATGCCTGATACGATGTTCCCCTGTCCTGTCTTATAGAGCTGTAACTAACGATTAACTAACAAACCCGGAGAAACCCATGCACACACAGGGAGAACATGCAAACTCCATGCAGAAAGGATAAAGAGGAAGAAGGTTAATTCATTCATTTTAAAAGTGATGATTATTTTGGAATCAATTAATAATCGTGTAATCTATTGCAGCCCTATCTAAAAGGCTTCATGTCTTCATGCTCAGAGCCAAACACACAGCTTCTATCTTAAAGTCAAGAGCTGATCTGAGGATTAAAAGGAAGATGTCAACGGTAAACAAGAGGATGCAACAGGATTAATACATATGATAATCCACGACTGACACAATTAACTGCAGGAAGCGCAGTAATGGTTTTTTTCAAGAGGAAGATGCAAACAAGACTTCCGTGTGCTACCCCAGAATACTGCAACAGGAAACAAGATAGATTGAGCTGAAGAATGCAATCACAACGCATCTTTAGCATGCAGATCTATTGTCTCCACACACTCCTACAACATCATCTCCTTTCCTCTCAAATCTACCTCGTCCCTGCATCAGATTTTAGTTATAAATCAAGCCTTAAAAAACCCAACCACAGTATTAAACATTTTCCAGTATAGCGTTGTGAGAGGTAGAGCAGAAATAAAACTGAAAATATGTCTGAGTGGTGTGGTCACATCATCTGGTTATTTTTATTATTTATAAGATTAGATTAGCACAGTTGTTTCAGATTGATGGGTTGGGCTAAATCTGATGATTGATTTACAGTCAGCTCTTACATGACCACAACAGACCGGACACCAGCCCACCAACATGTGTCTTACAGGGCCAGGTTTAGGGGCCTCTATTGGAGGGAAGGGTGTGATTTTCCAATATTTGGAATAGTCTTTTAATTATAAAGAGTTGAAATTAGTTCAAAATATACAGTTTACACTAGTACACCATGCACTTGAGCAGTGTAGCATTTACTATGTATCCATAAGCAGCCATCTTAAAAACATAATAATTTGCTCCCGTAAAGAAGAAATAACCAACCCACATTTTATAGGTTGTGCTTGGTTAAGTTAATTTATAAATTAAATTATAAAAATTGATTGTTCATCGATTACTAAATTAATCACAAACTGCTTTGATAATCAATTGATCTGTTTGAGTATTTTAGGGATGGCATGATACTACTTTTTCGTGTAATATCACAAACTCAAGTATCTACTGATACAAGCCTAATATTAGATCTTTTCAAATACGAGGCACATTTACACCTATTGGCCAGGTCACCCTCAGAAAAGAGATTTTGATTTCAATAGGTTCTACCTGGTTAAATAAAGGTTACATTTTTAAAAGAAAATGCTGATGCCAATTTGCCACTTACAGCCATTTCTTCTCCCATGAAGAAGAAATAAACAGCCCACAACATGACTCACTGGATCAGATATCAGATATCAGACTAATACCCCTAATACTGAATATAGCATCAGCCCATGCCTAGATTCTTTTATTCTTTTATAAGTTCTCTGATTTGATTTTTCTGCTTCTTAAATGTGAATATTTTCTGGTTTATTTGCTCCATATAACAAAAAATAATTTTGGTTTGGGAAACACTGGTCAAGATTTTTTGAACGATTTGAAAAAGGAGTCAACATATAATTGACCATAAAAAGACTAGTTGGTTGCAGAGTATTGTATCAGCTCGTGTCTAGCTTTGATGCTGCACTACGGTCACACAGGTGAAAGAGCAGTCAGAAAATTTATTATCCTGCCCCTGACTCACAACTGCTACCATGGTTACTATGATTTTCCTATTTATTGACACATACAGTGCCAAAGACTATCATTACACTCATGCATATGAAATAATAAGATTATTTTTTCAGTCTAACCTACTGATCTAATTCAATGGAACTCAAAATTCACAATGATTGTTTCATCAGTGTTATCACCCAAAACTAACAATCGTTCTGTTATGTTTCTTAGAATAGCCTTTTATATCTAAATCGGTAGCAGGACCTTATTAACCGAGTCCACCATATTTTACAGTAGGACAGAACAGTCAAACCAGACACTGGCTCTTTCACATTTCTAAAAGTATGATATAATCTTTGATCTTATCGCTCGGTCTTTGCAGCTGCTTAGGAGTGTACCACCAAATAATCTAATCATTAAAAATAATCAATCATAATCAGTTAACTAAAGAGATCAGCTCATCTGATGCATCTGTTGCACCCTTAATTACAGCGCTAAAGCATCTTCTAAAGAAAGAATGAGACCACGGAGTAAAAACAATGAAAAGTGTGCTCTTGAGAATCTGTCAACATTTTACTAAGATCTACTCGATCCCCTGTATTTCATCGCGACTGTACTCAATCCTCGTCATAGAGATCATTATGTACATCTCATATATGAATGTGGGGATGAAACTGCGCACAGAGAAATTACATATTCCATCCATACGAAGGGTCCACTTACAGTGGCGCACAATGCAGGAGAGAGAAGAGCAGAGTCAGCAGGGGCGGTGCGCAGAAATAAAAGGCCCGCACCAGATGAAGGGCACCCTCTATAATTGCAATGCCTTGACTTTAGTGATGTCAGTACACATAGTCCCAGCCATAACAACAAAATGATATTTAAAAAATGTATAAAATAAAATAAATGTTACAAAATTGGCACAATAATTAATTTCGGTTTTCCATTTTTTTTCCATTTTGAGTTACTTGCCCTTACTTCATGAGTCACCATAATGGTCCTTCAAAAAGCCTCAAAATGCCCTGCTGGAAACCGACTGACCAAAGCTTGACATTGACATGGTGTTGCAGTGATGCAGCTACTACAACTCACAGCCAGGCAGCCTCACACATCAACCACTGCTAATCCTACCAACCCCCCATCTTCAAATGAAAACGGTTCTGGACACGCTGGAATCACCCCTCGGGGATTTGAACGATTGCTCCCTGGAGCACCAGCGGGCTAACTGAGAGCAGCACTGACTCACTCTTTGTCCCGAGAAGGGACAGAGAAATTCTCCAAATTCCAGGGAAGCCATCAAAGCGCTGAGGAGGAGGGCATCCCTATTACACCCCCTTTACACACAGATGCACAAAACCATGTACACATACAAATCATGTGTGTACAATATTCATGGTGCAATCTCCTTCATTTAAATTTAACAGAAAGTTGCTTCCAGTCCGATTTAATGCAGTAATAGAGACATATAGTGAATGTAAAGATAATCTACACATCCTTACATTACAATTTACGACTAAGCTTTTGACAGAAGTAGTAGTGACTGCTGACACAAGTGGTCTACATGTCCCGTTTGTATATGGAAGCTTGTAAGTGCATCACTATCATCAGCACACGCGCACAGACACACAAACACACGAGCACACTCTTGTCTATATCTGCATAGTAGGAATGAGGGCAAATTTGGGGCCCTGGGGCCAGCAGCTCCCTCATGAATAACAAGCATTCAGCATAGCAGACAAGACTGCTGTGATTCATACAAACACACACTTCACAATAGAGATGCTGGACGGTTTCTCCCTGACCACAGCACCAAGGCATCCATCTGTAAAACTACAAAAGTGTTTATTTCACAATTAAAAGGCTTCCTGGGCAAAGATTTGCCAGAGTTCTCCAAATCTCTTGGCATGAAAAAGCTCAAATTTAAAGCAACATTTTTAGCCACCGTCCACTTTGGGCAAAATCATTAAACTGTGAGAAGTGGTCAGTGTGCTCATCACAGCCTGTTGCCACGGCGATGCAGCAAACACACAGAGACGGCCACAGGCATTCAGGCGGCCATCTGAGCGGCAGCAGGCGGGAGAGCGGGACGCACCAACACACAACGTCAGTTCATTGCCTCCACCAAGCATCACTCTGTCCCTGCATGAAAGGCAGATTGTGAGGGGCTATTTCTAGAGGGCTTGAAAGACTGAAAGCTCTGCTCTGGACTGGAGTGATGGAGGAAGTGGCTGCCCACAGGCAGGCACTGCTGGCACAATCTCTCTCTCACACACACACACACACAGACACATGTCTCCTTAAGCTCTCTTACTTTATCCAGCTTCAACTTGCACTTAACTTTGCATACAGTGGCTTCTGCATGACATGTACCTGCAAGTGCCACATGAATTAGTCAAAGCCTTGTCACAACAGAAATGGTGACTGTGTGATATGATGACACGTACATAGCAACAGACAATAATTTTCATAATTTGGACAAAACTTGTGCTCAGAAGCACAGACCCAGGCATGAAATTGTATCAGCAACGTAAGCAAACAAACGTGAAGGTAGTAGGAGTGCATGTGACACAGAGTGAGGTAAATGTGAACTAGCCAAGATGAAACAGAAATTGTACAAGAGGAAGTATTTTTTTTAAAAACTTTAAAAAAACAATATGTAGTGAATAATGTTTTAAAAACAAATGTCAAACCATTGATGGTCTGATTTCAAAAACATAATTCTCCAGTGATTTTAACCAATATCAGAAAGCCAGTATTGTTTATCGTATCGGTTCATCCCTAAATGCTACATGTGAAAAATTGAGGCAGAATAACCACAACAATTTTACGTGAAGCTGTTTTGACTGGCTTCCCGTTGACTAATGGCCAAGCTTCATGAGCAGAGACGACCGCCACTTTGTGGAATTCAGGTTCCTGATTGGATGAAGTGTTGTGGATACTGGACGGGTTTCTTCCAGATTTACTGTCAGAGCACAAGAGGCTCATATCACTGAGCAGACACTATCTGTGATACCCATTCATCAGATAATTTAAAAACTGTGGGAGATTAAGGTAAAATACCACATGATTAATTCAATACAATTCACATATAGACTATGTTGCCAGTGTTTTCTGAACCTGGATGAGTAAAATAAGCTACTCTTCTACAGGCTGGTTGAAGCCTCTATGCCAAAGAACAACAAGGATTTTACTACTAACAGCAGCTTTAGATCCTGGCACATTAGAATCATCACACCACTATCTCAGTTACAGCACTCTGCATTGTGTATTTTTTGTTTAGCATGTTATTACGGTGCTAGCATGGTTAGCAAACAGTAATGTCATAACTTCCGAGTCAACCAGAGTTAAGTAAACACAAGAGCCCACAGGAGCTCAGTCTGGCCAGATGAGTATGTCATTGTCTCCTCACCGGTCTGTAAAGTTATGAATGGTCTGTGCTTGTCTGCAGGGCTGTTAGGGGTGTATGTGTGTGTTTGTGTGAGTAGAAGGGGCTGGGCTTCACTGGAGGTTGCGTATGCCAGAGCTGTCAGTCCCGTCCTGAAAACATCCGCCCTGCATTCAGCGGTGACCAACACCCTCAAACTGCAGCACCACAGGCACACAGATGGAGCAACAATGCAGCCTGTATGTTAGCGTCAGACAACTAAACCTTTTCCCAGTATTCCAGACATGCACGCAGGGAATAATGGGATTCCGAACTAAACATGTCTCCCTTGGGTCTCCTCCTGTTTCCTGTTTGGACTTTACACCATGTATCTAATTGGCTGCCATTCTTTCAGTGCAGTGAAGTTTACCACTGTCAAAATACGGCATCATGCTGTGTTTCTCGAGGGACCCTTGCAAGGGGGACCACACCCCAGCAACTATAGACTCATTCCATCCCAACAGCAGCCATTTTGGCTCGGAACGTGCAACTTGGCATCTAGGTTGAGCACAATGTAGGCAATCTGACACCTTAAAAGAGACAATGAGAGAGGGTGAATGGAAGATTCAAGGCTCGGCCCTCAGGTTAGTGTCTTTTACACACAGTCAGTGGCTGTTTAAAAGAAAAAAGTGACAGACTTCCATCTAAAATCTTGAGGCACATGTATGTAAACACCCACAAGGTGTTTATTATGATGATGTTAGTCCTGAAAGCCTGTCAGTGCCCACGCTAGCAAGACATTCCACTCCGCACATGCACGCTCAGACACACACACACACACATACACACAAGCGCACACGTAGACAGGATGCATGAGATGTTTAGACACAAAAGGAAACTCCACTGTACTGCAGAATTCCTGGTATTCTTATGATTGAAAACCTTGAGTTGAAGCCAAGTGTTGTGGCCGACTGTTTTCTAATGCAGTGCCAGCAGCACCACAGCTGGAAAAATGAAAATACAACAAAAATAAATAAATAACATTTTACGCCCGTGAATAAAAAAAGTTTGGAAAACCACCATTGTCAGAGTCTAAAAACAGCCCCAGACTTTCACTATTGATACTGTGGCAGACCTTGGTTATTCATTGGTGAGCACACTCTGAAGAGGAAAATGGCCACCAAACGCTGTTCTAGAAATCTCTACACATCTCTTTTGGCAATGAAGTGTGAGGAACCAGACAGAACTAGTGGAGCAGAACACACAGCTCAAACTCAACGACGGAGCAGGTGTACTGCTCTTACTTATGGTTGTCAAAAAATATCAGAAACTAATCGATAATAAAAAAAAATATTTGGATTTGCAACAGTGGTAGCTGACTTAACCAACTCTTATTTTACCAGCAATGGAAACATGGTGCAAAGCCAACAGAGGCACAGAAAATTAACTCGCAGATCAAAATAAATATTGTAATATTGACGTAATTTGTGTTTTTTGTTCTAGTCCCCTCCTCCTGTGGAGCTGAAAATGGTCCAGAAAATGTTGCAGAAGCGAGTTTGAAATTCTAGCTTTCAGACAACCCTAATTTGCCTACAGAGGAAGTTCTTACTAAGTTAAAGATGGTTTGTGATTGTGAGTGCATCATGAGGATGGAGATGTCAATAATTACGGGTGCGATGTCATGGCAGCCACCGATGATATTTCAAAACATCTCCACCTGGAACACAGAAGTTGCTGCACAGACTGAGGTGGCTGTAGTGGGGAAACGCCAACAATCATTATCACCCTTTAATGTTTGGGTTTACAAGGCATGGGAGCCTTGATCCATTAGAGCCATTCTGTGGCTTTATTGTCTGGTTCCCAGATGCTTTTTACAGGCCTGTTCGGCTCTGTGTTGCACTGAGGCAGGGTAGAACAGGAAGGAGAGTTTCTGCAGCGTATGCAGTGTCCACGTTATAACATCCTGTATTTAGTCCCTTCTGAAAACAGAAAAATCCAAGATGCAATAAAAGTGCTTCCATGCTATCAGAGATGTGATGAGGATTGCTCCAGCAGCATAATCGAGCTAAAAGCCAGTTCCTTTGCTTGCTTTTAGCCACTGAGGGGTTGTCATGTCACAATTTACCTCCACTGAATAAATCATAAACAAAAAAATTCCACTCTGAATAAAAGGCCCTGGCAGCACGTTACAAGTGGCATGGTCCCATTAGATGAATATTTCATGCAAAAACCGGGTCATTATAGTCTACTACACTGATCTAGGCCAAGACTCAGGCTGATGGGGGAGGAGGGAGGAGGGAGGGAGGGGGGAGGGGGGGGAGGGGTGAGATAACGGTCCCAACCCCGTCCCAATAACACAAGGGAGCAGAGCTATGGACCAAGGGGGTTCGGGGAGGGGCAAAGCCATCAGGGTTTTAATCCACACCAAACACGGACAAAGAAAAACAACCAGCAACAATCAAGCAGAGAAGTTTCAACCGCCAGTTTAAAGAAGCTTTTCAATCAAGCCCAAGCGGAAATCGGGCAGCGTTTTCGTGCTGCCTGTCCCAAGTGAGAGCTCAGTTAGGATCCTGCAGCAGCAGCAGCACTCTGACAGCTCACTAACTACCAGCTTCAAAAGCAGCTCTCCTTCAGCTGACCACAGTGGCACCGCTGCCAACACGTGTGAATGAGGGGAAACAGAAAGCGAGTGATTAAATCCGTTTTAAGGCCACAGTCGCGCAAACAGGACCCCCACCGCCCCTCACCCTCCTCTCCCTCCCCCAGAGCTAGTCCTGCTACCGTTAGCGCTTAGCAAGTTTGCTGTCAACAGAGTCCAAGTGTTTGTTTTGCTAAAGCTAAAATGTATGTGAGTGTTGAGCATTGCGGCTACGTTGTGCATTCAATGCGTCCCCAGGCCGGGCATGCGGGACACAAGCTCACAGGCGGACATTTAAGTACGCTAATCCCGAGAGGCCTACGCGTCCCCAGTCTGCCGTGACCCGCCAACTCCGCGCTGACAGCGCTTAGCGTCGGTCAGCTGTGAGCGGCGACCGGCTCGTCCCCGCCTCCCTTCTGCAGCCACAACTCATGCTAAGCTAACAGCTCCGGCTAACTCAAAGCACCCACCTCGCTTGTCGAGATCGTAGCCGACAACCACAAAGTAGTCGGCGAGCCTGGCCATCTTTGGAGCTCACGGCGACAGGCCTTTCTCGCTGTATCCTCCGCTCTCTTTGCCGTCAATAGTCCATTCACGTCCTACCGGCGACAGACACATCACGGGCGACAGTAGCATCCTTCCAGCTGCACCCCGCCGCCATACTGTCAGAGTGCCGTGCCCTGACAGTGGAGAGCCACGAGTCTGCGCACTGAGAGACTCGCAGGGAGGAGGAGAGGAGCGGGGGGGGGGGGGGGGGGGGGGGGGGGGGGGGGGGGGGCTGCTTCACAGGAATGTCCCGTAGGAGAAAGACTGGCGCAAGTTTGGCCAAACGCAATATTAGAAAAAAAAAAATAAACAGTGATAATGAGGTGTATGGTAGTGATGTCTACAACAGCCATTCACTCCAAACCACAAAAATTAAATAGAAGGGCCGTTTTATTGAAATCAATCAAATGTGGGATTTTGTTGAGGGGACATTCCTTCAACTAAAAAAACAACTCCTAAACTCGCATACACCAGCATGGGATTCCAAGATGGCCGCCACTTGAGTCAATAGTTAAATCACTCTGCTGCTTTTACTGTTAATTGCACGTATTTGTTTCACATTTAATCTGCCATACACTGTTTAATTTTTAATTTGAAGATGATGTCACACCCAGTTCCAACATCTGACCTGTCACACTTTGAGGCTGCATGCACTCAAAATGTCTGCCATGAAAAAAGGCAGATAGCAATGTAAAAAGTTCATTTCAAGTCAAATCACGACTAGTGTTGTGTCGGTCATGAGTGATTTGTTTGGAAGAACAAATCATTTGAGTGAACAAACTGACTGGGATCACTTCATGAACTGATTTGTGTCTTTCTTAGTTCAGTTGAGCTCAGTAGCGATCGTGGTGGCCGGGAGTGGAACTGCCGCGTTCTGTGAATCACTCGTGAGGTCGTTCGGCAAACGACGCCAGCCAACGTGCACCGAGCGGGGAGGGAGTGACCAGTAAGAAGAACTGTCTGCCGTGCTGCTGTGATTCGTTCGCACCGTCAGTCACTGACTCACTCATGATTCGCAAAAGAACGAACTGAGACACAGAGAACTGGAGAACTGTGTCTGAGGACATGAATCACGTCCGCGCTGTCACTCACTCAATGACCCGTGGCGCGAACGTACTGCACTCGGGGAGGACGTGAGTCACGTAGCAGGGCAATGGGCTCCTGCTTAGCACTGAACGATTCGGTGAATGAATCATTTTAATGAACTGATTCAAGTGATTCAGTACACTCAAATGAACCGCCGATCCCATCTCTAATCATGACTACAAATTATGAATCACTTTTGCTTGCAATGGCAGCGTCAGCTAGCATGTAGGTAACATTAGCATAATGCACAAATAAAAAAGTAAATTTGAAAACTTAACTTAAAAAAACCAAAACTCCATAACTTCACAACTAAAGTTAGAAATGATTAACACTGAAAAATGGACCAACATTGACAGTGAGGAAGCTGAATGGAACTCAGCCATTATTTATTTGAATATTTACATCAGTGCTTGTCCTATTGTGACCCAAAATGTCTGCCACGAAAGACGCCTATGGCAATATTATAAAAGTTCACAATATGTGAATACAAAGCTTACGTGTTGCACAAACATGATGACCTTAACACATCTCTGTTGTATCATCTCCCAAACATTAAAGGTGCCATATGTAAGAATGTGGCCAAAAACAGTTACTACATTCAAATTCAAAATACAGAGGTCTTTTAGGTTTCGTTTTCTGACGTAACTGGCAACCGTGGTTGCTCGGCAGCTGAGACTCTACTGACTGCAATGATTGGTAGATGGTGGTAGGTGGCGCCACATGCCAAAACATGATTCCAAAACGTAAACATGATTTGCAGTCTGCAAAATCTTTTTTTAATGCAAATATTTTGTCTGTACTGTTGTTGTTGGTGAGTTCAGTTTGTTATATGAACATTATTCCTGAGTCTCAGTGACATATTTGGAGGATTTTATGGCCAGTTGCTTTAGATTAATTACATAATGCACCTTTAATATCTATTATCTATCTTAATTCCGTTATTTTCTCTACTGACAGTCCTCATTCTGGATGCAGACTTTATTTGCAGGCCAAGGTCATCAGTGAGGAAAATATGAAAATGTTGAACTCTTGTCTATTTGATTCATGCTGAGGCTACAGAAACACTGTCATGCGAGTGTCAATTTGAATGTGCAGATAACATGTGAGTGGGAGGTGAGAGAGCGCTCTGGAGGCTGACAACCACGCGGCCCGGCCTTGGCTGTCACTACCGCCACAGCCTTGAGAGATACCAACACTTCCTGTGCTCTGACCTTTGAACTAAAGTGCTTAGCACTCTCTAGCCGAAAACAACCCCAAAGCATGAGATGCCACATTTTTCATCAAGGGCTTTGTTTTTGCTAACACTCAGAAGCGCGTTGTCTCCCACTTTCTCCGACAGCTGATACTGCAGGACAGCCGCGCTGCTCTTTGGTAAACATGGCGTCTTTGTTAACAGGAGATAGCATGCATCTCTAACAGCCTGCTTTGTGATCATTGCTTTTCAGGGAGTTGCACTGAGGTCACTGGCGCTTTTTGGTTCTCACAGCTGACATTAACTGTATCTTTGCCTTGAACTGCACTTGACATGTTGCCAGAGATTAGAAAGACTGAGAGACAGTAAGACAAGAGGAGCACTGTCTCCCTGCACAGGAAACAAGGACACACACAGTAAGGTTGTCTTTTCTAGACAAACGCTGCAAATGTCCACTCGCTTCATTATCACAGATGTTCCCTTTGTCGAAAATAAACATGCACATTCAATTATCTGTAAAGAGATAATGCAAAGATAATATTTTGCATATTTTTGTGCAAGTTATATTTTCTTAAGTAGAACACTGACTAAGCACATTATGTACAACTAACACTTAAAGCTGCTTTTTGGTGGTTGTTGTTGATTTTATTCTTCATGAACAGATATTATGTAATATTATTTATATGGTGTATCCATCTGAGAACAGGGTCAGTCAAGCAATACTATCAGACCTGACTGAGGGAGTGCAGCGGTGGGTGGAGACAAGAAGCATTTATCCAATCAAACTGCTGAACGAGTGGCCCCAACCATTCCATTTTCTGCACCCTTTCCTTGGGGTACCAGAGTAAAATGGTATAGTACCATCTAGTATATATGTATATGTACAGTATATGTATGTATAGTAGAGCTATGACAGAAAAACATAATGAAAGGCGTTTTTTCAACACCTTAAGACAAACAGCCACAAACTGAGGAAAAAAAAGAGCTGTGGATGTTTGATCCCTTCCTTTGTGGTCATTGCACCGGAACAAAGTCAAGTAAATGCCAAGTAAAATGTACATAAGCCTGATTTTAGGGTTGTCTAAGCACAAGCCAGGACTTTACCATTCCAAACTGTACTGTACTATACTAAAACCAACCAAACCACAGTCGAAGCGCGGCATTAATCAGCAGTGTGTCAACTTATTTGATAATGGTTGATCCTGCGTCATGCTTTCGACCAAGTGATGAAAATTGATGGTTGCCAGGTTCACCCTAACACAGCACTCACTCACCCTTTCCTTATGGTCGTTAAAGACTGTACAGGGCGAGTCGTGACATTCGGACAGGGCTTCCCCTGTTATTGTTATTAGCTCACCCAGTTATTGGCTTCAAAAAGAAGTCAAGAAACAATTTTCCAGCCGGCTCATCACAACCCCATGGTGTGTCACCTCGGGTATGATAACACACTGAACCGGATCATGGCCCGATTTTACTGGCCAGGCATTCGGGCGGATTTAAGTAGGTGGTGTGCATGCTGCTGTGAATGTCAGTTAGTCAATCTTCCAGCCACCCCAAAATGTCCCGTTTGATAGAATTGCCATGACACTGTTTCAGGTCATCTCTAATTTCAGATCCCAAAAGAGATAATGACTGACCAGGGCACATTGCTTATGTCGCGTACACTACGCAAGCTACTGTATACGAATTACTGGGCGTTTGACTAGTGTATACCATCCCCAGACCGATGGCCTGGTGGAGCGGTTTAACAAGACACTAAAGAACATGATTCGTAAGTTTGTGCACAAGAAAAGTCGGAATTGGGATAAATGGTTGGACCCTCTGTTGTTTGCAGTGTCCCCCAGGCCGCCACAGGATTTTCTCCCGTCAAACTCCTGTTTGGTAGGAAACCTCGGGGTGTCTTGGTCCTGATTAAGGAAAACTGGGAGACAGGTCCAAGCACAAGCAAAAATTAGTTGCAACCCGTCCTGGACCTGGCAAAACTCCATTTACTGGGTCAGTTATCACAGGAGAATTTGCTCCAGGCCCAGGAACGTCAACAGCGGGTGTACAACAGAGGGGCAAATCACCAGGAGATAAAGTGCTTGTATTGCTACCATCATCCATCTATCCAGCCATTATCTACCTGGTTTGACCTGGTTCTGGTCTCTGCACACAGTTTAGTGACGTCAACAGATGAAGCTTGCTTGGAATCCCCAAAAAATGCACCAGGTACCAGGTACTCTCCCTAATGGAAAAGCAAAATATATATTTTTTTTGTTGGTAGCATAAATGAGTGTTGCAGCTTTGCTAAAATATATTAAAATATATTTCCAACTCCGTATATAATAAGCTCACTGATTCTTAGTATTTCACACTTGCAGCCGAATCAGAGCTCAAAGCCTGTCTCTGCAGGATGCAGCAACCATGTGACTTCCTGTGGACCAACCCACAGACAGGAAGTGGTTTTCACGGCTCTGTGCACATCGTTGCATTTCACTGGTGTCTTCCAGTGGCTCATTTCCCTTCAGCTCAGGTGAAGCATGATACATGAAAACTCTGCTCTGAGCAGGCAGTGCAGTCATTAGCTGAGAGAAGCAGATGGCTGCAGGGAAAGTGACAGGATTTCACTCAACACTGTCGCTACACTGGGTTACTGTCATGCAGGTAGCTGATTTAAATTTTATGGTGGATGATGAATCATAAACAAACACTCCAGCTATCCTCTCTGCTGTAATTGTAACCCCTCTCTGTTTACATAAGGAAAGACAAAGTGGCAAAAGACTGTTTAGAGTAAACTGTGGTCAATCTGAACGTGTATCTCATGTTTTTACCCAAAACACATTAAGATGATAACATACAACAGGAAACGTGTATTGTGTCTACATGTAACAAAGAGTACTTTGGGTATTGCATTAACATTTTGTTCAACTCTGAAATAATGACATTATACACTTCAATATTAATTGCATTTTCTATAAAGCATTTTAATAATTGGATTTATTGAATGCTTGAATTGATTGGAAAACCTTGCTTGTATTATAATTGTTTGTCTTGGGGCAGGTGCTGTGGTAGCCACTCTGCTCCTCCTGGAAAGAAAGGAGAATTAGAACATGCAAATGTATGACTGAATGTATGATGGAAGTCAGTAAGTAAAATTATGTTAACATGTGTTCGATTGCTACAGTAAACAAAAGTTAAAGGTTGCTAAGACACTCACCTTCTTCTTTTTTTGTAAAACATTCCCAATGGTAACAGGTTCTGGGGCAGACCAAGTTGGGAGATAGGAGAGGGGAAATTGTGTATCCACCTCTTACACAGAGGACGAGGGAGGGATCAGACATATATCAGCACACTTTATTTATGTAAACTTTGACTGGGCTGACTGACTAACTATTCAATGTCCCTAAAATGCAAAAGAGATTTGTTCAGAAATATATTCAAACTGTATTTTGCCCGAGAAATGAGTGGTTTCTGTTTTAGCTGTGCACGTTCGTGCTATGTGGATGCAACTCTGAGGCTCAATGTGCTGACTGTATGTCAGTACAACCACAATTTCAAAAAACCCCTGAACTACAGCTTTAAAGTGCAGATATTAGCACCTGGGTGCAGCAGTACACGATACACAGTCGGCTGCTTATCAATCGATGATGTAGTTCAGTTGGGCCTGAAGTCACGGTCAATGTGCAGGCCAATCAAAGTATTCTTTATACAGTTTCCTTGCAGACATGTCTGTGTACCAGGGAATTATATAAAACACAACACTGGTTCTGTTTCACAAACTTGAGATTCCTGTTTTCCTCAATAATGTCTGGGAAATCTGCAGCTATCGGTCACTTTATTCTGAAATCCAAACCCTCATTTACTACACAAACTTGGCAGAACTTTGTCCTGTTATCTGCCTCCTCTTCCTCCTCCCACACTGGTGAGCAGCCATTCCAAACAAACTCTACGACAACAACAAACAAACAAGATCAATAAAGTTTGTCGTAAAAAGTAACCAGCAACCAGTTGAGTGACAGAGCTCATCAAGAACATGACACAACTTTTTGAGTCAACTAGAAACTGATAAATGAGCGTTTGAGACACGTCCACCTGAGGGTAGGAAATCATATATTTGCCAGTTTTATTACAGAACCTTCAAAGATTTAAGGGAAGAATGATCTTTCACAACCATCATTTTCAACACTGTCCTCACCATGTTCTCACTTTCACATTATGCTGGGCTGCCGGGGAGTCATAGTACACTGTCAATACCCTATCAGATGACACTCTCCAGCCACGGGAGAGTAAACATGTCGTCATGATGGCAACAAAATGGCTTATTTCAAAGCAGATGACCAGGTCCTCCCACTCCCCTGAGCATCGAGGATGCTACTGAACACCAACTGATATTTGAAAAAAAAATTCAAACAGCAGAAAAAATAAGTTTATATGTAAATAACTTTAAAACAACCACACTCGACCAATGTGCGGCACAGAATAATAAATACAAGACATAATGAATAAAGGACAATAAAAGACAAACTAAAATAAGATCATGAGAGGGAAGGTGTGTGAAGATGTAGCAGCTCAGGGAGGTAGGGTGCGGCAAGACCATTGAAGGATTTCAAAACAAATGATTTAATAAATTAAAATGAATCCTGAAAAGAAGAGTTAAATGTAATGTGCCAATTTCTTTTTGGCTTTTCGTAGGTTTTAGTCCATGTTCAAGCCCGGAGACGGACAAGAATAAACATAAAAAGAAGAAAAAATATAATCAGATAGAATAGAATAGAATAGAATAGAATAGAATAGAATAGAATAGAAATACTTGATTTATCCCCAAGGGGAAATTGTTGTGGCACAGCAGCAAAATACAATACACAAAAATAATTCAACATAAATAAGTGTACAAAAGATGAAAAACTACAGGGCCTTCACACCTCACAGTGCTTAGTCCCTAATAAATGAATAAAAAATATACATCTGGGATGTTAACTGAAGCTGGTTCTACCAGAAGAGTTCACAGCAGTTTCCCTCAGAGCAGGTTGCTCTGCTGATGTAACATGAGGTTCACTAGGGGGCAGCAATCAATAGACTTCAGCACTCATGACCGTCTGAGTCACACTCAGGACTACAGAGAAAAGTTGGTTTCAAGTCTGTCTAAACATAAACTGTAAAGCACAGCACAGCATGCATTATGTTTGGACACTGCCACGTTTAAAATGTC
Organism: Microchirus variegatus; assembly: GCF_963457635.1. Classification (NCBI taxonomy): domain Eukaryota; kingdom Metazoa; phylum Chordata; class Actinopteri; order Pleuronectiformes; family Soleidae; genus Microchirus; species Microchirus variegatus. The sequence continues at coordinate 18,443,362 of NC_139821.1, forward strand.
TCTGTTATATTTCATTATATTTATCAGGTTTGATATCTTAAGGAGGATTAAACATTTTAAAGAAAATCCAGATAATGTTCTGTGGATATTGTATTTTGAGAAATACAGAGAACACTGATAGACTATCAAATACAGACCTGTAAATTGCCAAAAATTCACCTGGATCATTCATCGTGTCTGTGTCATTATTATCTGTGCAACACATGCACAATAATCCTGTGCTACAGCACTTATTCATACATATTATTATAGTAAATATTATTTTATCTTATCTTGCTAATTCAATTGCCATACTCAACAAAAAAATATAAATGCCATTTTCCTTGAATTATAGCAAAAGATTGATTGAAGAACAAGATTATTGCACAGGTGAGTCTTGGGCTGGTCACAATCGAATGTCAGTGTTTGGATTATTATATTATCTAAATATACACATTTTGTACTTATCTCTGACCTTTTTGCTGTTGTAACAAGTGCATTTCAATAAAGTCGTATTTAGCAAAGTGTGTGGGGCGTAAGAGGCTCATTTAGTGATATATCCATTGCATTGAAAATAAATCACCAGCACTGTGTTCATTCAAGATGAAGAAGACATGTAATGTATTCATAGATTTTTTTTGCGATTATCCCAATAATGGAAATTCCCAACAAAAAACTTATTGCATATTTTTATTGTGTGATAGAAATAAATAATGTGAAAAATGGTCCTTATTCTGGAGAAGGAGCTTGAACAGTTGCATAAACACTGAGGAGACATGTATACATATAATCCTGTTTTATTAATGTCATGTTAGTCTGACTAAAGTTGAGGTAGTCTTAAGGCCACATTGAGCCCAATTTATACTCCTGCGTAAAGTGCTCTGCGTAGGCTACGCAGAGTCCTCTGCGTCGACACAGAACCTGTCGAAGAGCCTCTGCGTCGTCTCCGGGTGCACAGAATATTTTTTAAGTGTCCGTCACTCCGTCAAGGGACAACGGAGACGACAATAGCTGCGATTGGTCCTCAGGACAGGCCGAGCGAAGCTGCTCTGTGCCGGCTCACAGTGAGCACCGAGCGTCCACAGAGGGCGGAGCTGATCCCCGCCGACTTCGTCGATGCCGAACTATAAATACGTCATATCTTAACACACACAGCACATGTTTAGACTCTAAATGGCCAATTTCTCGCCTCAAATTATCTTAAAACTGCGTTCCGGGACACAGAAAAGTGACAAACGGCCACTGTTTCAACAACAACAGTCTTTCTCCCTCGGACGCCATTGCTCACTGTAGCCAAAAGCACAACAACCTTGCGCAGCGACCCCTACTGATCGGGTGGGAAATCGCAGCGCCTATCCGTCACCACGACGCAGAAGTATAAAGGCTCGAGTGGTCTACGTGGTGACGCAGACGGATAACGCATTACGCAGTCGGAGATGTATAATGTGGCCTTTAGTCGGACTAAGATACCTGGATAATGTGTTCATAGTCTGACTACTGTCTTTCTTCAGACAACACAGCAACCACAAGAGCCGCGCTCGATCTAATTTATACAGAAGCATGAACCATCTCACCGTCCATCTCGCTGTCCAGTCTTTGTTTTTCTGTGACGTAAAGGTCAACAGGAAACTGCACTAGCTTATAGAGAAATACAGCGTCGGACGTACATGGCCAGTAAATCGATATTGTCCTCAGCAAGTTGTCCGATTGCCTGTCTTAGTCGGACTACTCACTGATACTGCTAGTGTAATCAATCGACGCCAATAAACCCTCATAAATGTTACACACTGCACCTTTAAAATGATACTGAACATATGAGAGAGGTTGTGGCACTCATGGTCAGTGTCTGCCTGTGTCGCACCTAACGAGACAACACTGATCATTTGTACTGTTTACAAAACCTTTAAAGCAGAAGGCGGCACAGTCTCACCCATTGAAAACAAGACAGAGAACACTGCACAATCAAGCAAAGATCTTTGAACCACTGACTGCGTCCCGACTGTTCCCATTTTTTCAGATGATGTTCAAAGCCTGAGTGACGGAGTGTGGACTCATGTTCACTAATTGCTGCCTAAAACAAAAAAGGTGATGTCAGTGCACGACTGAGAGATCAAACCAGGGCCTGTGTTTGAAGCCTGAGCCAGATTCACTGCATGGCTGATGTCACATGCCAAAGAACTCTTATGTAAAGGAGAAGTGACCTGTTTCCACAGCGACACTGATAAACGACTTATTATCAGTGTGTGTCATTACTGCTAAATCAATAGGAAAGGTGGCAGGATGTGGGTTAATGTCGGAGTAAATATGAAACATTCGATATGAACGAATCAACCCAAAAACCGTCGTCCAACACTGCTGTGACAGTTTCAAGAATTAGTGTGTAAGAATTAGTGACATCTCATGGTGAGACTGCAGATTGCATGAAAAAACATGTTAGGGTTTGTGATGTTTTACTAACAAAAGTGTTATCTTAAAAGTCCCCTGTGCGACATTGAGGAGGTTCTATTGGCAGTAATTGAATGTATTAAATAATTATATTTAAAAAAAGTTTGGTTCTTGGGTCCTCAAGTAAGTTCCTGTGGTTCCTGTCTTTATTGTCGTATCTAATATTGACCATAACAGACACATAGACATGGAAAATATCACCCGGAATAGAAAACAAGCCTTTAAAGTGTTCTTTAGGTGAGAGGTCTAGCTTTTCGGAGGTGGCTGTTTGGTGCCGCCATGTTTCTACAGCAGCCTGAACAGACAAAACAGCAAGAAGAACCTTCTCTCTGGTGTGTGAAGGCCACTGTAATCAACTAATGTGCTTGGGGAAGTAAAGAGTGAATAGAAAAGCCATCTGAAGTGATTATATACTTCCAAAACTACAAAAAGTTATGGGTAGTATAATAAATTCCTGCCTGTAAACCCTTCTAATTGGTTCAAAAAGGACGTTTTTATGTTTCAAAATCAGAAAATGACAGCTATAAAGTATCATGTGAAGGTGAAATAAGAAGACTAGGGATTTCTTTTTATTGACCCCAAACCTGGATTAATTAACTTCTTTTTGATGGTATTAGTTGAAAACTTCATGTGAAGCTGATAGAGGAGGTGATTAAAGAACGACCTGAGCAGATGAGTGCTGTCAGATGATATCGGCCGGGGTGAGAAGTTGGCAACGATCAGTAACAAATCTGTCTGAATGAATATGACTCACACGGCGTCTCGCATTACACACAAGGCTGGGATCACGTAGCGTTTTGGGCTTCAAATCTTGTGTTGGCGACGATTGCACAGAGAAAGGCTGATGAAGGACAGTTAGCATGTTCTCACTATGACTTATCATTCATTCGTGAGGTTTCCAGGAAATGAGCGGCTTAATGACAGTTAAACTGTCTGCTACGTGATGCACAAATGGAAAAAAAAATAAACGGCTGTGACAGAATTCAGGGCAGGACGTTAAAGCCATGTGTCCAAGATTATACATTATATATTGGAAGTGTCTGGTTTTTAAGTAATATTAGGTATCGTAAAAAATTAGAAGCAAATGCACAAATGTGCTTTTTTCACAATGTATTGATAAATGTGGTTCCCGTTTTCAGAATCAGAAATATATCAGATACATATACTATATAAATATATATGGTAGAATATACTAAGAAAATGAGAAATATAAACAAGTTAAAACATTATGCACAATTAATATTTACCTATGTGTCAAATATATAATAACTGACTAAGTGTTAATATGCTGTATAGAAAAAGTATTAGAAAAGTAATTGAACCTAAATAAGTGGACTATGTGTAGCCTAATATGCATAAGTGTTGAAATGTGCAACGACATTGGAACTGACTATGTCATTGAGTATTTATTTATCATAGTACTTTCTGTCCTAAATTGAAGATCATATCTTTGCATAAACTACAAGTGCATTTTTCTATGCACTGGTGCAGGGCCAGCCCGAGCCTTTAAGTTTTTATTTTGTGTTTTTTCCCCACCACGTCATGTTTTAGGCTCCGTAGAGTATATCTAATGATATCTGGATTTCTTTGATATATAATAAATAAATGTTACTCCACACACTATTTAGCAGCTGCTGAGTTTGGGCCAGCTCTGCACTGGTGTTTATTCAGAAGAAGACGTCATGTGCCTGATTTTTGCCTCAGCAAAAAGACAAATAACAAACATCACATCCTCAAAAATCCACCTGTTGAGACTCTGTGTTGCTTTTCCTGCCACTGTCGTTGTTTCACTTTCTTATACTTTGAGCAGCGTGCACTCAACTGCTGAGAAGACACTTGACATGTTTTCTCCGAAATGAAAGTATGAGTGGAACCAGGTGCAGGTATATGGATGCAGGCAGAAATAAGCTGAGTCATTACATAACAGTTGTAAGATGCTTGTTGAGACCTGCAAGATACATGCTCTTTTGTCTGTTATAACAGCTTCACAACACACCTCAAAGTACCAACACAACCGGTTGCTCTGCTATTTTGTTCATCAATGACTTGATAGTAAAGTTCTGGAGGAGTCTGTGAGGATTCCTGCGGTTCATCTTTATCTGTCTGCAACACACTGGATGTCGGCGACGATAAGAGATACAGAGGGTTGCTGGCGAAATTCGTGAAAATGTGTGCATCTTCCTGCACACGGCTGATTATGGCTGTTCTTGACCTTGAAGAGAACATTATTTATAATAAGACCCAGCCAGCACGTCCATGTGGGCCCCTTAAGAGTTTTATTCAGGCAGACGACATGGGTCCCAAGCAGATTTGTCGACCGTTTCCATGGTGGCCCCAGGGTCATAAGGACACTGCTGCCTCGTTTGATGAGTTTAGGTTACTTTGTGAGATTTGCATGATGGATTTCAAACACCGAGGTCACAAAACAACATATTCAAACTTACTGATGGAGGCAGCAGAGGGCAAACAACTCCTGTGTGCTGTGATGTAAAATAGCTGATTTTCTCTATGGACTTTGGCACGGGGGGTAATTGTTTGCAAAGCAAAACAAACTTGGTTTCCAGCCTGCTGACATAGATAAAGATATACATAAGACATTGTAGACTTATGTGGGTGTACATTCTATAAGGTGGGCATCCATGTGTCTGGTTCCTGGTAACATACACACTCATATAATTATATTCTATAGCAAGTTTACAATGGATATGAGGGTGTAAATTAATAATTGCTATCAGTTATATGATACTATACAGCATCTGCTAATATGATTCGTTTTGAGAACATTCAGTGGTCAACAAGCAATATAAAATGTTTCATTTATATCAACAAAATGCAAATAAAATATGAGTAGCCGAATGATTTCCCCCTTATTCTTGAATTTAAGTACATTTGAATTAAAAAAGAAATTATATTAAGTACGCGTATTAACAATACATGAGAATAACTGGATATGCAAGTTTAGAATTAATAGATTTCTCATGAATTGAATTGATTGATCATTTCGAGCATCATTTTATCACCTTTCTTCTTTCTTTTCGATACAAATCGCAATGTTTACTCCTCAATATATGAGAAAATGTTAATATTCAGAAAAACAAAATTTGTGGGAATTATTCATGAGTCTGTGCAAAGTACAGATAGAATAGTTCACATGTGTCAAACTCAAGGCTCGGGGGCCAGATGTGGCCCGCCACGTCATTTTATGTGGGATTAATTGGTCTTAAAAATCTGTGTTATTATTTATCTGTGGATTGACCATAACCTACATTTCCCACAATGCATTGCAGTGAAAGCTAGCTTTATTGTGGCTGAAGAAGGTGTGTGAGCAGGTCTGCCCCGACAGACTTTTAAAACTGTTAGTTTGTCAAGAAACACCTTCACGGACCGCGTTACATCTAAAATGCATCATATTTGTAACTTGAATAAGTCATAAATACAGAAAGTTATTTAGCAATATTTTTGGGATTAGTTACCTTTATTTTGCATTATATTTGTTTACATTTAGTTCCATTTATTCTGTATGACAGTTACATCTGGCCCTTTGAGGGTAACCATTATGCTGATGTGGCCCTCAGTGAAAATGAGTTTGACAGCCCTGGAATAGTTGCTTTTTATTTCATTGCTAATAATCTTAACCACTTAACCCTCTACTAAAATCTAATCTGCACCAACAATATCATGTTACTTGAGATTTTAAGATGAGATAGATAAATATAAATACACGAATAAACAAATTATATATATGTGTGTATATATATATATAAGGAAAATTCTTGAAGACTACTTCTACATAGATAGATGAAACTATACAATAAAAAACATATACTAATATCGAAAGGCATGCAACAAATTCATGCAAATATATAATGAATATATTGATCAAGTATTAAAATAAAGTAAAATGACTCTCGCTAAATATCAAATAAGAAAGTACTTCTCATATGTCACCTTAATCACACTCCTTGAGTTCCCTGCTTTGTTCAGTGTTCCCACATGAAGAGCAGGGTTTTCCCACCTTTCAGGCTCTAAACTCCGCCCACCCACTATTTAAACATCAATGTGCGCCGGCACAGCAGCAGCAGCAGCAGAACTGCTTCTTCTCACTGTTTCTACTTGATCTTGACCAACAACTCCACCTGTGTCTGTGTTTGGATTCAAAAACAAAAAAACAAAAGAAAATCAGAGCTGACGCAGAATATTGACAGGTGCGAATCCTGACAAGGTAAGACATTACCAGGCATATTTTATTAAATATAAGGGAACATTTGCATAATTGATTTGAGATGGAGATTATTTTTTTAGTAAAGTAAAGTAAAGTTGATAAATTAAAGTCAGCGGCTCTACTTGATCTTATTATAGAAAATGCCATGCAGCAGGTTCATTGATTATTTTCCCTTTTACCATCCCACTAAGGTCTCAACATAGAATCTCCTGGATACCTGAACGCATCGTCAAACTTTTTTGGGATCATTTGTTTTTCATCTGTGTTCCGCTCCTCCGGGATTTAAACTTGGCCCGCTCCCTCCAAGAGAAGGTCCACTTCCGAGGGCTAAAGTTGGAGCCAGAGATGCAGTCTTTTCTCCCGCTGACTCTGTATTGCATCAGCCTGGTGTCCCTCCAGCAGCTGAAGGCTCTGCCGGCTCAGGAGCGTCCCGACAGCACCAGGTAAAGCACACTCTCTCACCCACACTCAGTGATACTTTATTTGGGATAAGCCACATGAAGCTCCCGCTATACTCTCCTCTGATTGGCTGCTGAACTCCCGGCGCTGTATTGCTCTATTATTTAGATATTAAATGTTGATGCTCCAGTCGTAGCTAACAGTGTCCACTTTGCACTACTTTGTTGTACTTAAAGCATGTTTATTAGTAGCACTGTATTGTTAATATTAGTGTTACAATTACATTTAAATTAAATTCAACATTTAATTAAATATATAATTTTAACACAGACAGTGAGGTGTTTTAGTGCGTTGCAAACAGTTTTGTGGTTTAAGCTAGCATGTATGTATCAGGTAGCTAATTTCCCCCTTTAAAACATGCATACATGTCAACAAAATTCGTAGTTTGTGGCTGTTTCCTTAACTGTTAAATGTAATTTGTTTTACCAAATTATTTTTCAAAAAAATATGTCATTAGTGACAGTGTGTTATTTGTTAACATGCTTCATACTACAATGTTAACATGCTTCATACTACAATGTTAACATGCTTCATACTACAATGCTAACATGTAGTGGCTACAGTCAAAGGTGGAGTTGTTGGACTTGTGATAAGAGAACAGGAATATGCACAAGTTATCATAAACATTTTCACCTTTCATATTCTTAACAGTCAGAGGCACAATTTTTTTTTCCATTTCAGTAGCTGATAAATTTAGATTTGCTGGGTCGTAGCCTTTAGCCTTTAGCCTTTAGCATGCAATAAATCATCACACTGTGTTACTGTACAGAGAAGTGAAAGTGTTATTGTGTCGGGCTGATACCCAGCAGTGTGGACTGCAAGGTTAAAGGCTTTCCCATGACACAACTGAAATAAACTTTCACCTAAAAGCGAAAAAACGGAGCCTTCTGAAAGGCGCGTCAGTTACTGGACTGCAGTAACAGTAAATGTACAAAGGAACAGTACTGAACATGAACATTAACAAATGTTTTAAAAAACTGATCCAGCCTTATAAATGTGTATCAAGTATGTTTCTAATAGCATTGTTTTTTATCAAAAGCCCATTCACAATGGCAGTACTGCGTCATATTTTAATTTCTATGGAGGGTTGAATGATTAGTTCAAAAACATTTTATACACAAAGCAACAATTTTGTAAAGCTTTGAGAATTTTGTCCTTCCCTCTTTCCCTCCACCTCTTGGCACCTCTGTCACATGCGTAACTGTTTATAAAGGTTTTGTTTGGTTAAATCTCCTTGTGATTCTGTACAAGAAAAACTTGTTTATTTCTAGACCTGCCAGAAATTCCAGTGGGGACGATTGTAAAGAATCCTGATCGGCTCTGAGAGGCATCTGTACTTTTCCATTCCCTCAAGTGTCAAGAGCTTTTATTAGCACCGAATAAGACATTAAAAAACAGCCAGTGTTTTTTCCAACACACATACAATACAGTCTGTTAATTTAAAGCGTGAGTCGGTCCGGCAGCGATGCAATACATGTGTGTATTTGCACTGTGGAAAAGAAGAGGGAGGACTGTGGAAGAGGCAGTGCGTGAATGCCCTCTTCTGGTGGATGTTGGATCCACAGCTAATGGCTTAGCATCTGCCCTGATGTAAACCAAAGAGGGGGCTCAGTCAACTTAAAGTAGTAATCACCTTTAAGTTCTGTATATTTTGACCTGGGTTAAAACCAGTATCATGTCTAATATATACATATGTCTATAATATATATGAAACATCAGACAATCTTTCATGCCCGGGTCATACTTTCCACATTCTGTACATGGCTGCAGTTCCACAGATCACATACATTTTGCTGTAGTTTTCAATGAGACAGTAATTTGTGAAACAGGAAACACTCTCTCCATTTGTGATCTGGGTGCAAATAGTTGCTATAGTGACCATTCTCAAGTAGAACTAACTAATATTACAGCAAAATCATGATCCCTTGCTGGTGTCCCAAAGAAAACGTTCCAAAACAAAAGCTTGGCACTCAATTTAATCACATCATTTGAGTGTTTTGTCCCCACTGAAGGTGGTGGTTGTTGTTGGCAAATACCCTTTTTTTTGCTTTCAACTGTTGTTGGTACTTTTATTGAAAAAAATGTAAAATGTTATCAGCAGCTCAATATAATATAACAACTGAAATAAATAGGTTTAAATGAACTATTCCTAAATAATGAATGAAGGATTGAAAGTGACATGGACAAAATGAAGACACACTTAGCATCATTAATTAAAAGAAACAAAGAACAGGGGGTGGGATTTTTATGTACATATTTTATGTTTGCTTTACCGTATACATTTTTTATGTTTATTTTCTAATTGTATTGTATTTAAATGCAAGTTAAATTCCGTGTATGTGTAAATATACTGGTAATAAATACGGATTTTGATTCTGATTCTTCTGATCTGTTAAAAAAAAAACAATTATGCAAGTAACTTGATTTGAACTTAATTAAAAAAAAAAAAAAAATCAGTTGATAGAAGTCACCAGTGCAGCAACAACATCTAGATCCCTCACAAAATTGTTCTGTTTGGCATCTATCAAGTAAAAAATAGCACATTTAGCAGTGTTGTGTTATAGAGAGCACAGTGAAAAGTCAACAGAACAAAAATCTGTTGGAGATCGCTTGTGTTTTGGTTCATCATTAAACTGTTGCAGGCCAAATTATGAACATTTAACGCCTCCACAGTCTACACCAGTGGTTCCAAAAGATTAGGTCAGGCTTAATAAAATGATAACGTATGATGTATACATAAGGGCTGTCAATCTTCCTCTATAATCCCATTCAAATTCCATTCCTTATTATTTTTGATATTCAAATTTTAATCAAATTTTTTAATGAAGCTGTTAGATGCCATTGTTAGATAGCCATCGCTCCTGGCGACTAAAAACAAGCATGTTGATGGGTTTTCTGTCACTCTACGTCATTCGGATCATTTGTCTGATTGCTTGTAGTTCTATCCAATTGTGGACAGAGACATTTTGATCTGTTGGTCACACCTCTTGGAAGTGGGAGGTGACTACACCCTTTCCAGACAAGATTGAGTATGAGTCTGGCATTTGCCAAGCTATGTTTATGAATGATGTGCACATTGCCTGTCAGACACAACTGAGGGATAATCCAGGTAATGGGCCTGGCACCTGGCTTGGACATGCTGGAAGATTTTAGGGTGGAGGTCTCATGCTGAAGTCCAATCCAGGAGTTCAGTGCATGTCTGAAAGCAGCCTCTGTCTACCAGGAAACCTTCTCTAGATCAGATCATCTTGTGACCTGAAGCTGGTTCTTCCAAGTGATTACAGTATTCCTGAGCATGTAATTGCCTGCACTGAAGGTCTGCCATTGGGTAGTATAATTTTTATGAAGACCTATAGCAGTGCAGCTGACCTCAGTCTCCACAAATGTATTTTACTCTGACAACACTGGGGGGGAGAGTTCACTCTCCCTGAAACTCCCTCCGCTTATTTCACTTTGCTCATCTCACATAAATGTCCTGTCAGGCTTTAACTGGGACAGTAACTTCTCCCTCTCTCTGAACCCCATGGTGCACATACTGTTCTGTTACCATCACACACTGACAGCGTGAAACATTTTTACTCCTAAGTGAATGCTCGACGTGTCTCTCAGCTTAGATGTCTGTCATTCCTTTCCCGTTCTGTGTTCATGTCCACACTGTCCCTCTGTGTCCTGATAAGGACAGACACAAGACAGACACACAGATGCTCTAACAATGCTTTGTGGCTGCTTTCCAAACAAGGAGAAATTGCATGTTCCTTGGATCACACGCAGCACATACCCTGCATTGTTTTTACATGTGAGCTCCTCCTCCTTTTTTTTTACGCGAGAAAATAAGCCAAAGGTAAATATGGCTTTAGCAGCAAAGTGGCATTACAGTACAGATTTCAGAAATGGGAAGAGGCTTGTTGCGTTAAGGAGATTTGCAGCCAAGCTGACGATGACACATCAGTCTGCATGTTTACATCATGGGTGATGAGTGAATGTTTTTTCCAACCTGTTAATGGACAAATAAAGTCATATTTTTTTCTGCAAAAGATTTGTTAAATCTTTAAGTTGCTCTTTTATGTGTGGATTTATACAACAAGGGCTTCAGACTTTCCACCTCTTGATTTGCTATCTCTTTTCTGACATATTTACAAGTTATCAAGGGAAAACAAGTACATTACTCTGTCAGTATTGTGTACACATGCAGAATGATTGAACACAGGATTGCCTCTGATGTAAATAATCTCAAGAGAGGCCTCCTCTCGCGCCCACACACACATATGTAGCAGTAGTATGGCTCTATTGGGGTTCATTTCACCAAACTCAAGCCAAAGTAGAGGAAAGTATAAGCTGTGACCAAAGAGGCAAAGAATTCCACTGTGGATTATTTGCTAAGACCCAAATTCCACCCTGCACTTTAAAGAGCTGGTTTCCACTCTACACTGAAAGCCACACCATTGCGAAGACAACAATGTGAATGTACACTATATAAGTACTGTATGTGAAGGCTTTTATGGAAACAAATGTGGCTTCTGGAGGGAGATACACCCTGCTGTTGTTTCTACTCTGCATAGCAGTGATGCAGTTTCTGAGCAGGCATATAGTTTTCTACTCTGCGTCCTGTCTATCCATGCGACAAACTGGCTGTCATGAGTGCTCTTATTGTCCGATGTTACTTGCATGAAGTAAATCCCATCCCAGAGAAGAAGTTATGAAAGCACAAGTACTTCTGAACAACCATGTCTGCTGTTTCATGGGAAATAAATGACCAATCCTGTTTTTCTTTCTCATTCATGCCAACAAATCTCCCCACTGTTTCTGAACGGAAGATTAGAAATGAATGTTATTTACGCCAGATTAAGGTCGCCAACGTCTGACTCTCTGGTAATCGTATTGTGTATCAGCAGCGTGGTACTAGGGTTAGCTCGAGGTAAATCAGACTTTGTTAATGGACGCATTTGATCAAGTTCTTGAAATGAAAAAAAAAAAAAGAAGCGTTGGTTGAAACAGTTGCTCCAACAGTTCATCATGACTACCAAGCATGATTTGCCAGTTGGGATTAGCACTAGCAGCTCCTGAGACCCTCATGTGGAGGATAAAACTGTAGACAATGGATGTATGAAGTGTTGATTGACAATTTAATGTTCATTGCTGTTGCTTGAAAACACATGTAATCAGGCTTTAAGATAGGGGTTAGCATAGGATCTCGTTAGTGCTTTAATTGTGATGGATTGTTTGATTTAAACCTTCAAAATCAGGGGTCCTCAAAGTTTTGATACCTGAGGGCCAATTTAGGAACCCAACATTGGACTGAGGGCCGCCAAAGGAAAAAAACCCAGAAAGAAATTCTGTTAATAATAATTTATTTATTTTAATAAATAGTAAAAATTCTAATGACCAGATTGCAGTTCTACAGTTTACACTTATTGGTCTGTATCCAGTAATGTCCAATGTCCATTTCACAAGCTTAGTAGCTCCTGGATTAAAACTATCAACTGTAATTCATTGCGGGCCGCCAGAAATGTTTCTGTGGGCCGCCATTGGCTCGCGGGCCGCACTTTGAGAACCAATGTTACTCCCAACATTCAAGTACTTAGTTTGGCATTCTGAGTCAGACAGAGACCTTAGAATATTATAAAAAAAATTAAAAATAACTCCTTTTAAGATTCTGTTATCCAAGTTAGTTTTTTTTTTTCCTTCTTTTGTTCAATAACCTTTAGAGTTGGCAATAAACATTCTGAGGATTTTATTTGATTTAAAAGTCAAGGTTGATTCAAACCAGGAACCAAGAACAATACTGAAATGGAATATCTTTGACTGCCAGTAACTGACATCCCTATTTCTTATGAGGTGTGGGATTAGACTTTTCCAAGAAGGCTGTTCATCTTTGTAATTTTGGCTGTGTCACAAAGTCAAACTGTTGCTGTTTGCCAGCAGTTTTTCTGAAAATGTATAAAGAAGGGCCAGCATCGTCCCCATCTGTGAGTAGTGATGAGCTGGCAAAGAAGGAAACATTCTCCAGTCTTCTGTTGACAATTAGCAAAGCGATAGTGTCACTCACCTTTAAAGCAATTTAAAAACAGTGAGAAAGCAATGCAGCCACAGTGTTTATGAAAAACAAACAGTGGCATTTGGTGCTGAGCCACCACTGCTGCCTTGTGACTCATGTTAGAGCGTTCTCTCCGCAGACAGGGTGTGTGTTACTTGGTGATGTGGCACCACAGCACACCGAGCCCAGCCTGGAAATAGAGCCGGTCTCTGTCTGTAGCCTGGCGTTGGACAGCAGGTCGTTCACAGGCTACCAAACCTGCCAGCAGTGAGCCTGCAGCTGTATTGGCTGAATTAAGCAAACGCCACAAGTTCAAAGGTGAAATCATACCACAACACAGCCTGGAAGTATGTTTAGCTTGAGAAAAGGTTTAGCAAACACTCTTTATAATTAGATCAACTGTGGCTGCTGACTCACAGAATATGGGAAAATTGAACCCCAAACTCACAATTGTGCCAGGATTTTTCCTTTGACTCAGCAAAACAAACATGGCAGATACATTTGCCCTGATGCTGTATTTCTCCTTGAGTGTGACCCACGTGTCACACTCAAGGAGAATTTACGGGCAGAAATTGAATATAGTACCCATAATTATGTTTGTGTAAGTAAATAATTGCTTTAAAATAAAATTGTTGGGTTCTCGTAGAAGTAGATGAAGAACGTAAGGCCACTGTTGGTGCTTTAAGTCCACCATCTTGCCCTGCCATGTTCTGGAGCAAGTACAACAAACCACCCAGAGAGTGCCTTACAACAACAAAACATCTGTATCTGTGGGAACCTCATCAGCTCATTGACAATGACATTCTTTCTTTCTTGTAGGTGAAGGTCACTGTAGTTTCCAGACATGCTTGGGAAAAGTAAGGGGTGAGCAGATGAGATGTCACTCATTTGTACACACTGGACCTTTAAACCTCTATGCAAAGCAAGAAGTTTTGGTCAACATTCAAATCCACAAAAGTCTTCTAACTCAGTTTTCAGTTTTTCAGTTTTAGTGGCTGTTAACAAAACCGTTCTGCTTCTGCTTAATCGGCCTCTTTGAGTCTGAGCCAACTCTACCCTATAGCCTTTTGGGATTACAATCCATCTCCAATCTATCAATCTATCTCTGTTTCCTAGTTAGTTATGAATAGCTATTTTCACTCAGACTTCTGTGGATGCTTAATGAGACACTCAACTTTGATATAATATAGGCATTTTCTAATATTACAAGCCATGTTTCCACAGGCTTTAAATCTGTCCGACCCAAGCAAAAGTGCCTATCTACTCCTGGCTTTCTGCTGCTGTGATGGGCGAACACTCAGGGACTTGAGTTGCGATGCACTGTTCAAACACAGCGGTGACAGCTCAGTGATGCAGGGTCATGTTGCAAGAAGCAACTGTCTTTGTCAAACAAAGAACAGATGGCGATTCAGTTGCTGCCATGTTTGCTGAATAGCCAGTACCTGCTGGTCCACTTTGTAGCCCAACATGTCCACCTTAACAGGTCATTTATTCTGATGTGGAGCCTCAGGACAACATGTTTCTTCATGGATCAGTTTACATAACCACACACATTTTCTTATGTAACTGTAGTTTTAACTTAACTAAAGTTTAGGCAATGTCTTCACATAACAGATAGGATGTAAACACTCCTTCACAACTGTGGACACTGCCATTTAATCCTTCTTTTTTATTGGTCAAGCAGATGAGGGCTGCTACTGAAAAATGGTGGTGCAAGATGGTGGCCTCCTTTAAAAAGGCATTTTTGTGCAGAGTTTGCATGGTTTTGTTGGTTTTCTTTGGGTACTCTGGTTTCCTTCCACAGTCCCAAACATGCAGAGGTTAATTGGACCTTAGGTGTGTTTGTGAGAGTGAATGGTTGTTCGTCTTTTTATGTTGGCCCTGCGATGGATTGGTGGCCTTCCCATGGTCTACCCTTTCCCCGTGTCAGCTGGGATTGGCGCTAGCCTCCCTGCAACCCTTATGTGGAGGATAAAGTGGTAGAAAATTAATAAATGAATGAACATGTGCGAGTATAATTTTGAGTTGAGATGTTGGTTTTTCCGAACAAAAATTCCAATAAAAACTGTTTCAGGAACTTTTGTTCATTACCAAGAATAAGAATAACACAACAGTGCCCATTAGACCCCCCCATTGTTTACTGAAACTCAGCTGGCCATTAAAATGCATCGAGCTGCAGGATTTGATCTCAGTCTAATAGAACATGTTGTTAGGACAACGAGTGAAATAGATGAGCATCGTGTCCACGTGAATCAGTGACTGCTCTGTGTTCAGGGGGACTGAAATTTGTTTTTTTTTTGTTTTTTTTTAATCAAAGCTGCTTTTTACAGCTTAATCGGATTGCTGCAGATTTATCAGTGACCTTGCAACAGCATAGTATTAATGTTGGCAGGCAATGTCTCATTATATTCTTGGTCTAGACATACAGTAGGTGACAAAATCATTTAGACAATGGTCTCTTTTATTTTGACAGCTTTAGAAGTCTGTTCATGGTGGTCAAAAAAAAACAAAAAACAAAAAAAAAAAACTAGTGCCAACTTGAGCCAATCCCAGCTGACATAGGGCAAAAGGTGGGGTAAACCCTGGAAAGGCTGCCGGTTTGTTGGAGGAACTGGATGTATTGTGAACTCCTATACATTGTATCCATAGGCAACAGTGGTGAAAGGTTGAATAACTCAAAAAAAATGTATTATTTATATTGAGCACCGTAATCAGAGCAAAGTTTTGCTGTACCTGGGAATACACAGCCTCAACGAACCGCTAGCTTAGTTATAGACTCATACTTAGCATTGTTGCAAAGGTATTTTGAAGTTGTTGTATGATACAAATCAGTCTCCTGCATTTTGTTGTGTTCTTCTCATGTTCTGTTGTAACACATGTGGTTTGAATCCCAGTGTATACATGACAATACAAACCTGATTTGTGTTTTCTCCTCAGGTTGGACATCATCACTGAGCTCATCACCAGGAGGGAGGAGAAGGCCATGGCACCTGGATCGCAGTCTGATGTTGCCACATCCTCTCCAGCCACCAGCCAATACCCAACATTTCTGGCCAGTTTGCTTGGACGCCCCCCGGCCTCAGAAGTGAGAATGTCCTCACCAGGCCCGGCATTGCTCAAAAAAGCTTTGCCGAACACGGGACGCGCACTGAGAGTTCGCCGCCATGCCCACTCAGGTTCACGAGGGGGCCACCACTACCCACATCATCCCCAGTTGATGAGGGTGGGCTGTGTCCTGGGAACCTGCCAAGTGCAGAACCTCAGCCATCGGCTCTATCAACTCATTGGTCAAAATGGCAGAGAAGACTCGTCCCCCATTAACCCCAGAAGTCCCCATAGTTATGGATGAGTGAGACACCTCCAAACACCTACAGCAAGTCTATCTATATTTCCATTTATTTATATCTTAATGTATTACTGGTAACCTTTGCATTAGAGTTTGATGTAGTCCAAAACTTTCATCTTTCATCCATCTCAATGACAATGAAACGACTGCCGTGCCTGCCTACTTTATGTGCTGATTAATGGATATGAAGATACAACTTCTGGCGTCTTTTGTGAAACCCCCATTTTGAATTCTCCCATCATCATGAGAACATTTGAACGATTTTTTGGTTTTGATTCTGCCCTCAGAACTTGGACAGGCGTCTTAATCCTGTTAATGTAAGACTTGGAGGCTTATCTTCAACAATATCCAATGGTCTGGTCCTGTCTGCCAGCTGACCTCCTCAGTGGTGGTTGCCCTGCGGCTCCTTGATCAAACACTTAAGCCCCTAATGTGGATTTCAACCTGCACTCTGAGCTGGAGCCCTGTCATACCCAATGTAGTCCCAAAGACTTTGTAATTTGACCCAATGAACCCTCTCACCTAATTTTTTTGTGCCCCATTTTATTTCATCCCTGCACTGACATCCCTGGAATAATCCACACGCCTTCATTTGAACTGGGAATTTACCAATGTTTACGTTTGAAACAAGCACAGCTTTTGAGTTATACCCCAGGTTAAGGGCATGCAGAGTCGGAGCTCAACCGCATGAACTCAATGCTGGAAAAGGAAAAAAACAAAGGTTCAGAATCCATAGTGGCCGATTGGCCGACACAGTAGGTGGCAGAATGAACAGTCGAGTTGTGGATCAGCACCACGGGCATTTTCTCTGACAGAGGCCAAGTCTGAAATATTAGCTCTTTCACATGATTCAAAAGTTCTTGCTGCAAGTCAGGATTTGGCTGACAGCAGTTTAATAAACCTGATTTAGTCACTTTGGCCTTATGTGGTGCAACAGCAGGGGAGCAGGGGGGAGTGGGGGGGGGGGGGGCCTCCTCAGTCTCCTGGGAACGTGAAAGTATATGGTTTCCTCACAGGATCACTTCATCTAAATAAATAAATAAATCATAAAAATAATAACCCTTTTTTGTGGGTTAAAATTCCAGAGAAATTTTTTTTTTTTGTTCTGAATCCTGCTGTTGCCTAAGTACTTCATGGATGGAAGTAAAACTTCCATTCACCTCCATTATGTTTGGGTGGCAAATTATAGACAAGATTTCTCACAAAACGCTGGTCATTTGGTTGAACTGACCCTTTAAATTGTGGCAAAACAATTAATTAAAGTCTACTGAGCTGTTGTCATTGGACCAAGAAAATGTTTGACAAATGTAAAAATCCCCAATGAATTAACATATAATAAGAAAGTTCCCTTAATTAAACTTAATAGCTTAAGTTTGAATGAACTTAACTCATTTAGGTTTTTGCCAAATTGAGCACATTTTTTAAAGGTCAAATATTTCCTTTTTTTTTCCTTTATTTTCCTCATTGAGGTTGAAGACGACTAAGAAGTTCAAGTCTTCTAATAGAACACACTTGCCTTTGTATATTTAAATGTCAGTGTTTTTTTTTTTGATTGACAATGTATTAGAAAAGGTCATTTTTTATTCTTTATACGTCCTCTTGAAGGTTCCTCATAGCACTTATTCTAGGATATTCAAACTTTTGCTGGCAGTGACAGGAACCCTTTGTTGTTACAATGCGAGTTTCTAATGAGAGACCACAGTGACCAAAATGTTTGGTGTTCAAGAGCCCAAATTCAAAAAGTTGCACAAAATAGCATCGCAACACACACACTCTGACATTTCCATGTTCTATTTAGACCCATCCTTAAAAATGGTGGGAAGACGACAGACCGAGAATAAACCAGGCCTCGAAACACACGTTACAATTTGACAGGCTGTAAAAAAAAGCAAAAAAAACAAAGAATGCAACCAAAATGATATATAACATAATATATTATTACATTCTTTGTCCATTTTATTAGTCTGTCTAATGTCACTCATTCTGATTATTCGTATAACGTTCGATCATATAAATATTTTTTTAGAAATTCACAAATATAAATGGTTTGTATGAGCGTTAGTTTAAATTCACCAAATACCTGGCAATACTTGACATCATATATTATATTTTGTTATGTTACATCTTAATCTGTGTTTCTTGTGATTATTGGTTTTCTTCAAAAAGCTTCTTTACATTTAGGATTTCTCCGCTTTGTCCCGGCCTCTCCTTCTTTTCCTGTAATCACTGGAGCCCAGAGGTCACAGGGTCATACTTCTTTTCGTCTGTTCATAGGCTTGCTGAGGTGAAACATGCCATTCTCTCAGCTGTAATGGAGCTAATCGTTGTCTCGTGACAAAATCATTAAAAGGCTTTTTCAAACGCTGAAAAAATCCTGCTGGATCTCTCTTCTTTTTTTTTGCAATGTGCCGTCTTTTTCCTCACAAATCACGTGTTTGACCTTATCTACTGATTTTTGTCTGAGCTCTGGACCATTGTGCCACCAGTCCTTTTTTTGTTGTTTTTCTTTATGACGTCAGGCGTTGCGTCATGTTAAAGTTGTGTGAGCAAACTGTGCACGACCGCGAATACCTCCCCCATAGAGGCTCAGTATTTAAGACACGTACTGTAGGACTGAGGAGAATCACCAGCATGTCAAAAAATGTCTCTGTTGGTTTTGTACGACATAGGACGCGCGTTTTGTTGCGCGTTTCCTCATTTGTGAGTCACATGACCTCTCGCAGGGTGAATTTCACACCTTGTAACGAACATGTGAACCAGTTTCTTCTTGTAAATGTTGCATTTGAGATGTGTTTTCAGATCATGAATGTGTGAATGTGTGGATAGACATATATAATATATGTATATTCAGGCAATTATTTAAAGTTATGTATTTAAGTTATATATTTGTGACCAAAGACTATTTATCTCATTTGTTTTTTCCACTGCTCCTTAAACATGACCTTGGTAGGAAAGGAAAAGTCTCAAGTGTCGTTAAACTGTTACTGTTTGACAATGTTCTTCTCTCTGTGTAAAATAAAGACCTTTACTGTAGTGTGATGGAGTATAGACTATGATTTAACTATGTTTGTATGTGCATTTGTGAAAGAAATAAAGACATACACACTGATAATTCATTGGCAAACTTTTGATGAAATATAGTATAATTCATATAAAGTTAATTCAAACTAGTCAGTAAGTTTCAAAGAACTTAACTTAATTAGGTATTACTCAGTTAAGTTTCTTTAATGGTTAATACATCAGTATGTAGAAGCCTTTTGACCTAAATTATATTTTTGCTAAATGCTAAAATTTAGTTATTATTGTTATCCATGAATTTTTCCCAAAAGTTTGTTATTTGCCAAACTTTTTTTTAGTTTTAAACAAGTTATTTTTAGTTTCCCACATATTTATGTTTTCTAAATTTTATGACAGGTGGTCTAATATATCTAATAATATATATTTTTAAGCACATATAAACACACAACACACACATAATACATGAATGTATATATGTTTCCATTAAGATACTGCCAGGATTCTCTGAATCAAATTTAAAACGTTTAAACAAATTTTTATTCAATTTACAATTAATGTTAATACCAACATTACAACCATAAATTATATAGTAGAAGATCAGTATATATTCTAAGCACTAGTAAATTAGCTGCACATGTCAAACAATCACTTTCCTATAATCTGTAACATTCATCCAATCTTTAATCTTTCAACACTTTTATTTGAAACTTTTGTTTTGCAAAAAGTTCTATAAAAGACCCCCTTAAATGTATTTCAAGGTCACTTGCAGATATTTCAAGGGCATCTGACAGAATACTCTGTCCTCGACCACACTGTCAAACAAGTCAATCATTCTGCACTCGTCAGATGACACGCAGTCATAATCAAACGTCTGAGAGACGTAGTATACGATCAGGCCATGATGTGACAGCACAGCAGCCACGTTAGCGGTAAAGGTCGTACGACTGGACAGAGTTAATGAGTGACCGAGGTTTTGGTCAACAGCAGACGAGACGTGGGTTAATTCAGCAGCAGACTCATCATGTGACCCGTTCATTCATACAGTAGCTCACCCAGTTTATTCCAGACTGTTGGAGTTCATCCTCACATCCTCTCTGGATCTGCTTGTTCAGGGGTGAGGTGCTGCTCTCTGACCAGCCTCCAGACTCATGTCAGTGCACTATGTTGTAGATCTTGCATTGTTTTTTAGTCTCATTATTCACACTAAGAAAATCATACACTTTTTTATTCAGGTTTTAGGTTTAATTGAGCGTCCATTTGCATGTTATACTAAATGTATACCATTGTGAAATGCAAAATATTCAAGTTGTCCAGTGGATGAACCCACAATTTTCATTTTGTCAAAGTCAAACGAGAAGTTTTTTGTCTACTACAGCTACTACAAGACTGCACAATGCAATACGACAGAAAGAAATGTTTGCAATTATATTGGTGCATTCTATTGATTGATTAATACAGCAAATCAAAACTGTCACCGACAGGATTTGGCATGCATACTTCTCATTACCGGAACTTCTAGACCGTTTGTGATATGTAGAAAATTCAAAAACTATGGACTGGCGATCGCACTATGTTAGCTGAGATTAGCACAACCTTTTTGAGTCGCAACCCCCAATTTAACATGCACCCCCCCCCCCATACACACACACACACATGAACACATGATGGGTATGATGGATAAAGCACCGTCCGCGGTGCTGAAACAACGCCCAATCAATACAACGTCTGATCGGACGCTAAATTAAAGGGATACTGTGTAGTATTTATGGGTTTATATGATCCAAAATCCACTTTTTTTATACATATTATGTGCTCCTGCATTGTCTAGTCGCTGTATAATAGTTTTTGTTTTATTTTCATAGTGTTTCAAAAAGTCATGTAAAATAACATGGTCGCGGGCCGCTACTGCATTGCCACGACGCCATATTTATACGGGAGCCTGTATAGACAAACGCGAGAGAACAAATCAAGCGTCGCTTTACTTGTAGCAGAAATACCCTCGCCTCACGAACCTCATCTGCTGACACGGAGAAATGGAGGGGGTGAGCAGAGGAGCAGTTTGTTGTTGTAAATTTCAGCCTCTCCTCCAGATGTTACTATAAACTACTATCTTCACCTTTAATTTTGATTAAAAAAAATAAAAAAAATAACCAAAAAAAAATAATATATATATACATATTTTTCCAAAATGATTTGGCGACCCCCAGAAATCATCTCGTGACCCCAATTGGGGTCGGGACCCCAAGGTTGAGAATGGCTGCCCTACGTGACCCTCATGTGGATGATAAAGCGGTAGAGGATGGGTGTATGGATAGCGGAAAGAATTACGGTAGCACTCAGGACCATCCAATGTAGTCAGATCACGTCCTAAACATCCTATTCCTAAACGGTCGAATAACTGCCTGAAAGGGTCAGAAGCACTTACTCTTTGAACATTTTTGACGACACTACAGCCATAAAATCAATACAAATCCAGGCAGAAAAAAAAATACAGAAGAAATATATTCTGCACGTTGAAAAGCCTCAAACACAAGTTAGTTGGCAATTAATTTCTGAATCAACTAACACTAAGTCTATATTTTTGATATGCCCGACAATAAAACACTCTGTGTGAGCTCTGATCAGGTTCACAGTGATGTTATGCTCAGAATGGTTCATGTTCTGGATCAGACAGTGTGTTCTCAGTTTAGATACACAAAACATCCTCAGACCACTTCTGTTTAGAACTCTCAAACAGACATAGACAGGATCATTTATCTAAATATGGGGTTTTTCAAACCTAGTTTACCAAATGTTTTTGTTTTTGCTTTCACTGTCATGACTCTTGGTCACATGGACAGGATTTTCACAGAAAACGTGCCAATGTAGAGCTCAAAGAAGTGTTATTCTTTATCCAAAACACAGCAGAGAATAGTATTCACTAACTGTCTACAGTGGAAAAGTACTGATTTTCTCACTGGTGCCTCAATGAAACAGGAATCACTGTTGCACCTTTTAAGTTAGTTAATCTGTTTTAGAATCATCTGAACATCATGAGGTTTCAAACGTCCATGTCTGCACATAGAATTCTAGAAAAATTATTGGATATATTGCATTTAAATCATACTTATCTGATAGATTCCATTTTTTTCATGTCAGTGATAATGGAGTTCCACAGGGCTCAATGCATGGGCCCATACTTTTTACTTTATGCTTCCTTTAGGGAACATTATTACAAAGCACAACATACACCTCCATTGTTATGCAGACGACAAACAGCTTTATTTATCAATGAGGCCGGATTAAATCAATCAGGTTGTCTCAGAGACATTAATGCTGCGTTCCAGAGCCCATCCAAACCAGTTGGACGTGGGACTTATCCTACCTCCAGTTAGAAAAAGTGCACTGGAATGCCTGTCGAAGTGGGACCTCCTACTCGCGAAGTCGGGGCTGATCGACCTACCCCGACTTCACCAAAATGACGTCGGAGAATAATGGCGGCGCCCATTGAGTCACACGAATAGGCTATAAACTTTACTTTTCTGCCAGTTGTTTTAGACACAGCAATTTTATCACAACTTGTTTTTCATGTTATGGCGTGAAATTATGTCGTTGTTGTTATCCGTTAGCATGAAGATATGTAGGGCTACGGTAAAAGTATACTCATGAAGTTATATGTATGGCTTTTACATAAACGGCTTGCTTGTTTATGTAAGTAGACTGAATTGCTGACAGTCAAAATGCCTCTTCAAACATAAATCTAAAGCGTCGCGATCGTCCATGTTTTCTAACATTCAACTTCAATTGCTGGAACGCTTTGAAGTAGGAGCTAGTAAAATTCAGGTAGGATAAGTCCCACATCCCATTTGTTTGGATGGGCTCTGGAACGCAGCATAAGTCCTGGATGACCTGTAACTTTCTACTTTTAAACTCTGAAAAAACGTATACTTATACACGGCCCTAAACACCTTAGAGAAAAACTCTGACCACCAGTGTTGCCACGGTTACTTTGAAAAAGTAATCTGATTTAATACAAAGTTGTATTTTTGAACTTAGATAAAACTTTGTCTCCAACACAGAGTATACAACAAACCTTTACGTTGCCATCTTTTGCTGAGACGTACTCAAAATAATGGCTGTATTTGCAGCTGGAAAACGTGGTTCTCTCTCCTCCCTCCATTGTTTACGTTTGTGTCTCTACTACACGTGAGTTTACCTCCTCATGCGGAAGCGTGATTTGTCGTAGCCTGCGTCACCCCGAGACTCAAGAAGTTTTTCATGCCTTTGTTACATCTAGATTAGATTACTATAATACCTTATTATCAGGATGTTCCAACAAGTCTGTTAAAACCCTGCAGTTAATTAAAAATGCTGCAGCACAAGTTCTGACAGAAATACAAATCAATTTAATTGAATTGCATATATATATATAATAACAATACTATTATTATGACTATTATTATTATTATTATTATTATTATTATTAATAATAATAATAATAATAATAATAATAATAATACGATAATTATAAAAGGCCAAACTTTCAAGATAATTTGATTCAATAATCTTTTTTCATGTCACTTGCAGACATCTAAGATCAGGCAAGGAGGAAGACACACTCAGCCAAAACAGGACCACCATACATCACCTTTATAAAAGAGGAAACAAAGATGAGTCCATGATCTATGATATCCATAGATTGTGTATAAAATATGCACAAGGTATTACGGTTTCCACTGTGAAGTCATTCAGGAAGTAACAATATATTGAAGAGCCACCAGAGGGCGATTACACATACGTGTTTTTCATGTGGAGCAACCACTAGTTTTTTCTTCTTCAATAGCACATGATGTCAATTTAGTAAATGATGTTCCCAATTGTGAAGAAAATAAAAGGATTGGACACCAGTGTGATTGCCAGCTGGTATCATCCAATGGGAGCCTTCCTGCAGGCTATGTCTTGGTTTCAAAGCGTCAACATAGCGCCGGTCAAGAATTTGTCTTGTGACTGAAAGGTTTTCTGGATCAAGTCCTCGCTACGTGAAGAGCTGGGCTACCTCTGAACAAGGTACCCAATCCCCATTGCGCATTGTTAATTGGACACCAACCACAGCGAGACAATATCCATTGTATTCCTTGTGCTGGTCCCAAGCCTGGATAAATGGGAGGGTTGTGTCAGGAAGGACATCCAGTGTAAAAATCACAGTGAAACCAAATATGAAGATCATCAGAAAAAAATAAATCAAACATACTGTCGCACCGGTTAAATTGCAACTCTGGAGGCTTTGAAATCAATACTAGTTGCCACTTGGTTTTTTCCAGTGTCCCTTTCTCCAAATTTTTGGGTGAAGCTAATCAGGAAGTAAGAACATATTGAGCAGCCACCAGGGGGCAACTCTGCTGGTTGCAAAAAGAACAGTTTCGATTTTTATGGGTGACTTCATGCCTGATTTTCTTAACTCCCTCTGGGTTTTGTCAAACCTACCTGACACATTCCTTCTCTGTGTTTGAACATGGGTCCACATGTTTTAACTCTTATCTTTTACAGCCTATGTTTTATCTCTAGGTAAATACCAAATAGTAAAATGTCACCAAGCACAGGTTATGTCATATCAACTTGCCTGTGATGTATGTCAGGCAGCAGAAACTATGTCACATTCCAGCGAAACCATTCCTCGTTTACACATTAATATTTTTGCTCTTTTGCTCCTGGGCTCACATATGATGAGAAAATAAGAATCCATGCATTTTCTGGACCACAATAATTACTGGTATAGTCCAAGTGGAAAAAAAAAGTTAATCTTAAGTGAGATAGATGACTTATTACAGTGTTGGTTAACCTTGTGGAAAATCACAGGAAGCCAGATATTATTTGTGTTGTGACATAGCAAATGCTAATTATAGTGTTACTGTCTCAGGTACATGTGATTAGTAATGACAGTTAATCCTAATGTCACATTTTTAACAATTTTACAAATAATGTCACTGAATATAATATAATATAATATATAAAGATCATTTGCTATGATGACCACTAAAGGGAGAAGCCAGAATAAGAAGATGAAATTGTGGCCAAATAATACAAGTGTTTTCTGTCCAGGCAAGATTTTTGTGAAATGTAATCCATCACTCATTTCACATTAATTCACTTGTGCTTAATATTCTCCTTCTTCTTCTAATAAGTTCCAGCTGGTTGTACACTAAGAGGTGCAATGCTGCCCCCTACAGTTCAAGTTCCCAATAATATGTTAAAGTCCATGCAAAATATGATTTAATAGCAAATTTAAATATCATTATGTGTTGCTGTGTTTGACACACTGTTAAAAACCTCCAAAAAATGTGCTGTTTAGTACATAATATACAGCACGAGAAACCGGGTCATGGTTTTACAAGATGGTGGCAAAGTATTGGAGAGTGTGTTAAAAACACAGTGAGCAGAGTGTCTTCACCTCACACACCTGTCCACACTTTCATAACCTTTACATTCCATCACATACACCATCACTAAGATCTAACTATATAAGTACAGTACATGTTGTATCTGCAACACACACCCAGACACATACTTTGAAACTGTTGAGCTGCAACGCGCAACACAAAGTGGGAGACTGTTTTGTCAGGTACACGAAGCAACATGCATCATCATGTTTCAGCGTCACAAAATCAATAGTAACTCTGGACACTTATGGATGCACGGTGGAACATGACATCTGAGGAAGACTTTTCTGGGTGTGGTAACCCTTTACCCTGGTTAGGGTTAGAGTTAGGGTAGGGTTAGGGTTAGGGTCCTATGTTCCCCAGGTCCTTTTGGGTGAACAGCGGGGAACATAGAACCATTTTTTAGAGAAAGTGTCCTATGTTCCCCGGTCACATACAAATCGGGGAACATAGGACCCGGGGAACATAGATACGGTCCCGATAGATAGAAGCTTTGCGTAACAGCCAAACAGATGCAAAAGACGCAAGGTATGTATGGTAGTGATGGAGAGAAGGTTTGGGACTGATGGACGTAAAAGTGATGAAAATGGAGTATAAACGGGCCTCCCATTAACATGTGAAGCCCTTCGCACTTGGTGCGAGAGGTATCTATCTTCTTAGCAAGAGATGCTAATGTTGCTAACATCTAAAATCTATGCCAGCCTACATCTCTGATTTCTTAAGAATATGCTTCCTGTTTCTATTGCCAATAGACATCCTTTTTCTGGCTGGAAAACAAAGTAAATTGCTCACTCTCCTACACCAAAATCCACAGAGAAAAGAAGTCTTTTTTTTAGCTCACAGCGACAAAGGAGGTAGTTGTCTATAGTGCTACAATGATGGAGGCAGCAGTGAATCAAAAACTCCCGACTCTTTTTCTTTATGAACTTTGGTGCAACTTTTGGACGACACAAACTTCTGTTTCCTATCATTAAAGGTTATCTGATGGTGAGAAAATGCTGAAAGTTATTCTTCAGATATGCTGTTTAGACGTAAGCCAGCGTAGATTTCATTAAGTTGTTTGACGGCCTTTTCTTGTCACTTATGGTTTGATACCAACTTCCCTCACGGTTCACTAAGAGAACAGTACGCACACTGGTTATCTGTCAGCTGACAATGGTTTGGTCTAACAAAGACGATATGTGAAGAACAAGAGATTGGATTCAAGGATTCTGCTTTGCTCTGCTTGTTCCCTTGGAAACATCACATGAAGGCAACATTCTCACCAGCTGCTCCTCGCTCTGCTGATGTGGAGAAATTTGCCTTTATTTTTAACAGGTGACATGCTAATGTGCCAAAATGTGACATTAAAGCATTGTTAGGGATGTTCCTCTTGCAAAACAAACAAAGCCACAGGAGGCCTTTGTCTTCAACTTGAAATTTAGCACTGAGCTAATAAAGAACAGCATGATCAAGACAGACTTGGACACACTTTTCTCTTCAGAAAAATTACAAAATGTAAATTATTTTATTTGTAATTATGTATTTTAATGTTTTACTGAGTTGCTTTCCAAATGGCGCTGTGGAAAAGGTCCACACAAGCCCACATCTGACAGGGAAGATAGTATTGCACAACAAATGGGAGATGGGACCCCCCCGATTATGAATGGGTATTTCGTACACTGGTTAGGGCTATTGTGTGAAGACGTTTCATAAAACAATTTAAGAAAAAAAATAAATATATATATACATATGTACATATATATATATAGAATATATTGTGTCCCTCACTGGCAGTCAGAGAGAACAAGCATAAGTGTCTGAGGCTGGTTCATGAAAAGCACAGATATACAAACACGTCTGTGAAGTGGGAAAAAATAAGCATGCATCGGCAAAGTCGCAAAAGTACAATTCTAGCAGTGTGTTCATTGTGTCAGTTCTGTACTATCTTTATTCACAATCAGTGCACCACTGAAAAACCTGATTGAACTCCTCCCATATCCTCACATGACATAACCTTTATCCTTTATGTGTCAACGTTTACAAAGCTGGAGCTGTTCAGTAAAACTCTTCGTGATAGTGTTTTCTGATAATAAAGAGGGAACTCCTTCGTGTCATTACACTCGATCAAAGGGTTCTTTTTTTCCCCTTTAGTCTAGTTTAACTCTGTGGTTTTTGCTGAGACAGGAAAATAATGATGAGTCACTGGTTTGAGCGTGAACATAGGAGGTAGGTAAGTAGTTAAGGCAGCCTTTTGAAAGGAGGATGAGTGTGCTCAGTAATCCACGGCACAATTATAGTGATTCAAGCAAAGTCTCACACTCCCACAGAGGAAATTAGACTGACAAAGTACTGAAGAAAGAAAATGGCCTGCCACATTGACAATTCAAGGACTCCTGCTGTAATTTTTCATGAGGGTTTAATGTATATAAAGAGAAAGCAGACTGTTTTGCATGTGGGTGCAAATCACACATATTACTCACAGTAAATTGTAAATTTAATCTTCCTGTAGGATAACAGCTTTACGGGGTCTAAACAATTGTAGTCTGAGGACATAGAATACACGCTGCCAAAACAGCTTTGTTATGTAACATAGAACTATATTTGAATTCTATGGAGGAAGACGAGGGGACGTATAGAAGAATGGAAGTTCTCAAGTTATATTTATACAGGACTGTGCGAAATAGCACTTCTGTCGTATTTGTTTTACAGTAAATTAGTTGTACACACTGTTTCATTTTAACCTGTCGACATGTGTCCACAAAATGCTATGTCGAGTGTGTTATCGCTGGCGTTAGTAACAGTGGTTAACAACGTCAAGTCCAAGGTACATTTGCGTCTTCGTCTTCTCAACTGGAACACAGTGAACTTGTGGGGGGGTGACGTCTCTCAGAGTTCTGAGTTCCTTCCTTTCAGAAGGAAGCTAACATGCTAACATGCTGGTTGTAGCACTACTCCGCTCTACCCGACTTACTTGGTAAACTCTGGACGTTGACATCACAGAACCAAGGTGATACCTCTGACACGCCCCCTGGTGCAAAACAACACGGTTCAGCCCAAAGACGTAAGACGTAAGACGCCTCTTCACTGACTGTTTTCATCATAAAAGTGAAGGAGCCAAAATAATCATACATGTCTGCACAGCAACTATTTAAATTACACTGCCCATTGCTAATGCTAATGTTACGAAAACGCCCCCACACGGGGTCGTAACTATGTTCCCACATAGGACCTTTTATTTTTTAATCACATGAGTTCCCCATGTGATCACTTTGCTCCCCCACTGTCTCTGGATCTTCTCTTCAGCCACCAAACACAGGAACGTCTGCACCTCGTTGGGGACAGCAGCCATCTCTGTTCACTGTAATGCTCTTGCCAGTTTTTTTTTGTTTTTTTTTTTAAATATGGTGGGTTTGATTCTTGTGTCGGAGGTTGAGCTCATGACTCTTCCAGTGATGACACTCTCTGCCAGTCAGACGTCACATTTCAGTATCTGCTCAGCTCACTTGGAACCTTGCCAGATAACAGGTATAAAAAAGGCACCAGGTACCATGTACTGTCTCCAATGGAAAAGCAAAAGGACCGCCCTAAAACTGAGGAAGCTAAATGGCAAAAAGATCCCCACTAGAAATAAGACAAATATTCTTAAATTGAATTTTCTTTTTATAAATCTGCCAAAAAGGTAAGCAAATTTTTCTTGGATAGAATTCTAAAAACTCGCCTGTAAATCTGGAGCCACTAAAGACGGTAACATTAAAACTATAAAAACAGGCCAAAAAAATGAGACAAAACTGGCCACAATTTAAGAACGTTGTTAAAAATCATTACGTCATGTAAGCAAAAAAAATCTTTACTTGATTTTGAAGAATTTATACCTTCAAATGTCTTATATTTGCACACACTCCAATCAGTGATATTGAATTTGACTTAATAACGTGTTACTGTTTAGCTTGTTACTGAGTAAGCCATAGCATCTTACCAAGACAATTTTATAATTTTGTAAGATTCATTATCTCGTGCACAACTTGCAAGACATTGTCTTTTTAGCCACGATTTACCAGAAACAATTTCATTTTACTCTCTTGAAAATCCTTTTTTGGTGTGTATTCATGTGAGTATTTACACCTGTGGTCTGACGCTGACCAGTCAACATTTCTGTCGTGCAAAAGGACAAATACAGTTGTATGAGGGGAGAAAAAAGATGGACTCGAGCTCCGGCTTTTAAAAGCGAGTATTTTGCACTGACACAAACCCTCTATGATAAAAGCAGATGTTTGATGACTGACTCACAGTGTTCTTACACACAAACTCAATAACCCACGCTTTCAAAGCTTCATATTTAAATGTTATGTCCTTGAAGGGTAGAGGAAGATTCTACAGTGTTTTAATCCATTTTATCACAGGATGAAGTAGCTGGAAGAAATATATGCTTCATGCTTTATATATTGAAATACAATGTGTGTGTGTGTGTGTGTGTGTGTGTGTGTGTGTGTGTGTGTGTGTGTGTGTGTGTGTGTTCATGACAATGTAGGAATGTGAAACCCAGTGTCTTTTATAATTAATAAGCTTAGGACAAGAGTTTAGGCCATTGGCACAGAGGGTATTACATCCACAATATTTACTAAAAATACCCAATTTATGGAATATAGTCACAATTGTACAGTAAGAAAATGCAGAATAGTGATGAAAATATAATTCTCTCTCTCTCTCTCTCTCTCTCTCTCTCTCTCTCTCTCTCTGTGTGTGTGTGTGTGTGTGTGATGTCGCCAAAACTGCCGAGTGAACATTTTAGCAGAGCAGTGGAAACTAATCTGTGGGAAACCTGCGAGGAGGGCGGTGATGTCAGCGGTCTGTAACTCAAAGGTAAACGTGACTCCTCACCATGCTCCACACACACACACACACGCATTCACGCACACACACACACACACGTTATGCAGAGGTGTAGTTATAACAATTTTATAGACAAATTATACTATGCTACCGCGGGGGGAAGGTTTCCTTCATCCTAAGGGGGGCATAACAGAAGATAATTGAGAAGCACTGGACTAACCTTACCTAAACCTAATTCTAACCCTAACCCTAAAACCAGGTCTTAACCCCCCCCCCCCCTTTCCCAAAGAGTGCTCACTAGTTTTTTTCACAGAGATAATTCTTCCCTCACTCCTTACTTAACCATCACAACAAAACGTCTGACCCTAAAAGTCTTAACCCTCAAAAAGCTCTTTAAGGGCTGACAGAACATGTAAAATATCCTCACTCCCCATAGTTTAGACGTCTTTTTGGTCCTGACAAAGATACACAGACAAGAACACACACACACACACACACACCTCCTCCACTCCCTCTGCCAGCTGTGGTCAGCAGATGTGCAGTCGAACACGTCGTCTCCTCACAGTCACCAGAGCTGGATAACCTGCTCTGTCGCTCTTGCCCATGGTGATGTGTGAAATACTAGTCTGTACTAATGTATCAAGTGTGGTCACAAGTCGCACACCTGTGCACAAGTGTGTGTGTGTCTAAGATGGCCGACAGGGCCATAACGATGTACGCTTGGGTGAGCAACACACCTAAATGAATATCTTACACCAGCACCCGTTGTAACTGCCAGCGTTAATGCAGGGGAAGTATATTGATATGGCTGGTTTACGGCTATTGCTTTTTACAATGTGCCTCGTAGCGACAAGAAAAAGTGCGTTCAAAGACGCCTTGCGTACCGGCAGAATCTACAAACAAAGATGGACTGTCCATGATCCCGTTCCCCAACACCCGACAGGTGGAGATTACGCTTACCTGGGCTTTCCGGCTGCTGGAGCACTGGATCAGGACGAGTGGATTATATTCCAAAATCAGGAAAGAGCGTTTAGAAAAACCCTGGATACCAAACATTTGGAAGATAAACATGACTTCAACTTCTCCGGAGACGCGCCGACAAAATGGATTAAACTTATCCGCATTCTAAATGGAGTTTATTTCAAGAACGGGACCTTCTCCATCTGCCGTGAAAATGGGAGACCATTTGGAATTCCTTTCCTGAAATTCACAATTCGAATTCTGAGGAAAATGCCAACTAACAACACAGGAATCCCTGGAATCCCTTGGGAATTGGATCGAGTCGGATCTGCGCTTCCTGCGCGACAACGTACAGCCGGCGCTGGGCGCATCACGGAGCGAGACCCAGGGAGAAAAACAGGTGGGCAAAAACAAACTGGCATATCTATGGCAAAATAGAAAATCCAAAGCAATCCAAATAATTCTCAATGGCAGTAAATATCCAAGTGCTTCAGCAAGCGGACGTAATGTACAAACTGTGAAAAACTATTACAGCGCAAAATGCGCACCTAAGATAACCGAAGGTACCTTGAACGCACCGCCGTGGACAGGATTATTAGAATCAGCGGACTATACAGAACTCGACACACCGCTATTCACTACCAATGAAGTCGAAAAAGTAATTTGTGACCTGCCTAATAACAAAGCATGTGGACTAGATGGTGTCACATACGAAACACTGAAAGCTACCAGACAAACGACATGCCCAATCCTGACTAACATATTCAACATATGTCTTAATAACGGCAAAGTACCAGAATCCTGGAAGGGGGCTTTGATTCACAGAATCCCCAAAAAGGATAACATCCCTGATGACCCCTCCACTTGGAGAGAGATATCCTGATTACCGGCAATATACAAGTGTTAGGGTTTAGTGGCGTGGACCCGAAAGCAGACGGAGACGGAAGTGGCTATTTCAAAACAAATATAAATTTATTTACAAAAACGTATAACAAAAAACAATTTCCCAAAAGTGGGAAGTGATAGGGGATAGATAGAGAGATAGGTGGAAAAAATGTCCTTGCAGCTACTGCGGGGGTGACTCGGCAGGTCGGCGGTGATCCAGAGTGGAAAACAACTCACGAACGTGGCACAGGAGATCCCAGGAGTGTAGGGAGACCGGAACAGCCAAAGAGTTGAAGACCAGCAGGAGACGTGACGACCTGGAGCGGAGACGAACGGGTAAGTATCTTTCTAGGTAAGTACAGCGAGAGAGCTAGCAGCATGTCTTTACCCAGTAGGATTGAAAACGATCTGACACCGGTGAGGAGGAAAGGCTCCGCCTTTAAGCCCCGCTGATTACTCATCTGGAGCAGGTGAGGCGGAGCCGCGCAGGTGTAGTTGATCACCGGTGTCTTGGAGGAACAGCAACGCCCCCTGCTGAGTCAGAGTGAGGAAGAGAAAAAACAGCAGCAAACAAAAACAACACTAATAATAAAATTTGAGGAGAAGGTGCAGGTAAGATCGTAACAGTACCTCCCCCTCAAAGAGCGCCTCCTGGCGCTAGGCCAGGCTTATCCGGATGGGCCTGGTGGAAATCCCTCAGCAGGCTCTTGTCCAGAATGAAGTGGCGTGGAACCCAAGACCTCTCCTCAGGACCGTACCCCTCCCAGTCGACGAGGTACTGGTGACCTCGACCCCTGCGTCGGCTGTCCAGGATACGCCTGGCGGTGTAGGCCTCTCCCCCATCGATGAACCTGGGTGGAGGAGGAGGGTTGGAGGGCGGGACCAGGTCCGATTCCTCCACCGGTTTTAGGAGGGAGACGTGGAAGGTCGGGTGGATCTTTAACGCCTTGGGAAGCCTCAGGCGGGCGGCGGAGTTGTTGACAATCCTCTCGATGATGAAAGGCCCG
Source organism: Microchirus variegatus (assembly GCF_963457635.1). Lineage (NCBI taxonomy): Eukaryota > Metazoa > Chordata > Actinopteri > Pleuronectiformes > Soleidae > Microchirus > Microchirus variegatus. The sequence goes on from NC_139821.1 coordinate 18,476,945, forward strand.
ATGAACCGAGGCGCCAACTTCCGGCACTCGACCTGTAAGGGGAGGTCTTTGGATGAGAGCCATACCTTTTGGCCAGGTCGATAGTCGGGAGCGGGGATGCAGTGGCGATTGGAATCAAGATCATGGGCGTCGTTCCGTGTAGCTAACTCGTCACGTATCTCTCTTCTCAGGTTTTTAATGAACATTGCGCGAAGCGCCGAGTCGTTCCACGTGCTCTCAGCCGCGTGAATACGGAACTGGATGGAAAAGTCAGCAACCGAAGAATTACCCTGTTCGGTGTTTATTAATTTGGTGGAAATGTCGGACTCCCGAGGAGAGTGATCGAACACCTTACATAAGTTGGTGGTGAACGAAGAGTAGCTAACGGAAGCGGGGGCGGCGTTTGAGAGCGTAGCCGTTGCCCACTGAGCGGCTCGTCCAGACAACAAGTTAACGACAAACGCGATCTAAGCGCTGTCATCGGGGTAAGTGCGTGGTTGTAAGCTAAACACAAGTGAGCATTGAAACAGGAAGCTAGTGCATTTCCCAATCTCACCGGAGAATCGTTCCGGGATGGGAACGAACGGTTCCCGCGGCGAACTAGCGGAAGCGGCTAAGTTAGCACTGCTAGCCGCAACTACCTGCTCCGCGTTAGCGGAAATGGAAGTGGCGGGAGCTACGGGAGGGTTAGCCGACCTAGCAGCATTAGCCGTGAGTTCGCGGAGTGAGTGAGTGATCTCGGAGAGAATCTGACTATGGCGCCCGATAAGTGCGCCCTGAGCGGAAATAGCCTGTTTTAAGGCGTCAAAGTCAGCCGGGTCCATTTTGGTCAGATCGTTATGTTAGGGTTTAGTGGCGTGGACCCGAAAGCAGACGGAGACAAGGTGTTCATGAAGTGCCTCCTGTCACGAATCCTCCCTTGGCTAATAGACACAGGAATACTCTCCCCCAAACAGAAAGCATATATAAATAGACAAGGGATGAATGAGCATATCTTCTGTCTAAAAACTGGCATCGACGACTTTAAACATTCATCCTCCAAGTTTTATACTGTCTTCTTGGATTTCCGCGACGCCTTTGGTACATTGCCCCACAATGTCATGTCACACACCCTTATGGAAATAGGACTGCCAAAGCCATACGTTGACATTATTGAGGATGTTTACAACAACCCCTACATACAAGTTATATGTGGGAAAGCATTGACCGATCCAATACCGTTAACAACTGGCATTAAGACTGGGTGCCCATGGAGCGCCATACATTTTATCCTTGCGATTAACTCCTGGTTGAAATGGATGTGCCAGTGCAGCGCTCCCCGAACCCAGTGCAAGGTTATGCAGACGATGTGGAAATCTCTTCGAGAGAGGAAACTGTAATTCATAATATGCTCCTCCACACTGAACAGTCCATCAGATGGTCGAATCTGGACATTAAACTTACAAAATGTGCAGCATTTTATGAAAGACGGAGCTGAGGAAATAGATGGTATAGAGCAAAGCTTGATAAACTTCCCAACTTTACAACAATGCAAGCACCTATCCGACTGTACGATCGTCATGAAACCTATCCTTATTTAGGACATAAATTCAACATTGCTGGCGAGTGGGATGGACAGGTCACAGAGTTGTGCCAAGAATATATCCAGCGAATCACACTAATTGACTCTGCCCCCCTCCCTGTACGCATGAAAATCGAGGCCATCAGGCAGATCGCAGTAGCCAAAATTCAGCATCTGCTCCACAATATACACATCTCACAACAAAATTTGTCAATGATGAACAATGAAACAGTCAATATTGTGAGGAAATGGCTCTGTCTAAACACTCGCACAACTCGGGACATTCTTTTTCAACCGCGTAACATTGGAGGCCTTGGAGTCCCAAACTTTGAATGGCTCTATAACTCGTCCAGGATAGGCCATCTCCTGAATATGTTAAATAATGACGACCCCACAGTTAGGGAGCTGGCACGCGAATCATTGTTTTTACATCTAAAACGGCGCAAGATACCCATCGCTTCCCAAAATGAACCCCAGTTTCTAGGATTCAAATTGAAGCAAAATGGAAAACTTGACATCAAGGCCGCCGGATTCGGAGTGCGCTCTGACTGGTTAGATCTCAATGATCTCTGCCATCGCACCGGACTACAACTTTCCTGGCAAGGCCGTGACGGAGCGACAGCCCCCCTGACTGACAACATCATAACGGACTCGCAGATTTCCACTCTTGCGATCCTGAACGACGAGAACTTACCCCAACTTCTACACATCAAACACGCAAGAGCCTCTCTTCTCCAGCGCAGACTTATGCAGAACGTGCAGCGCTGGTCGAGCCTAAAACTGCAGGGGAAGTTAGCAGCACTGCCTTACGCAGATCATTCTGTTTCCCATTCTGTAATGACTAATTATTCCATTTCAGAGGATATTTTAATTTTTACGATTAAAGCGCGACTGCAATGTCTCCCAACAAAATACAACCTCGCAATATGGTACCCGTCAAAACACAACCCATATTGCATATTCCATCAAAATCAACAGGAGAACGAAACAGTTGCACACATTCTGAACGGATGTAATCATTACAAAGGACTGTATGTGGCCAGGCATGACCGTTTGGTTGACCTGGTTACAAAAGACCTGGGAGAAATAAATCTAGGACATGACTGTAAGATCTTTAAGCATACTGCTGTTGAAATGAATTGGTTCCATCACACTGTTCATGACAATGACTGTTTTAAAAACATAGCAAACACTCCTGACATTGTAATTGTAAATGAAACTCTGAAAAATGTCATCATTATTGAGGTGGGTTGTTGTTTTGATTTATACATGGACACCTGCTACTACTCTAAGCTACTGAAATACCAGCCACTGCTGAGTCGTATATGTCAACTAGGTTACCAATGTAAACTTATATCTTTAATCTTTGGAAGCTTAGGTCATATACACAAAAATGTGGTGAGAGGACTGCAGTTGGGTGGGTTACACAAGAAAGAAGCCAAAAGATTGGCAAAATTCTGCTCTGTGTCAGCCACCATAGGTAGTATGCGAATATGGAGACAAAGATGTTTTGTTTACCCTTAAATGTTTGGTGTAATACTTTAACTGATCATGTTGGTCTTGTAACGGCATGTTGCTTTATTAACCTGAGACTTTGTCAATATGTCTTCCCAAAATGTTTGGATCTTGTTCTCTTTTTTGTAAAATTTGGATCCAAATAAAAGCATTTAAATGTGATGTCGCCAAAACTGCCGAGTGAACATTTTAGCAGAGCAGTGGAAACTAATCTGTGGGAAACCTGCGAGGAGGGCGGTGATGTCAGCGGTCTGTAACTCAAAGGTAAACGTGACTCCTCACCATGCTCCACACACACACACATGCATTCACGCACACACACACACACACACACACATTATGCAGAGGTGTAGTTATAACAATTTTATAGACAAATTACACTATTTATAGCCGCGGGGGGAAGGTTTCCTTCATCCTAAGGGGGGCATAACAGAAGATAATTGAGAAGCACTGGACTAACCTTACCTAAACCTAATTCTAACCCTAACCCTAAAACCAGGTCTTAACCCCCCCCCCCCCCTTTCCCAAAGAGTGCTCACTAGTTTTTTTCACAGAGATAATTCTTCCCTCACTCCTTACTTAACCATCACAACAAAACGTCTGACCCTAAAAGTCTTAACCCTCAAAAAGCTCTTTAAGGGCTGACAGAACATGTAAAATATCCTCACTCCCCATAGTTTAGACGTCTTTTTGGTCCTGACAAAGATACACAGACAAGAACACACACACACACACACCTCCTCCACTCCCTCTGCCAGCTGTGGTCAGCAGACGTGCAGTCGAACACGTCGTCTCCTCACAGTCACCAGAGCTGGATAACCTGCTCTGTCGCTCTTCTCCATGGAGATGTGTGAAATACTAGTCTGTACTAATGTATCAGGTGTGGTCACAAGTCGCACACCTGTGCACACGTCTGCTTCCACACATCAGTGATGCCGGGTGCATGTGATTACATCAACTTGACCTGCTCACTGAAAGAAAGCGAGAACAATCACCTGACTGTGAGATGTAGAACTGCTGACTCATCTCTGCTGTGGTGAAGCAGTCGACCTCAGTGGATTCTGAGAGGCTTCTCTGCTCACCACAGAAGTAAAGAGTGATTATCTGACGACTGCAGCCTCTCTGTCAGCTCCAAACTCTCTCACCACTCTTCTCTCACCCCATCTTGTTATTTTTTTACTCTGAGTAGAAAGTCTTGAGATCATGAAGCGTGGAATCAAGACATCACCAGTTTTAGAAACTCTCAAACCTGGAACAGAACAGAGAATGTTTCTTTACTCCCCACGAACAAGATGAGATAATATAGTCCTTTATTGATACATCTGTCATCTGTTAAAATTAATTTATTATCATTTTCCATTCTCATTTCAGATTATTTACGTCCTGTGGCCTGATTTATAGCCCCGCCCTTATTGTTTACACCTGTTTCATTTGATCCCTACCCAGTCGTCTATTCAGTTGCTTTATTGCATTCCACCATTTTTCCCTGTAGAGATTCTCTATTGTGTGATCTTTTGTCTGCTTTTCCACTCCTTTTGCTTTTGTCTCTCGATTTTGTGTTTTTGCTTTGCTGACTGTTTTACTGAGTACTGACCTTGCATCACTTCTCCCAGGCTGCTCTTGGGTCTTTCAATTTCAGTTTCAAAAAACCTTATTTGTTCCCAGCGGGCAGTTCAAGGCACATCGAGCAGTCGTCAACAAACACAACTGGGTGTCTGTTAAGTCGTAGGCAAGGGTCAAAATAAGAATTAGGGTGAATTCCAATTCCTTGCTTTACCCTCAATCTCAAAAATGCGCTCCCTCTAGTCCAAGTGCTGTCCCGATTCTCAGAAAAATTAAGTTGAGGGGTGAGTTTAAGGGCTGTATCGCCCTCAATATTGAGATTTTCCGGGACCACCCTTGGGAGCAAGGGCTACCCAGAATGCATTGCGTGTTTTCACATAAGAAAGATGGCGTCGAAAGCTGCGAAGCGAGTGCGATACAAATTAAGTATTTTTTTTGTTAATAGAGATATAAAAATGATGAAAACCATTGTATTATCTTAGTTTAGGCCCATATTATGGAGAAGACGTATCTGCATTTAAGGGGTGTCCCATTTCTAAGTGACAAAATAACCCTCAACACTTGGTTTTGAGGGCCAGTTAAGATAAGGGTTGAGCTTGAGGGTTAAGATTGAGGGTTAAGATAGGAATTGGAATTGGCCCTTAGAGTAAGAGTAACACACTCATACAATGGTTTGAGTTATAACTTCAATGAATAAGTATGAGAGTCCGTTTGAGAAATAATTCAGTCTTGCGCTCACATGTTACATTATACTCTCTCACAAACACTATCATAATCTCTTACAAACACTATCATAGTCTCTCACAAACACATACATTTATTATCATACTCTCTTACAAACACTATCATAATCGCATACATTTATTATATTACTCTCTCACAAACACTATCATACTCTCTCACAAACACTATCATAGTCTCTCACAAACACTACTATAGTCATGTACATTTACTATCATACTCTATTTCACGCTATTATGTATGCAACAACATAATAGTAAATGTGTGAGAGAATGATATGCAGTGTATGCAAGTATACTAGTATGTATGCATTTGATTGAAACGGAAATCAACTTGAATTTCCAGTTTCTAATTGACTTATCAGGATGTCTCTCCAGTAGTAGTGTTTGTGAGAGACTATGATAGTGTTTATGCGAGAGTATATTAGTGTTTGTGAGAGAGTATAATAGTAAGTGTGCACGACTATATTAGTGTTTGTGAGAGAGTATAATAGTAAGTGTCCACGACTATATTAGTGTTTGTGAGAGACTATGATAGTGTTTATGCGAGAGCATAGTAGTGTTTGTGAGAGAGTGTAATAGTAAGTGTGCGCGACTATATAAGTGTTTGTGAGAGAGTATATTAGTAAGGGTCCACGACTAAACTAGTGTTTCTGAGAGACTATGATGTAAAATGTGAACGCAAGACGGCCTCATAAATAAGTGTAGCAGCATGGTCAGCACAATCCTCCGAATACAATAAAAGTAGAAATGTGCTGGCAGTATTTTCAGTGTGTAATATTTAAAGACAGTCAAAAGTTATTATGCATTTTGACATCTACGTAGTCATATGTGTGTGTGTGTATATATAAAAAAAATATATTATTAGAAAGTCATATGTATGTATATTTGAATATAATAAGCTATATAATGCTATATCCTTGTGAATGGGGACATACTGTATTATCCTCTGGTTGTTTGTTTGTTTTTCCTTGATGGTGATGAGCAAACTTCAAAATTCAAGGCTTCAAAATGGGAGTTTACAAATCAGGTGGTGACATCATAGAGGCTTTATCTCTGGCTCTGGCTCAACACTGAAGATAAGATTATACTTTATTGTCAGTTAACATTTGTCTTGCATCACGTCCAACAATCATAACCCCCCCACAACATCTATAACATGCATGTCATCATAGCAGGACAGACAGAGCTCTTGCATTGTGTGTGGACCTTGTTCACAATCATATGCTGAACAAACAGATATGACATTTATCAATCTTCAGTTATCGTGGAATTGTATTTTCTTCTTTTGTCTCATTCATGAATTGTAGGTCTTTTTTTGATACAGCATGACGTTCATTCTCATACATATGGCCATTGGAGTGTCCAATTAACCTCATCATACTGTGTTGGTTAGAGTTTTGTAGCATTTATTGTAGTCATTTTGTAGTTTCTTTCCCTGTGTGGCTGTGTCTCAATTCTTAGTCTGGATCCTCAAGACCAGGGGTCTCCAACCTGGGGGGCCACTGAGTGTCAAATTTGGTCAGTTGAAGGCCAGTCAAGTGCAAAAAAACCCAACTTGTTTGAGAAAAAGATATCAAAATATCAATATTTATGATGATATTTCACATCATTTAAAAATAAAAGCGCTTTTTTTATATGAAGCAATAAATAGTTCACAATATTAATGTATTGATGATGCAAAAACCTAAACTTTCTATTCTAATGAATAATTATAATATTAATTTTACATTTAAGCATACTCCCTGAAATGCGCTCTGGTCCCTGTTCCTGCTCCCAGTCATTCACATCCTGGTTTTAAAGCTCCCATAGGACGGAAGTACCAATTAACTCTGTTTTTTTTTGCCATTACCTCGTTTATGAAGCCCTGAAGGTTGGAAACAAACAGTTCAGCCACTGCTGAGAACGCTGTTCTCCTGAACAGCAGATCCTCCTGCTCCGGGCGCTAGTCCAGGCACATCCGGTTGCGAACATTGAACCGCAGAAGAAAAATAGCGTCCGTTGTGGAGGTGTTTCACGAGCGACAGTGTCTTCTGACTCTGGGTCTGACTCCGGGTCAAAGTCATAAAAGGGACTGCGGCGGGTAGTCGTGCAGAAGCTATTTTTAAACACTGTTAAAACAATGTTTTGATAATGAGTAGCAGTGCATCCACCGTTTCAGAGGGGGGAGCTGCGCTTCTGAGAGCTGGTGTGCTAATTATGTCACTTCCAGGTACTTGGCCAATCACAAGACAGTTGGGAAAGCTCTACGCTGGCTGGCCAATCAACAACAAAGTTCTGTCTTCTGGGGGTGAGATTTCAGTCTGAAACAACGCGGCTGAGGAGAGCTTCAGTGAGGAGAGATTTCTATTGGCTCATTTACAGCAACTGGGAAGTTTTTGCCCATAAAAACAAGTTAATGTATGTAAGTAGACCCCCATAACTAACATACAGTATATGTGCAACAGGACCACTCTATGTGACCTTTAAGGTTGTTCGTTTTTATGTTCTTATTTTCCCCTTCTTAACTTTCTTGTGCTGTTTTGAATCATTTTTGTATTTTGTATTTAGTTTATGTGATTTAAGCCACCTTTTTTTTCATATCCAGTTCCGTCTGCATTTGGGTCAATTTACACTGATTAGTCACAACACGTCTTTATTGTTGAGGTCAGACATAATAATCACCCATACGTCTTGCACTAGCTTAACTTTTTTTTTAATTCTGCCAAAAGGCCCTTATCCTCTCAGGTAGCCCATAGTTCTGTGTGAGTGAGAGGGGGAGTGGCTACAGTAGAGCAGCCAAAGCCAATGTGTGCTTCAAGTTTGAAATCAATCGGACCATTAGTTCGAGAGATTTGCGGATAACACACACACACACACACACACACACACACACACACACACACACACACACACACACACACACACACACACAGTCAGATGTTCCTGGAATTTATAGATGGATAAAACTGCAGAATGTTGCCTGGACATTGTGTGACTGACAGATAGTATCGTCCACTGCATGTTTGTAGGTAGAAGAGTCAGGACTTAACTGTTTCAATAAACCAACATGGTGCTGCACAAAATACTACACAAACCAACAAGTGATGTCACATGGATCAATGCTTGAGTAATTATTATCCAATAAATTCTTCTCGAAGTTGAGAACCTTCTGTCACCTTGTTATTTTATTTAGAATTTAAAAGTCATTTACATCACCACGGGACTCTGGGACGTCACCTGGCCAAGTAACGGTCAACCCACAACTCATTGGATCGTGTTACTTTTGGACAAAACCCATTTCTTTGCTCGTGATTGTTTTCAGCCTTTATACTGCGTCATGGTAACCAAAACAAGCTGGCTGCTGGTTGTACCGCTTTGTGTGTTTGCTCGACACAAGGGTGGTATTGATCTTCTCGTTTAACTCTTGCCCAACCAAAAGTGTGTTTACCATAATTGTGCAAATGGCAGTTTCAAACCAACCTCATTTGACTGCTTGCAGTGTGTTGTTTGCCTTGACCCCAGGGCATTTCAGAGGGCGGGTTTTGAGAGTCAGGAGCTGGTGGAGTACAGCAAACATAAGTCAGTGCTACTGATCAATTCATTCTACAGAAATGTGTCATCGTTCCACTTTTCCTTTTTATGTACGTACACCTATGTTACAGTCTTAGATGTTTTTGCTCGGCTGCGTTATAACTTCCACGCTCTGACATCCTCTCAAAGTGCTGTGTGATGGTTCATCAACTTGACAACAACCTGAAGTTGAACTCTGATGTCATGATGACATGAAGTGACACACCTCCACTTCTGATGCACGCCAGTGCAACTAACAACAAGTCCAACAATCCTCCAGCAGATTTAAACTGGGGTAAAGGGCAGTGACGTTTTAGAGGCTCTTTTCCTCTAATGCGCACACACACATTCAAAATGGACATTCTTTGATTTGTTTGACTGTGACAAAGTACTTGAATAACTATTACAGGAATCCTATATCAAAAGTAGTGATCGGTGCTTTTATTTTGACAAAACTGCCAGCAATTTGGTTTGGCAAGGATGGCGAATGACCAGATTTTTACCGACAAAGTGTTCGGGTTCTAATGATCAGTTACTGATGAAGACAGGAAAATAAAGATGAGCAATATACAAAAAAGTGCTTTGGTCAACAAAATTTGAAGACAATTGACACGGGTTATACCATACCTGCTAGAAAGTTCTTCACCTCCCACTTGTCCTTGTCCCATCCTGGTTTTTGAACCCAAGTAAGCCACAGCAACTAGTCCAAACAGTTAAGACTTAGACGGATGTAACATTCACCTAAAGTACACAAAGTTACGTCCTTTAGGAGGAACGTACTACACATTAAACACGGCATGAACAACTAAAGGTTTGGTCCATAGACGACATACACATTGATACATATCGCCCGTAATGTCATCATGGTATCCTTTACCAAAACACACCACCAGCCATTGGGGGGGGGGGGGGGGGTCTCGATCCATAACCGAAACGTCATCTGCGACGAAATGGCTACTCAGCTAGTGGCTCAGTGTTGGTCTCTTTACCAACGGTCTTCGCAGCTTCACTTTACTCACGGCTGCAGTACTTCTTCAGCCCCTCAACAGCCCCGTTAGCTCTTGACCTCGTCTCCTCCGTCATAGCGACTTCTTTCGCCCTCTAACGGCCATGTTGGCTCTCGGCTTTGGCTCGCGCGTTGTGGTGGCGTCCCCCGTCATTGGGACGATGGGCGTTCTCTGCACAACACCATGTTCTTTGACAGCAGTTCTGACAAGGGTTTACACCTGTTCAGATTTTTGCCGACAAATCGTACAGGTTCTGATGATCAGTTGGCCAACCAATGACAAATGCTTTTTTTTTAAATGTATACATCCAACAAGAGCAGCTGTGTTTCAACTGTTGCTTCCATTTTCCCCTTGTTTTGCCCAAATAACTATTTTAGTTTCATCAGTCCACAGCACCTTATTCCAAATGCGCTTTAGCATACCTCAAGCGACTCCGTTTGTGACGGGTGCAGAGAAAATACCTTTTCTGCATTACTCTTCCATACAGCATCTCCTTGTGTAAAGTGCGCTGAATAGTTGAACGATGCACAGTGACACCATCTGCAGCAAGATGATGCTGTAGGTCTTTGGAGCTGGTCTGTGGGTTGACTGTGACTGTTCTCACCATCCTTGGCCTCTGCTTATCTCAGATTTTTCTTGGTCTGCCACTTCGGGCCTTAACTAGAACTGTGCCTGTGGTCTTCCAATTCCTCCCAATGTTCCTCACAGTTGAAACAGAGCTTAAATCTCTGAGATAGAGAGGAGAAACACTTACAATAGGCCTCCTTAAATACCCGTCTTCATGATGGGAATCACCTTTGTATGGAGGTCAAGGGTCACTGAGGTTACCAAACCAATTTTGAGTTCCAATAATTAGTGCTAAAAGTATTCCATCCATCCATTATCTACCGCTTTTTCCTCCACCAGAGGGTCACGGGGGGTGCTGTGCCTATCTCAGCAGACATTGGGCGATAGGCGGGGTACACCCTGGACAGTTCGCCAGTCCATCGCAGGGCCACATATAGAGACAAACAACCATTCACTCACACACTCACACCTACGGTCAATTTAGAGTGACCAATTCACCTAATCCCCATATCGCATGTTTTTTGGACTGTGGGAGGAAGCCGGAGAACCCGGAGAAAACCCACGCACACACGGGGAGAACATGCAAACTCCTTGCAGAAAGGCCCTTGTTCCGAAGTTGTTCCAAACGGGGCTCGAACCCAGGAACCCGGGTCTTCTTGCTGCAAAGGCAAGAGTGCTAACCACTACACCAACCGTGGGCGCTAAAAGTATTGAAATCAATAAAATGACAAGGGTGCCTAAACTTATGCACGTGCCTAATTTTGTTTAAATAATTCTTGCACACTTTCTGTAAAACATATAAACTTTATTTCACTTCTCAAATATCACTGTGTTTGTCTCCTATATGATATATTTAACTGAAATTTCTTATTCAAACAACCAATGATTTATAAAGGAAAATTTACAGGGGTGCCCAAACTTTTGCATACCACTGTATATCCGTTGGTCACTCCTCTTGGAAGTGAGAGGATGCTACACTCTTTCCTGTCTCATGAATGAAACATGTGTGGTCTGACGTTAACCAGGCTATCACATCTATGTCTGGGTCATATTTTCCATGTTCCGTGTTTACAGAACCTCTAAGCATTTTTAAATGCCCATACATTTTCACAGTTCCATTCCTACTAAAACTAGGGTCAGTGTCAGTCTGGCTTTCTGTATATGCATACTCAAACTCACAAAATTTTCGTTATTAAATGGAATTTCCGAGCAAATGAACTACGGTTCCAATAAGAAGGGCTGGTGTGAATGCATCTGGAATACACTAGGGAGGCAGGGCTAATCAGACACAGGTGATACAAATAGGACACAGGTGAATCACAGAGAAGGGTGGACAATCAACAGGGAAGACAGGACAGGAAGTCAAACTTAAAACAAAGGACCAGGCTAGTAGACAGACTTCTAACCAGGAGTTTGTCCACATCATCCTTGTATTCTTTGGGCAATGGGTTGCACATACAGTATGTGGGTATCAGAAGACATGTGCGATCCCGGAGATCACAAATGGTAGGTGAAGGTGGTCGTGTATATTTGCAAAGGGTATGGACAGATGGTGACATTTATGTCGCATAGACCAAAGGTGGAGTAGTGGCTAACACTGTTGCCTTATGACAAAGGGCTTGTGACTCCAGTTTCCTCCAACAGTTGCATTAAGTAAATTGGACACTTATAAGTGACTGTATGTGTGAGTGTGAGAGCCCTGTGTCAGTTCCAGCTCCGTTACGTGGAGGATAAAGCACTGACAGACCAGAGCAGACCTCTGTGGACACGTGAGCATGGAACATATGATCCAGGCCTTATAAAGTAGCTCTATATCCATGCAGGCTTAGATCACAAATACCTTTACGAGACATGAATTGTATACTTCTCAATCAAGAAATCAAAACACTGAAATAAATCCTGGGCTAATATTTACGACCGCAATCTCTGTGACGTCAGAAAGAATTTCTTGAACTGATATAAGATTAGAAGCTGACTGCACAGACTCCCAGTGTTTATTTAAGTTTGAAAGGTATTTCCTTGCTCTATACACTAGCAATAATGTCTGTCTCACACAATCAGACCTGAAGTCAGGTGAAGAAAATGCATGGATTTTCTCCACTGGTGAAGGAGAGTGGGAGATTGACTTTATAGACCAACTTACATAAATTCAGTCATTTCAGTTTAAAAACAAACAGGACAAATGAGTATTATAACTATGATTGTATTGGTAATACCGTTTTTTTAAAGACACACAGGGCAGCCCATGACCAAGAGGCATCCAGTCCCCCACTGCTCCCCAGGTGCAGATAAGTGCTGCCCACTGCTTCTGCGTCTGGTTGGTATGTGTTCACTACTGGTGTGAAAAAAATGGATGGGTTAAATTCACTATTACAAATTAGTGTGTGCGCAAAAAAAGAACTAATTCTAACAATAACTATACATAACGATTTGAAGAATCAAACAACACAATGAATACATACAACCTATACATTACAATTCTGCAGTATGGATTTAAACCCAGTCTAGCTGGGCACACCAACCCTTACAATCATTTAACTGGCATTAATCCATCTTGGCACTTATAGAGACAGGGTGAATTCCAATTCCTTGCTTAACCCTCAATCTCAAAAATGCGTGCTCCCTCTAGTGCAAGTGCTGTCCCGATTCTCAGAAAAATTAAGTTGAGGGGCAAGTTTAAGGGCTGTATTGCCCTCAATATTGAGATTTTCCAAGACCACCCTTGGGAGCAAGGGCTACCCAGAATGCATTGCGTGTTTTCACATAAGAAAGATGGGAGCTGGACATGATCGTTTGTTATATGAATATTATTCCAGAGTCTATGTGTGACATATTAGGAGGATTTTATGGCCAGTTGCTTTAGATTTATTACATAATGCACCTTTAAATAGAACAGAGCTATTGTTGATGGTATTAGCAACATCTGTGTTTTTCCTATTACTCCTACTGTTCCCGCTACAACTAAAAAAAATATGTTTAAAAAATATAAAAATTAAGTATTTTCTTTGTTAATAGAGATATAAAAATGATGAAAACCATTGTATTATCTTAGTTTAGGCCCATATTATGGATTACTGACGTCATTGTTGCGTAACATTTTTATTTTTTTTACGATCTTTTGTCAATAGCCGGCTGGTGCGGACACGCGATCGTTTGCTATGGTTTACTTTTCAATAAGCCGTGGTGTGTGGTAACTGTAAGTTGAATGCTGGCTGGCCAATCACAACACAGTCTGTTTTCTGGGTGTGAGATTTCAGTCTGAAATATCGCAAACAAGATATCTGAGACAAGCATCAGTGCGGGGAGATTTTTGATCGGCTCGTTTGCAGAATATAGCAGGTTTTTGACCATAAAAACAAGTTAATGTATGTAAGTAGACCTCCATAACTAACACATATGTGCAAAAGGACCACTCTATGTGACCTTTTAGAGAACAGAAACACATTAACTCAGCAGTATCACAGTATCACATTATCAAGCTCAATGTATTATTTGAATGTCTGAACATAGTTTATACTTAAAGGAATACTTCACTAATTTCCATGTGGCGTTGTATTGCTGGAATAGCAGTACCCTCCCTGATTTCTAAAAAATATTATTTGCGCTCACCTCTTAGTTACGTACTAAAGGGGTGACCTATTAAATCAAGATTTCAACAACACCCATAAGGGGACGAGATTTCATTCCCAGAATGTAAACACAGTGTCCGCCATCTTTGCTGGCATTTCAGCTGGGCACAGAGAAGAGTGGATCCAGAGACACTGGGCAAAGACGATCGTCTTGTTTTACCTGCCGGTGTTGTTCAGAAGAAGATACAGCTCCTGAAAAGCAGTGTCTATGAAGACTATTGATGCTCACGATGAGCTATAATAAGTCTGATTTTTGTTTTTATGATTATTAATATTAAACATTTAAATTAATATATGTTGTGGTTTATTTGCTAGCCCTTAGTGTTCCTCCTTTAGAGTATCATTAGATGAAAAGTGATTTAATTTGGAGAAAATGGTTGAGAAACACAGAATTAGAGCTACTTTGTTTACTGATGACAACTGCATCATTTTTATTGTGTAAATCTAACTTGTCTACACATACACGCAGGGTAAGGTGAAAAAAATAACTTGCTTTAAAAAATGTTTTACCATCATATTCAAGGGTACAAATCAAAATGAACAAGGAGCCAAATCTAAAAGCATGTCTATAACACAATATGCAAACTATAAATAAATAATAATAATAATGAAACATGTAGAGCGGTGACAGAATCTGATGTTGTCACAGTGGTGAAGAGGAGCAGAGATTTGATTAAACCATGTTTCTCCTGTAAAGGACAAGAAATACAATTATATAAAAATGACCGTGGTGAGGAAACATTGTCTGTGACTTCTTGAACAAACCCGAATAACAATAAACCATTAGAATAACACTGACATTATTCTCCAGCGAAAGTAGGTGGCTTTACTTTGCTAACAGTTTACATATACAAAACGTATGTGTAATTGTCTATCAAACGTTACTTTGACAACGTTGTCGCTTTACTGCCAACAACTATACTGTATCACATTGTATACTATGAGCAGAAATAGAGTCTCTCTGAGAGAATCTCTGACCGGCAAATAATGGGAACTTACTGCTTGTCCTTTCGTTGTTTAGCACCATAGAAAAAAAACCCTGTGCAATTTGCAGGTCTGTCATGTATTCGCCAACTAATTCCTCACAGCGATTTGTGCGTTTACACAACTCACGCTGTCTGCTTCACTGTGACACTGGAGGCAGCGAGACTCTCGTGGCAGGGAGCGCAGTGGATTCTGGGACTTGTTTTATTTTGTGTACATGAGCGAAACATACATTTTTCTGCCCGTCTCGGCCAAGAAAGCAATTTCTTCAAATATTATTTCACATTTCTACTCCATAGATGACTCATTTTTAATAGACATTCATCTTCCCAGTGGTGAAATATCTCTTTAAATTTAAAAAAAGATTACCCATTACAATATTGTGTGTGAGCTACCTGGATACTCATTTCCACTTTGAAATGACGTCCTTTTCTTTCTTCTTCTCTTTCTCCAATGGTTGCTGAAAATATCAGGCACCCGGGAAGGAGTGGAGAAGAGGAAGATCTCCTGGAAAGAGCTGTGGGAGATGGAGGCATTCAAGGCGAGCTTTACCATCAGGGCTGCCTACGATGTCCTGCCTTCTCCTGCAAACCTACGCCAGTGGTGAAGGCCTTCTATGTCCAGCAACACTGAAACACATCTTGGTGGGGTGCAAGACCGGCCTCACCCTCATAACCAGGTGCTAAAGTGTCTTGCAGCAGTGCTCAAAAGTCGACGGACAAGCGCCCTTCTTCCTCCACCATCCTGTTGGCAATCAACACCATTCATCCGGGAGAGCGCAGGGCAAGCCAGCCTCAGCAATATAAGACCAGACACTGGGCAGCTCGGCAGAGCAAGAGACTGGAAGCTGGTAGCCGACTTGAGCAAGAAGCTCTGCTTCCCAGCTGAGATTGCATCCCCAACTTGCGATACCAGACCTTGTTCTGTGGTCGGCCTCACTCAATCTCGTATACATCATCGAGTTTACGGTGCCCTGAGCCTACGAACGCAAGAAGCTGAGGTACGCTGAACTTTCAGCCGACGGACAACAACAAGGCTGGAAAGCGAACATACACCCAGTGGAAGTAGGCTGCAGGCGGTTCGTAACCACCTCAACATCCAGGCTACTCAGGGAGATGGGAGTGCGAGGGAAGGACCACCAGCAGGTATTCCCCTCCAGGGCTGCTGGTCCTACACAACAGATCTGTGGATGTTCTGTGAGGAGATGAGGAAGGGTATCTGATGGACCACATATGGTTTTGTTGTGTGTAATAAAATGAGTGTCATCTTTGTGGTTTTGTAATTTACTTATTGTAGTTATTGTACCATGTTGACACAGATAAGCTGTAGCTTTTTCATATAAATAATTGTTTTTAACTATTCCTGCCTGCCTGGTTTTCCATTTTACAATGTTATTCACATATAAATCATGACAGAAGCTTCCACTGTAAAATGCTTTCACAATTTTATTTTGAAATTTCTTCATTGGAGGTCTGCAGGCAGACCCTAACCCAGGGTCACAAGGAGCAAATAAGTGAGACAGCTTCATACAGCATCACTATTTCCCGCCATTAAAAGTTTCAGAAGTGGATTCTACTGCTAAAACTATGTTTTAAATGTTTTCCTCCATGACGAGTAATTGTCAGTGCCCTCCTCATACCTACAGCTAAATACATTAAAAACCATTGATTCTAGACGAAATGCCATGACACCTGAGCCCACTTCTATCAAGGGACAAACACCAAGGACGGGACACCAGTGTCTGATCGGTCTGCAGAAGTTGTCCTGGTTCCACATAAACAGACCTATGACGACACTGTTTTGTCATGCTTTTATAAAAATCAGCTGTCTGTCTAAAGCCTCATGGTTTGGAAACCTGAGGCAAGAACTCACTTAACCAGATTGTCAAATGGTCCAGTCGGCTGATCGGGGAGTTACAGCTGTGCCCAGAGTTTTTGTGTATACAACTAACACGCAAATATGACTACAATACACAATACTCTACATACACAGAGCTCAAGCTTTATGTGCATGCTACAAGTCTTCTTCCTTTTTTTTTTGGGTGTATTTCTGTGGCAGCATTACAGCGTCACATAGTTGCCTGGCATATACAAGTGTTTAGAGTTGTTTTGGAGGGTTTTGTGTGTACAAAGACATTTCTTCAACTGTCACCACTTCACTTGCAGAACCTTCCAGAACAGCATTACTTTTTTTTTCTCTTGCAAATTGTCCCAACTACTTTTGATTGCGTTGCAGGTGTCAGTTCCTTTCTCTTTTTCATATATTTGCAAAACACTAATGGGGTTTTCAATGGCAATCTTTCAGTAGTTTTTATTGGATTATTAAAAAGCAGTAAAGGGGTTTGTAAAATCACCTGCACCTTACTAAATCCTGAATATCAAGATGGTTAAACATGAAAAATAATATTATGTGTCACTGTGGTACTTAAATTACTTGCTGCCCTCCACAGGAACAACATATTCCTGTCTGCAGTACAAAGTTTTTCAAATAAACTGATTTATTTTCTTAAGTGTTATGGTCTGACTACAGCAAATATAGGGAAGGACATGCTACCAATGGAAACACTGACACAGTAACTAGATGAAATGGTTCCATCGATCAGATTATAATTTTTCTATCAGTGCAGTCAGGACAAACTAATGTGCAACGTGATGATACCTTTACCTTGTGTAAAGTTTGTGGTTCCTATGCTATGATGCTAAGCTTTGTTGAAACTGATTATCATGTTTAGGACCCTGTTGAAATCCAAATCTCACTGCAGGAAAGAGCCTCAATCACTGTCAGAATCGTAATAAAGCCTTGGTATATCTTGATGTCTGAATAAATTCCTGTCTAACGTGTCCCGGTTTGGCTCGATGTGTTTCCTCTTTCGAGACCTCTTTCGTGGTTTTGGCTCTGTAGCTTCCTCCACCACCTGCTGGTTGACGTCCTCACATGCAGCACCATCATCTTTAGCCACATCTACATTGGTGTTAGCCATATCTATATTGGTGCTAGTGTCAAAGTTGTCACACAACTCATAACACGATTTTTGGTTTACTCTCTTGTCGTCTCTTTCATGCTCGCATGGCTGGTCTTGTTCGGCATCCTCAGACTCATAGCCTGTATTTTTCACTGGACTTTTGACAGTTGTCTCATCATTATAACCAGAGTTATAGCTGTCCACGTCTTTGTCATTGTCAGTGTCATCAAACTCATCCCACAACCTCAGTGCCTGGTCCTTTCTGGACATGTTCCTGTATCCTTCAAGCAGGGTGTCAGCTCCTTCTACGTTCAGGTAAAAGTCAACCTGACTTCTAAGATCAGCATCATCTGCATTCTCATCACTGAGGTCACAGCTGTCATCTAGAGCATTGTTGCAGAAGTCGTTATTGACAGGGTCTTCGGGGTCTTCATTGTTTTCTTCGATAACACTGGCATTGTCACTGTTATTGTTGTTGTCATCATCTTCACTGTCATCGATGATGACAACATCAGAGTCATTGCCAACAGGAGCTGCATAATCATTGGCAGCGCCGTGGTCAACATGGTCTTCCTCATCAATGACCAGGATGTCATCGCCATCTTCTATGCCTTGGACTTCGTTATCGTTGGGTCCTTCGCCGTGTTGTAAAAAGTACATAAGCTGCGTATAGTTTTCTGCATCTACTCCCATTGTCCACTGGTCATTCAGCCAATCTATTGCGTTGTTGCTGAGCTGGTTAGCTGTTGGCCGCTCTCCTCTTGGGTAAAGGTAAATCTCTGGACCTGCAAAGTGGAGAACTGTTACCATTATCTTTCTCAGACTTCAACTGTAATATAGTCTTAAATAGCTTTGGTAAAGCAAAATGAAGGAGATGAGGCAGAAATGCAACAGAACGGATGCCAAATGCCTTGAAACAAGTGCAAGCTTTTGTAAAAACTGGGCATCAGAGGATCTGCATAATATGATGATCCAGGTACTTACGATTAGGACCTACATGCTCTCCATCTCCACGCCCATCCATTTTTACTGCAATTATGATATAAGTAATAAAAAACTATGGTTTGTTTGTTCCTGCATTTGTGCCTTCTCTCCTTTAGTTACTCAATGTTATCTATTACCTCTGAGCGCGTCTTCATTACCTTGGTATCTGCTCCTTCCATCTAACCATCCCAGCTCCAAAGCATTTTCTTCTCACATATCAAAGGGAAAGGGGCTCTTTGATGTGTTGACAACATCACCAACATGACATCACAAGCTGTGACGTCAGAAGACGAAACGGCAAACGCGTCGTCCAGCACTGCTCTGCTCATCAGATGGAGGATTGTGTGGTGTTTGAGGTGTCATTAATGGACACATCATAACCTCATTTTAGGCATCAACAGGTCCCACACTTGACAATATAGGCACTGTCCCTCTGTGTGTATAGGGCCACAGCACCCGCAGTAACACCTCGTCTGCTCTTCCATACTCTCGCTCAACAAACATGGATGACCATGGGGTTGCCAACATCCGCTGCATCTTCATCTTCATTTGGTTTCTTCCTTTAGTGGTCGCCACAGTGGATCAACTGTCTCCATCCCGCCCTATCCCTTGTGTCCACCCTCAGCTACATATTTAGCCACACAGCTCCGATAGCCCAAAAACATGCACAGGTAAATTAGACACTCTAAATTGGCCGCGGGGGTGATTTTTGACAGTGAATGGTTGTTCATCTGTATACGTTGGCACTGTGATGGAATTTTCAGCAGTAGTAGACACAGCATCCCTCTTTACAACCGGCATTAAAATGCATTTTCTGATGTGTCTCGAGAGGCGTTTGTAGACTTCTGAGAGAAGTTGCCATCAAAAATTTCATTCATTCATTGTGTACAGCTTTATCGTCCACATGAGGATCACAGGGAGCGGAGCCAACCACCTGTCCAATGTGTAGCTTGCCTTGTACTACTACTACTTGTAGATTACACTTGTTTTGTTTTATTCATCACAGCCCTTGGAATTAGGATTCAGCCTTAGTGGGCAATGGCTACTTGCACTCCCTCCCTTGTGTCTTTACCTGTGTGCAGTCTAATCTGCTGATCTGAACCAGCGCTGTCACACCTGCAGTTAGTAGTGGCTTTAATGATGGCACCTTGTGAGATACAGAGCAGGTCCATTAAAAATGTGACAGATGAGTCACCATGAGAGACACAAGACTTGGCCTGAAGATTGTTTGCAGCAATCCCACTAATTATTGATTGACACGATTTTTAGCAAAACAAAGATTTTAGCTATAAATGTATTTTTCTGAATAGTGCCCAAGAGAGGTGAAGAAAAGAGTTGAGGCAGGGTGGGGTGGGTGGAGACGAGTGTCGAGGCTGATGTGTGACAGAAGCATAGCAGCAAAAGTGAAAGGGAAGGTCTGAAAGACGAGTCCTACTGAGTCCTGCTATGATGTATGGCTTGGAGACACTGTCTAAAAGTCAGGAGGTGACAGAGCTGAGGATGCATGTTTCATTTCAATTTATTGGTGAATATTACTTTGAAATCATTTACTTAACAACAACACTAAAGTGATGATAGTGTTGGTGTTGACAGCATGTGACCACCCCCCTCTGTTTCCATCATAGTACAGTTTGGAATGGTAAAGCCCTGGGTCAGGTCTGCGTTCCAAATGAATGAATTTACTGAGGTAGTTGGGGTGTGGGCTGTGCCACAACAACACAACAGACAACAATGGAGTACAGATGTACTGTATGGGTGCGTGTGAACGAGCCGAGCTGCTGTTGATCTGGGGATGAGCTGTATGGGTGTGTACTGTGTTTTTTTTGTCTTTGCCTCTGTTAACATCTTTGGGGACAGCAGAGGGAAACTAGCCTTTGGCTATAATCTGGTGTGTTTACATTTTTGAAATGTTCATTAGCATGCACTGTCCCATCCAAATGAACTACAAATAAACATCCAGTTGCTCTTTATTTTCCCTGCTCAGTTTGTGGCTGTTTGTCTCAACGAGATATCCAGCTGTGTATGAGAATAGATTCCATGAGATATTTACACCTGTTACAAAGGACTGACGTTTTTCTGTTGCCAATTCAGCTGACTGTGGTGGGTGGAAAGGAAGGGTGCCAAAGGATGGAATGGTTTGGGCTGATTATGTTGGTACTATTCCTAATGAAAACAGAAACAAATATGTACCGTACTGCCAGAGGTGGAAAAAGTACTAAAATATTGTACTCAAGTAAAGTACCAATACTTTGATGAAACATTACTCAAGTAGAAGAAAAAGTACTCGTCTGAAAATGTACTCAAATAGAACTAAAAAGTAGTTTGAAATGTACTGTAAACGTTACTTAGTTACTTTCTTTGCATGGGGTGTGAGGGTAGTAAAAATAGGACAAGGGGTCAGAAATCCAAAACTATTTTGTTTTTAATTAAAGAAGTGTAACAAATATAAGTTAAATAACAACAACTGAACTTCTGCAGTATAACAGCAACAGCTGATCACTCCCTGAACTGATTAGTTCCTTTCTTAGTTCAGTTGAGCTCAGCAGCGATCGTGGCGGCCGGGAGTGAAACTGCCTGAACTGTTAGTTTTGAACCTTCAGGGCTTCTTAAACAAGGTAATGACGCAGATACACACTTAAAAACAGCGTTAATTGGAACTTCAGGTCTAGGGTACAGGAAACTTTGGTAGGTGAATGATGAGGACAGGTGAATTGGCGTTAATTAAGGTCCCTGAGTGAGTGAGAAAGTTAGAGAATTTGTGACCATACATCCATACATTTACATATTTTATTTTTGTGAGCACTTTAATTTGTAAAGGTTTGTTTTTAATTAAAACAATTAATGTGAGATTTGTGTCCCCTTGTCCTTTTGGCACGACACAAGAAAGAACCCCAACCTTGTTAAAAAATAACACATTTTTACTCTAAGTACATTTTTAGACCAGTACTTTTAATTGTACTGAAGTAAAATTTGATAAAAATTGTGGTACTTTTATTACAGTACTGCCATACAGTACCAAACTGAACCGTTCCACTCAGTGGAAACAGCTACAGAGACTGATGAGAAGAGTATGGTAAAAGCAACTGATGTCCGTCTTCGTTGTCAGTGACATTGTCAGGAGCATGGTCATCATCAACAACAGGAGCGTGGTCATTGTCGTCGGTGACAAGGCTATCATCATTGTCATCAATGACAGCGGTGCGGTCATTGTGATTGACGGCAGGGGCAGAGTCATTTTGAATGGTGACAGGGGCCGGGTAATAGAAATAATAGGCATGGTAATTGTCATTGTCATTGATTACAGGGGCACTGACATTATCGCCACTGTCATCGATGACAGGGGCGTGGTCATCATCAGCCCTGTCATTGGCGTGGTTGCTGTCACCGATGACATCATCATTGACAACTAGGGCGCGGTCATAGAATTCAATGGCAGCCGCATGGTAATAGTAATAGTAATCGACAACAACGTCGTCGTCATTGATGGCCACATCCCACACATTAGCTACATCGCCATGGTCATCAAGGACATGGACTACATCCCCGACTGGGATGTGGTTATCATCGTCGATGGCCACATCCCACATATAAGCTATGTCATTGTGGTCATCAATGTTATGGACTTCTTCACCAACAACAGGCACGTGGTTATCGCCGTTGATGGCCCCGTCAGTGAGAAGCATGGTGTTAACCTCCTCGATGAGAGGGGGGTTGTTAACATAGGCAACGTCTATATGGACATGAACTTCGTCGCCAATGAGAGGGTTGTTGTTATTGACGTCTATTAAAGGGCGGTTGTCGATGCGAACATGGATTTCATCATCAAAGAGATTGTCTCCATTGTTGATTTGTAGCTCACCATGTTGTATAAAGTACATCAGGGAAATATAGTCACCTACGTCTATTCCCATTACATTCCACACTACATCCAACCAACGTATCTCTTCATTTGTAAGCTGATTCGCTGTTGGCTCCTCTCCTCTTGGGAAAAGGTAAAGCTCTGGACCTACAATTTTCATAGAATTCAACTGTGATTACTTTTGAACTATGATAAGGAACTTCAAACTGTGGGGGGATTAGAGCATTACACCTCTGTGTAGAGCCTGCCGGGAATTATTAGAACTGGACTCTTGCTTTTGTAAATACAATGTATCAGAGAAGTTAAACCTGGTACTTACGATTGTCACCATTATGTTCTCCATCTCCACGATCCTCCATTTTCACTGCAAAAATCGAAAGGTTTTCTTACTACTCCGCCACCCAGAAGACAGTGGTATGACAACGTCATTGTACCACAAATATTCAGTTCTATTTAGTTTTCATTTCACAACTCCATACAAGTGACATAGAGTGCGCACGTTACAAACCACAGTAGAGGAATGATATTTACCTTACTGTTTAATTGAATCCTGATACAAAATGGTGGTTTTCATTTGGTTCTTAATAACGTCTAATAATAATTTCCAACTGGCTGTACTCATAGAGTTGTAATGCTGCCCTCCACAGTTTGAATCACAGTTTTAATTTCTTTATTACAGTTTTGAAGTTGAAGTTTCAACACACCCCTTTGATGTGTTGTGATGTCATAATAGTGATGCCATGTGACAAAAAGTTGTAGAATTCAGATTATACAGTTAGCAGATTTGATGTTGAGGGATGGGAAATTAAAGGCCTGTCCTATGAATGAATACCAACTTCCATAAAACATCATAGAAAAAAAATATATATATTTTTTTTTTCATTGCACTGATATTTTCTGTATTTATTTATTCAACAAACCATTGGCTAAAGGCAAAAACACAAAGATATGCACTCAGATTAATGATGGGTAATCCATATCTTTGCATATCTATGCCTTGTTTTTCCCAAATAACTCTATTTTAGTTTCATCAGTCCACTGCACCTTTTTCCAAAATGAAGCTGGCTTGTCCAAATGTGCTTTAGCATACCTCAAGCGACTCTGTTTGTAGCGGGTGCAGAGAAAAGGCTTTTTCTGCATTACTCTTCCATGCAGCATCTCCTTGTGTAAAGTGCGCTGAATAGTTGAACTATGCACAGTGACACCATCTGCAGCAAGATGATGTTGTAGGTCTTTGAAGCTGGTCTGTGGGTTGACTGTGACTGTTCTCACCATCCTTCACCTCTGATTATCTGAGATTTTTCTTGGTCTGCCACTTCAGGCCTTAATTAGAACTGTGCCTGTGGTCTTCACATTCCTCACAATGTTCCTCACAGTTGAATCTGAGAGCTTAAATCTCTGAGATAGCTTTCTGTATCCTTCCCCTAAACCATGATGTTGATCAATCATTGTTTTCAGGTCATTTGAGAGTTGTTTTGAGGCTCCCATGTTGCCACTCTTCAGAGAAGATGCAAAGAAAAGAATAACCTTTCTCATGATTGGATTCACCTGTGTATGGAGGTCAAGGGTCACTGAGGTTACCAAATCAATTTTGAGTTCCAATAATTAGTGCTAAATGTATTGAAATCAATAAAATGACTATTTTAAACTATGCACATGCACATGCCTAATTTTGTTTAAATAATTCTTGCAGACTATCTGTAAATCATATAAACTTTATTTCACTTCTCATATATCATATGTCTTTGTCTCCTATATGATATATTTAACTGAAATTTCTTATCCAAACAAGCAATGATTTATAAAGGAAAATCATGAAAATTTACAGGGGTGTCCAAACTTTTGCATATCACTGTATCTACCAATTAAATACATGAAGTAAGTGAAACTTTCTCCGTGACCCTTTTTGAAATATCTAGTATATTTTCAGTAAAAGAAAGACGGTTCACTAACTTGTCCAACTAATAATACAAAAAACCCTTGTGCCCTCTTCTGCACCAACGGTCAAGTCAAGAAATGTCATTAGGACTAAGATAAGAACCCATATTGGTCAGATAAGAAATCCAACACAAGTGAATCAGCAAATATGCCTCAAATTAAATACCAAGGTAAAAAAAATTGAGATTTAAGTTTTGATTTTAAAACCATGAGAGAATCACATTGTCTGATATCAGCAGGGAGGTTAATCCAGAGGAAGAGGGCATGATAGAAAAACCTTTTAAATAACTCTGGGAGCAACAGGAGCCCAGTGTTCTGGTCAAGTCCATTTACAGTTTATTTTCATCAGAAGCACCTTAACATCTCACCTGGACAGGGAGCTAATGAAGAGAAGCAATGACCAGAATGATGTTATTTATTTATTTATTATGATATTTGTTACTCCTAGTCAGAATCCTACATGCAGCATTTTGAACCACTTGAAGACTTTTGGTGCTTGTACGAGGAAGACCAGAGAGTAGAACATTACAATAATCAAGTGTCATTACAAATGCATGAATTGGGGTTTTCTTCATCCTATTAATCCTATAATTTTTAAAATATTATGAAGGTGAAAAAAATTGCAATCGTGGTGGTTTCCTTGATTTGCTGATTGAAAGACAGATCAGGATTAAAGCTAACACCAAGGTTCCTTGCCAATAAACTTGACACAATCACACAATTATCTACCATGACAGTTATCTCATCATACCGATGATTAACTGGATCAATAATCAGCATCTCCATTTGATTGAGCAGTTGAAATATTACGATCACCAAATGAGACCAAAAATGCTGCACCGACTGGACGACCCCAACTCCAGCAAGCCACACTGGAAAGTTATTAGGTAACGCAGGCTTACAATGTCCAGGAGCATCTTGTTAGTCATGGGAGCTGCTTTGATTTTCCATTCCCTTTCAGCCCAATATTTGGAAAATAAATGTATCATTGAAGATTAGAAAGTGTGACAAAAACCAAATGGTGATGCAGCAGAGAAGTGACTAAGAGATGGAACTGTGAGACCAAGGAAAATTTTGTTTTGAGCATCGGAAAGCACATCCCTATCTTTATGATGTCATCAAACACGCCTTTGTTTGTTTACAGCCTTCTTTAAAGCGGAACTTTGCAAGTCTGGTCGCTTTTTTTTTGCCTTTGACTCTGCTGAACTCCCCCTACAGTTTCAGGGTACATATTTTTATGACACCACTGTAAACATCCATCCATCCACTGTGTGGCACTCCCCCTCCCTCCCTTCCCCTCTCCTGGCCATGTGAATTTGTCTTCAATGGAGCCACAATGAGCACAAGCTGTGGAGCCATGTCCATGCCAGGTGTCAAGTGGTCCAATGTTTACTCGTGTGTTGCTCCTCACATGGTCAGACAGTTGTTTTCTAACTTCCTCCAACAACGGTTTTCTCTGCTTCTTTTTTGACAGCTCTTCCATGATTGATTTCTAAAATAATGCTATCATTGCCTTTATCTTGGCCTACAGAGAGGAAGTGCAACATCTGGTGGACTGGTGTAGGTTAAACAACCTGCTCCTGAATGTCGACAAGACAAAAGAGATCATCGTCCAGCAGCGCCTGCACTTCCTGCAACGGATGAGAAGAGTGTCTCTCCCCCCTCCCATACTCTCCACCTGCTGACCAGCGGCATCTCCGTCTGGTCTGGGAGCTGCAAGGCCTCAGACTGGAAGTCTCTGCAGCGTGTGGTGAGGACAGCGGAGAAGATCATTGGGACCCCACTCCCACCCATCCAGGACATTGCTCATGTGCTGCCTAACTAGAGCTCACCAGATCCTCTCTGACCACACCCACCCCCACAACGGACTGTTCTCCCTCCTGGCATCTGGCAGGAGGTTCCGCAGCATCCGCTGCAAAACAGAAAGACTAAAAAATGGCTAAATGGCTATCAGACTGCTAAATTCCAAATAATCCCCCCCCCCACACACACACACACTCTGTGCAATATTTTAACTGTTTTTCCTCCATTTTCATATTGTTTACATTTGTTTTTCATTTTCATATGCACCTTAAGCCAATGTTTCTTATCTTTTGCACTACTTATACAAACTGCACTACTTTTATATATATATTTAAATATATTTATTCACAAAAAATTATGTATATACTGTTGTTTACAAACACAATGCTGCCTCTTATTTTATTTTCTTTACCGGTTGCCAAGCAACGACATTTCGTTGCCAGTTTTTCACTGTTGTGTTCTCTGTGCAATGACAATAAAAGGAAGTCTAAGTCTAAGTCTATCTTATGGCTGGTATCTGGCTAACGGATATGTGTGTGTGTGCAGTGCTGCAAAGCAATTTGTATGTCTTGCGAGACTAGAGAATTCGTAGGATCTTGCTCTGAGGACGAGAGGTTGGCGTCCCTGATCTTGTAAGGCTGGTTTTCCACTAACAGACAGTGGGGGGAGTGGAGACAGCCCCCAATTCCCCCACAACAAGACACTTAAATCTGGGTAAAAATCCTGCATAGTTCCGCTTTAAGTTTCATGTTTTACTTCCAATGTCATCACATCATGATTGTTCACGTCAAGTATCACTGTGTAGTCTCACATGTTTGTGGGTCAAGTCATGGCATTAATTTAAAGCAGTGCCATCAGCATTCAGAATAGGCGCCACACTTTTTGTCATACAATGTTCAAAGAACGTTTCATTTTCAAGAACTCAGAGTGGCATTCACTGCGTTTCCCATCATCCCTCCTATTAGTCCTCAACATCACATGTCATGCCAACCCCAGCCCCTTGGCTCAGAAATGGTGTGTTCCAAAGATGTCAGCTGTCTCCATCAGGTCGTACCAAAGAGAAGCTGTCGGAGGGGTCTGGGATGAACCACCGCTCCCACAGATCCAAGTGAACAGCAGGATAGTTCCAAGGTTTGAATGGGCCATTCCAGTGCAGCAGGTGTGCCTCCTGCAGGACGCTCTCGGGATAGCGGGCATCTGGACTCCAGCCTGGACAAACAGAAAGGCTCTTTGAAATGAACCTGATAGTCCTGCCACTATATTAAAGCTTTATCTATGTCCACAGCTGCAGTAATAACATTCTCATGATACAAGTTGCCGTAAGTAAATGCTCGTAAAATGACTGTAAATGACCTGTTTCTCTATTGTGTTATTTATTGTAATATACTGTTTGATTTAACCTTTATTTAACCACAAAACAAATGTTGATCTCATTAACAAGAGTGTCCTGGCCAATACATAATACAGTGTATTCTTTAGTTTCCCATTACAATTTTTTAGTTAAGCAGCAATTGAGTTCAGTTTAGCCGAGGACCTGAGAGCAGCAGTAAGTAAAAACCACTCACTCTGGCCTTTGATTAAACATTAGACACTTTAATAAATATTATTGTCCATAATGCGTTCATGAAAGAATGGCAGAATAGTATTGATTGAAATAAATAAATACTTATCTAAAATAATAACAATAATAATAATTCCTATCTTTGATTTTATTATTTTCTTTTCATTGCATCGTTGATTTTTGTATTAATTTAAGATTTTAGGCCAGTTTTTATGTAAATCTGGTTTATTATCACAATTGCAGTTCGTTCTTATTTGCATTGTCTTATATTTATTTATTTTCAACCTCCTACTTTACTTTTTCAATGCATTTTTATTATGATGTAGAATTTGTGTCTGTTTGTTAATGTCTTTGAAGTGCACTAACCTGCTATACAATAACTGAGTGATCGATTGATAACCATGCTCTACATTTCACTGACCTGAGTTCTTTGCTCAGGTTGAGCAGACACACCAGCACATCAGCAGTAAATGAACACGTCAGCATTCAGCTGTGACATTCACTGCTGATTCTGACTTTATTTCATTCATCTGTTCTGTGGCTTGTCCAGTCTTGTGCAGTACATTAGGTTCAGTACAAATTGTTATTTTCATCTCTTATCATAATGTTGTTTGTGTGAATCTCCTGCACATCTCCATGACAAGTAGTAGAGAAGTATGGATTTCGTCTTCATAGCAGTTTGCTGCCCTCTGTCAGACAACACTGAAAAGCCAGTCATCTCTGTTTTTTGTGCTGTGATTTGACTTCAATGATGCTTAGAAATAGAAAATGTTTATCTAGATATAAATAGCCATTTGTAGTTAATTTCACTTGTAACTTTGTTTTTGTTGAGGCTTCTTTTATGCTTTAGAATCAAATAATTGGTTTTATAGCTCTTAATGGTCTTCTTGGCCCATATTATTTGAAATGAATCATTTAATTTCATTTAATTGAACTTATTAATCCCTGAGAACATGCAGGTCTTCTGGTAATGGCCTTGAACTATTCCTAACTCTGGAGGTGAGATGAACTTACCGAGGTGTCTGACGTGCCACAGTGGGTCCAGTGTTGTATATCTGCCATGAAAAACGATAAGCATGGGTGGGGTCGCCACACCTCCTGCCGTGGCACTACTGTATATGTTCTGTCTGATGAGAGAGAAAGAGAGGGGTAGAAGATTTGTCCATCTACCACTTTATCACGTTATCCTCCACATGAGGTTTGTGGGGGTGCTGGTCCCAATCATATTTGACATAGGGTGAAAGGTGGGGTCAATTTAGACTTTCAAATTTGCCTAATCCCCAAATCTGCATGGTTTTTGTCCCAGAACAACACCTTTGTCAGTTCATCCTCTCCTCTTTTCTAAATAAAACCTGAAGGAAAGTTGAAGAAAGAAATGTGAGCAACACCTTGTGACTTAAACAATCCAAGGGTCAGGAGTGATTTTGACAACATCCTGTGGCCACAGGTTCAGCCTCTCTGCAAAGCAAAACACTGAAAACTACATAATAAACTCTTGAAAGAAGTTTGAAGCTGTGTTAAACCCTATAGAAAAAGAACTCTTGGAATGTGCTTAAAAGTAAAAGTAAAAACTAATGCAATTTCGAGTCACTTAACAGCTACTTTGTAAATGTCAAATACAACATAAGCTAGATGGGGGAATACTCAAATGTGTTGCTCTTTTTGTCTGTAGGAGTTGTAGGAGTAACGTCTCACACCTGATCGTACCTGAAATTCTCCTCCATCCATCTCTCCAGCTGTTTGGTGATCTTTTGTTTCTTCCACTCGCTGATATCTGCCACAAACACTCCAGGGTTGAAGGAGCAGTCTCTGGGGTTGATGCCCAGGTCTTTAACTTCCTGTTTTCTGTAGTCCAGGAAACCCATGTATGTGGTCTAGAGGAGATGATGTATCATAGTTTGAGTCACTGAAGGTTACAAACATGGTTGAACTAAGAAAGCAGGTCGAGATCGATCTCTCAGTCCTTTCACACCGACACGGCTTCGGCACAGTTTTTGATAACATGTTTTTTTTTGCTGTAAAAAATTTATTTTTTCCTTTGCGAACTGATACTGGAGACAAGAGCGAAGGTGATGAAGAACATATTCACTCAGAATCTGATCTTCCTGACCAACTCTTCACATTATATATTGCGATCAGATCCGATCTGCGTATGTCCATATTGAGATCGTCATCATTGTTGTTGTTGTCATCTGAGTCGCACTGCAAGTGACGCAGAAAACACTTTTGGAGCTTTTCCACTACACAGTTCCCACACGGAGTGACTCTGTACGTTTGTTTTTGCTTTTCCATTAATGATAGTACCCGGTACCTGGTACTTTTTTAAGTATTCTGGTGTGGTTCCAAGTGAGCTGTGTATTTGAAATCCTATCTGAGCAACCGAGATGCTCAGATTGAATCGGATCTCATGTGTTTTCTAGCTGTCCAGACTGCCAAGAAAATCATAGCTAGATACAATTTGAATTTGCTTAAAAATCCGATTTGGGCTGCAGTCTAAACAAGCCGAAAAGCTCACAGGAGCATTGCAATCTGCCATGTTGTCACACTGGTAGTTTGACATGCAGAGCAATAACACGACAGAAATACTGTACACATATATACATCTATATATACATACGTATGTACTGTATAAGTTAAAAAAAAATCACCTGCATGCCGATGCTGCGCACCATCTCATGTGTGGAGGGCAGGTCACAGTCTGTGGCAAAAGCAGCAGCATGTCCAGGCTTCAGTTTGATGTTAAACAGATCTCGAATGTCTCCTGGAACATGAAAATAAAAAAATAAAAAATAAAAAATGACATGAGAAGTCTGGAAAGAACCTGGTCATTTTGGGCTGCTCCAGCAGTGGTGATGAAATAACATTTTGTTAAATAAACAACAGTAAAATACACAACCCTTTACTTTCTGAAGAGTGTGAAACTGTTTACATGTATTATCTTTTAAGTTTTCTCTCGTGAAGCACCCCATTTTGGAGTAAAAACAAAATGTATAATTACAGTATTTTTTTTTTTGGGGTTGCCTTCAGCCAATAATCACACATACGTACCCTGCACAATGACGTCATCATCTAGGTATATCACCTTCTTATGGTTGATGTCAAGCAAGGGCAAGTAAAAGCGCACAAAGTTGAGCTGCAAAGTAAGAAAGCAAATGTATTTTATTGACGTGTAACGTTGCCTCTGCTGCATGAACAACAACAAAAACTCAGACACTGACTGGATGCAGCAGATCAGGACGAGAAGAATCTGGTTTCACTTTTCCTCGAAGAACCATGGGGTTAAATTCCAGTATCTTATACCCGATGCCTCTCAGTTCGGTCTCCTCAATGTACTGCCTGCAGCCGAGAGAATGTGAAAAAAGACATCAAGGTCAACAGGGTGAGGAATAACAGGAGGATGTTGGGTTCTCTCCAATTTAACTGTCATAGAAACCAGCACAGAAATCATCGTGAAACAAGGTTTAATGGAATCCATGCAAAAAGAGTTCCTCTGATATCACAAGCTCAAATTAACCAACTAGTTTTTATTTGCCTGAAAAGTGGAATCAAGGGCAGAGGGAATAAATGCAGCTTGGAATTAAATCATTTCTGTGGTAAATTTATAGAA
The DNA here is from genome assembly GCF_963457635.1 of Microchirus variegatus. NCBI lineage: Eukaryota > Metazoa > Chordata > Actinopteri > Pleuronectiformes > Soleidae > Microchirus > Microchirus variegatus. Next base: position 18,508,756 of record NC_139821.1, read on the forward strand.
TATAAAACATGTAAGATACAGAATTTAATACATTTCATATCTGCACCTGACCAATAGAGTGTGGAGGAAGTGTTTTTCTTTTTTTTCTTTTTTTTTACATATTGAAGAAATCTAGATATAGATAAATAGCTATTTGAGTAATTTTTTTTATTTTTGAAGTTGAAGATTACTCATTAAGTGCACATTTGCACACATTTTAAATAAACTGGTTTATTTCAAGTTCGTATCACCACAGTTAGTGCTTCCTTTGACTGCCATCTAGGTTAAAAAGCAAGAATGACACTGGTTTGGTATAAATAACACAAATCAAATTCAGCTTAAGTCCCCATAAAGGCTTGGACCAGTGCTGGCAGACCTCTGTGGATTCTTGGATGTGGAAATTAGGATTCTGGCTCGGCGCTGACTGGGGAGCACATAAACTCTAGTAGATGTGAAATACAGATGCACCAACTACATCTGAACAAGGTAATGGTTGAAAAGGTAAAGTAGCTGAGACTACTAGTAATTTGTGTGGCTTGAACTTTTATATCCACACAGCAATTAAAGGTGCATTATGTAATAAATCTAAAGCAACTGGTCATAAAATCCTCCTAATATGTCACAGACTCAGGAATAATGTTCATATAACAAACTGAACTCACCAACAACAACAGTACAGCCAAAATATTTGCATTAAAAAAAATATTTTGCAGACTGCAAATCATGTTTATGTTTTTAAATCATGTTTTGGAAAGTGGTGCCACCTACCGCCGTCTACCAATCATTGCAGTCAGTTGAGTCTCAGCTGCCGAGCAACCACAGGTTGCCAAAACGAAACAAAACCTAAAAGACCTCTGTATTTTGAATTTGAATGTAGTAACTGTTTTTGGCCACATTCTTACGTATGGCACCTTTAAGTTGATTCCTTTACTTAAATGATAGTTCAGACAAAAAGTGTGAGAGAGCCACATTAACTATTAACTATGCTGCAGAACTTGTGTTCACAAGTTAAAACTTAAACTTTGATAACTTAAATCCACGTAGAGCTGGGCAACATGGGAAAACTCTTATTATGATATATTTTTTCTACGTTATCATTTGATATCAATATATCACAATATAAATGAAACCAATATTCCTGTAAGGCTGGGTGATATGGCTTATAAATATATCTGAATGTGTGTAGGCTGTATCCTCATAGGCATACACAGCTGCACACAGGTTGTTTCTCTGAACTCATGAAAAGTTGTCAAATTCTGCTATAACACAAATAACTAGGCTTCAATGAAAGAAGTGTTTAAATCATTTTTTGTCAATTCCATGTAATTCGTATCAATATTTATGATATTTAAACAAAAAAAAAATATATAATACAGATATATTGCCCAGCCTTAAATTCATGTTGATAAAAGCCAGTTTGTGCATAGAAAATGTGAAGGCCTACTTATGTGCACCTGTGAAGAATCAGAAATGACTGACCTTACCAGTCTCACAGCATCGCGGAGAGTGACAATATAGAAGAAAACACTGGCATCTGTGTTGCTGTAGATGCTGTTGATCGTTGCCATGGTTCCACCCATACGCTCCTCTGAGGCACAGATAATGACGGGGATGACATCGTCTGCCTGTGGCTCGCTCGCTGCAGGGCCTCGAGCGGCATTTCCACTCGTCTTCCGGTGACCTGAGAAGAATCAGGGAGCTGCGGTCACAGGTCAGAACACTGACCATGCCTGCTGACACATGCTTTCTGCCAGTTACTCATTTTTAAATAGCTGTTACAATTTTTAACAACTGCATGATAGTTTAGATTAAATTAGGTAGTTCCGGTGATACTGATAGAATTACAGTGCCTTTATTATGGTCATAAATAAATAATAACAACTATATTTGAATAGCAACTTTCAAAAGACATAAACAAAATACAGGACACAGGTAATAAAAGCAATAAGGATATACATTTTTAAGGAAAACAAGAGGTGGGAATTTCCAGTATATCAAGTAAAAGCAATACAATAAGAATCAGTACAACATCAAGGTCAAATTTGTTTTATAAAAGCATACAATGTTCTTAAAAAAGTACATTCAGAGACCTATTCCTGAAAAAAAAAAATGCGTTCAATAGAGATTTTTTTTTTTTTTAAAGCTTGCTAAATGGGTTAAAAATTGTAAAACAAGGCAATCAGAGATGGCAGACTTCACCCCATTCACGTAACAAGCCTCTGGCGGCATCTGGTGGTCATACTGGCAAGTGCAAGTGTGGAAGCACAAACAAACAAACAGAGAGACAGACAGACAGAGTCACTAACATAATACTTGGATGAAAGACAATGTACCTGAGAGTTTGGGCTGCATGGACGCTCTGAACAGTGCGTTGTGCACAAGCAGAAACAACATGAAGACCAGCAGCAGCAGCAGGACACGGTTGACTGAAACACAGAGAGAGGTCCAGGTCATAACTGCGGTGTCTGCGACTGTTAGCTGACGTCCAATCAGATTTGAAGACTTTCTTTTTAAAATGTTGATTTCAAATGTGACGGCAAATAATCATCAACTAAAGCCCTATTCAAACAGAACTCCCCCAAATGCTGTAGTACACTATATCTATATGCTTGGCCTGTAGGTGGTGCTGTAATGCTGCTACAGAAATACACCAAAATATATTATCTAGATCACGTGTGTCAAACTCAGATGTGGCCCTCCATGTCATTTTATTGATTGATTAAAATCTGTGTTAAATAGGTCTATGCTGCTTTAAGGCGTGCATTGATCATAAACTACATTTCCCACAATGCATGGCTATTGCATTACCCGCAAAGTGGCGGCACCTCCACTAGATCGCAGTGTATCATTGTATATGCATCATGCGACGAGTGAAATAAGTAATAAATACATAAAGTTATTTATCAATATGTTACGGAGTAGTTAGCTTTATTATATATGATTATATTTGAGAATAGAGGCAACATCAAGACAAGCATGAACATGGCCTGAAGCTACTTCCAATTCTGGAGATAGACTTTAATCCATTAGAATCAAGAACACAAAAACTCTCTCTGGAATAATCTGCTCTCACCTCCATCCTTATACTGTGTATAAATATACATATCATTCAAAGGTGTGGGCTCACCTTTACAATTTTGTTTGTGTTTTCCATTAAAAGTCACACTTTTATTCATCAAAAGAGTTGCTTTTTATTCAAAATAATAATTTTGCCCTTTGGTCAAAGAACCAGCAAAACTGTTTTCATCTGTGCTAACATCAGTGCACAAGTGTTTTCAAGGGTTTTCTAATCATCCAATAGCCTTCTAACGGCATTAGCAAACACAATGTACCATTAGAACACTGGAAATGGGCCACTATACACCTATGTACATATTCCATTAAAAACCAGACGTTTGCAGCTAGAATAGTCGTTTACCACATTAACAATGTATAGAGTGTATTTATGATTCATTTAATGTTATAGTCATTGAAAAAAGTGCTTTTCCTTCAAACAGGGCCCAAACTTTTGAATAGTAGTGTACATTAATTGGTTTACACCAGGCTCTGATTGGCAAGGAGTGAGCACAATAACTTTCTCTTGGAGCCAACTTTGTAACACATTCTCCTAACACCTGGACTTTCAATCAAATGCTGAAGACTGACCAAGGTTTATGACTTCCCCTCACACACAATATTTCACCAGTTAAAGGTCACACAGAGTGCTCCTGTTGCAAATGTATGCAGCCGCGAGATTTGAGACTCACATCTCTCAACCCGGAAGTGACATATTCAGCACACCCACTCTCAGAAGCGCAGCTCCCCCCTCTGGAACAGACAGTGGATGCACTGCTACTCATTATCGAAACATTGTTTTAACAATGTTTAAAAAAAGCTTCTTCACGACTCCCCGCCGCAGTCCCTTTTATGACTCTGACCCGGAGTCAGACCCAGAGTCAGAAGACACTGTCGCTCGTGAAACACCTCCACAACGGACGTTATTCTTCTTCTGCGGTTCAATGTACGCAACACGGTCTAGTGCCCGGAGCAGGAGGATCTGCTGTTCAGGAGAACCGCTGTTTACGCAACTATAACGGGATTTTCAGAGATCTCGCTGAGCCCGAGATTACAATAAAACACAGCGTTCTCAGCAGTAGCTGAACTGTTTGTTTTGAACCTTCAGGGCTTCATAAACAAGGTAATGACGCAGATACACACTAAAAAACAGCGTTAATTGGAACTTCCGGTCTAAAGCCCAATTTATACTTCTGCGTAAAGTGCTCTGCGTAGGCTACGTAGAGACACTGCGTCGACGCAGAGACTGTCGAAGAGCCTCTGCGTAGTCTCCGTCTGCACGAAATATTTTTTAAGTGTCCGTCACTCCGTCAAGGGACTACGGAGACGGCAAGAGCTGCGATTGGTCCTCAGGACAGGCTGAGCTAAGCTGCTCTGTGCCGGCTCTCAGTGCGCTCCGGGCGTCCTGACAGAGGCGGAGCTGATCCCCGCCGATAACGCCGCTGCCGAACTATAAATACGTCATATCTTAACACACACAGCACATGTTTAGACTCTAAATGGCCAATTTCTCGCCTCAAATTATCTTAAAACTGCGTTCCGTGACGCAGAAAAGTGAGAAACGGCCACTTTTTCAACAACAACAGTCTTTCTCTCTCTTTCTTTCTCGGACGCCATTGCTCACTGTAGCCAGAAGCACAACAACCTTGCGCAGCGACCCCTACTGATCGGGCGGGAAATTGCAGCGAGTGTCCGTCACCACGACGCAGAAGTATAAATGCTCGAGGCGTCTCCGTGGTGACGCAGACGGATAACGCATACGCAGTCGGAGAAGTATAATGTGGCCTTAAGTCGGCTTTAAATAATCCCCATGCTTATGATAAAAACAAGTGAGCCTCTATTATCATACAGTAAAAGATGGTTCAGAACAAAAGGTCTTCTCTAAATAAAATAGTTTCTCCAACACTGCTCATTGAGGTGTGTGCGTGTGTGTTTGAGTGTGTGTAATTAAAAGCCTCATGTCCACCAACTAGCCTGCCTAATTAGACAGCAGCCATGCACTTTGCCAAGAGAGGTCACTCAATCTGAAGCTTCGAGTCATGAACCCATTTTCAAAACAAGTGGTCCAGTGCTTCACAAAAGCTAAATTTGCTCATCACTACTTCAATCCCAATGCGTTGTGTTCCTAACAAGTGTGAACATGAGCATGTCTTGTAAAGTGATGTCAGACAAGACCATAAAACAGTCAAATTCCATCATGTTGCTTTGACTTACTTTTCCTCAGGAGAGCCATGTTTTGTGTTTATTTCCCAGCAGCATCTGCATACACACACACACACACACACACACACACACACACACACACACACACACACACACACACACACACACACGGAGATGGTGAACAGATGACTGACAAACAAGACACTATTATACTATAATGTGTGTGGTGGGATGAAGCTTTTTAGTATTAACCCACTAACACAGCTGAAAGTGACAGGTCAGCCCCTTACCATAACCTTAACCATCACAACAATGGCCTAAACCTAACCAAAAGTACACATGCACCCATGCACTCTTATTAACACTTATTAACTCTTTAAAGTAGAGACTTGAGAGTTAATAAGCTTTGCTTTTGTCTGAGAATTCTGTATCTATCAAGTCATTTCTTGTTGGAGAAGAGACACTGGACAACATGTGGCTGCATTTTATCAGAGGCCTCCACCACCCCTTCCTTCCCCCTTGATGCCAGGGCTTAAGTAGAGAACCTAGTTCCCTTCGTTCCCTTCCAACTTTAAAAAAAAAAAAAAAAGTTTTACGTAACTGCACTGGAGAAAGAGATTGTTGCTTGCACAATTACATGACAAAACAACATCAAAATGTAAACAACTCTGATTTCGCGTCCGCCTCTGTCACCTCATTGTGGCCAACACTGATTTTGACTGTGGGTTTCATTAACCTCAATGTTTGTGCATTCACTGTGAAGAGGTTAAAGTTTAGTGATCATCGTGACACACACACCCTCTTATTCCCTGTTTCCTGCAGATTCAAACCAAACCTTACAGCTTACTTTGTTTGTGCCTGTTTGGAGCAGCCTGCTCCATCTGGAAGTGATTAGCTTCAGATACAATTCTTCCAGAGGGACGAACATGCTGCCTTACACACTGTGTCTGGCCCACGTTTGAACAACTGATGTATGAGTCAAGCAAAATGAAAGTGTATGTAGGGTGTCTTATATTTAATATGACTCTTCCTCATTGATACAATCACAGCCAGACTTAGGAATTAAGAAAATGCTGACTTAACTTTGGGGCCTTACATTCTATACAATTAACAAAAAAATGTTAAAGCTATGGTATTTTGTATGAGCACATTTCCAGGAAGTAAGTGTATGTCACATCATCTCACATAAAAAAAAAATCAGAATTGAACTTTTCTGAGTATTATCTAAAAGGACAAAGGCCAGAGAAGAAAATATGTATTTAGTCAAAAAAAAACTTTACACTTATCCCCTGAAAATAATGACGATGCCTTACAGCCTTGTAAATCATGCATTTGCAGTGTTTTGTACTAGTTTTATATATACACATATATATGTGTATATATATATACATAGTTAAAGGGTAAATACTCAAACAGGACAAAATGTTCTGCTGGTTAATTGCAGTTACACAAATGCACAACATACAATGCATATGCACACACGTGCAAAACTACACAGTGATGGAAAACATGCATTTTAGATAAGAAGGTATGTGATGTATGACATATATTAAATAAGTCACTCACCAGGATAAAGGGGCAGATGACTGTGGTCAGTGTCACTCCTGATGTTCATGGTCCATAATGAAAAATCTGAGACTGACTCTGACCAACGGTTCCACTTCTCCTTCCCCCACGTCTCTCTGCCTTTATCCTCCCTCCAGATGTGACTCATCAAGACCACCAGTGCTGAGAACTAACCCTGGTAACCCAGCTGCTCCAGTTATGTAGACGCAGCCAGGAACATGGTCAGCTCTTAACCAATCATAGCTGCTACAGGTTTGTCACTTTTATACACAGAGTAAGAATAAAAATCAGTGATAATCACCATTATCATCACTGAATATTAGAATTGTATTTATTGCTATAACTATAAAAGGTGTATGAATTATAATCAAGGTAGGTTAGCAGCTACTCCTGTTATAGTTATATAAATGCAGCCAGGAACATGGTCCGCTCCTAACCAATCATAGCTGCTCCAGATGCGTCACTTTTATACAGAGTGAGAATAAAAATAAGCAATAATCATCATCATCACTGAAAATTGCACTTTTAAGTATAAAAGTTGTATGAAATGTATCAAAGGTAATAGTGTACAGTATGTATTATGTCACGAAGTCAAATGACCTCGGATCGGCTCAACACTATGCTATGCCATCAGATCAACTACATTTCCCATAATGCCCAAGATGTGTCTCTCTTTCGAAAAGGACAATCAAACACTATCACTTTACATTTACGTTCAGTTTGAAAATGGTAAGTATTATTTTCCCGGAGTAATTGTTACTTGGTTTAGGAATATGTTTTTTGTGTGTTCAGTAAAACAAAAAATATTTCTAGTGTGGTTGAATGTCAATGATTCTTGACGACAACAAACCATGCATCAAACATAACGTTCAGCAACGACACGTCGTCGCCATCGTTTCATTTCTAAACTTGTTTGACTACAGCGCCACCTACTGATATTAAGAACCGACTATGTGGACAACGAAAGCAACCTTTTTTCTAAGTCACGATGCATTGACTAATGTTTATGTGGTGCTTGTAAATGCTTTGTATTTGACGATTGTCGTTTGTTTTGCATACCACATTTTAGAGGTGTACACGTAGTATCATGATTTAAAAGCACATTGGGTGAAAACATTACATTTATTTGTTTTACAATAACCTCCACCGTTGATGTTCGTAACAACATCATCGTAATGATAATAACATTATTGTTTTGGGGGTTTTTACTCATTGGTAACAGATTAGCATCGCAGTGTAAGGTTATGGTTGGCCTACTATTTCCCCCGCCGCTCGGTGTTAAATGAACATGAAAACACTTCTTAGCAGCACAGGAACGACTTTGTCGAACTAACTAACCATATAATTAAATAACAAACTATGAGGGGTCACTCTGTGCTGTAGGTGAGGTCATTTGCAGCCTGTGATTCTCCACCCGGCTATGATGGACGCTAACACGGAGAGAGTGTTGGTGAAGCTCGTTCAGGACGGCCACTTGAGCTCTTTGGAGGAACTCCTGACAGGAGGTGGCGGCGGCTCGACGACTCCTCATACTGTGCAGAGTCAACATTTCGGCCGCTCTGGAGACACCTTGTTGCACTATGCTGCCAGATACGGACACGTGGATGTGGTGGATTATCTGGTGCAACGTGTAGGCACGGACGTGGAGGTGTACAACACCGACTACAAGAGGCCGCTGCACGAAGCTGCGTCCATGGGTCACCGAGCATGTGTTAGCTATCTGCTCCAGGAAGGAGCTAAAGTGGACAGTTTGAAGAAGGCTGATTGGTGAGCACAGTATCTAAAATTACGCCACCGTCAGGTTTGTGGCAGTTCACCTTCGATAGCTCAGTTGGTAGAGCGGAGGACTGTAGAGGCTAAATGCTGAAATCCTTAGGTCGCTGGTTCGAATCCGGCTCGAAGGAGAAATTTTTTTCTCGTGTGTCTTTCTTTTTCAGTAGTTATTCGACAGAACAGGCATGGAAGTCTAAAAACACAACTTAAACCCCTCAAATTAATATAATAAATCAGCTATATAAGGCTAAGCCAAGTTTAAGCAATTTTCCCTCATCCTAGAATAATGGCATAATTGCCACGTATAGTAGAAATAAAGTTATATACAAGATAAGATAAAATAGTTACTATATATATATATATATATATATATATATACGTTTTTACTGTACAGTTTTGTTAGATTTTTTTTACATTACAATATATAACAGTGCTATTTTAAATTGGCAGAATAGTGGTGAAACCCTGCGGTCGCGTGTTTGAATGTGGCTAGAAGCTTTTAGAGTTTTTATTTTGGAACGGTCTTGGAACACTTGTTTCATGAAACACTGAAAAAAAAAAATTATAACAAATAATAAAATGTAATCACTTATTTTTTTATTATTGATAAATCAGTAATACATTTATTTAGAAGAATTATCACTGTTGTGTCTACTTTATATACATACGTTATTTAACTGCACATTTTTTTATTAATTTAGTTGAAAAATAAACATTTTATTGCATTATATTAGCGTAATTGATGCAAATATGCTTCACTATTTCCCAAATTTATTTTCAAATACTATTGTATGGCACTGTAACTGCCAACTTCTGGGGATTTTAGTTGGATAAATGAGCAAACAATTATTATTCTCTTTTATTATTTTCTTGATTGATCGGTAAGTTGTTAGTTAGAAATAGTGGGAAACTTTGACCCCCCCCACCTCAAAATGACAATATCAACAAATTCTTATTTGCGTCAACAAAGTTCACATTCACAGAACTATTTAAATAAAAACACAATTTAATTAGTTCATTAAAATTCTCGTAAATTAATTTACATGTCAATCTGATTAGTTATTGATTCACTGTTGCAGCCTGGAGACAAGTGTGTGTCCGTTTAATTCCCAGGACTCCTCTGATGATGGCCTGCACTCGGAGGAACCTTGATGTGATCCAGGAGCTGCTGTGTCACGGAGCTGACCCTGCGCTCAGAAACAAGGACGGCTGGAACTCGTTCCACATCGCCTGCAGGGAGGGGGATCCTCTGGTCGTGAAGCACCTCCTTCTTTTTGCTCCGGATGTCTGGAGCACTGAGAGCAAGACGCGCAGGACACCGCTGCACACTGCAGGTGAGACTTCCCCACATGCATGATTCAAAAGAGGTCTCTGGTTGTGAATTGTTCACTTTGATTATGGTATTTAACGTGTCAGGCACTAACTTCTGCTCTTGTTCTGCTGATATACCAGCGATGCATGGTTGTGAGGAGGCCGTAAGGATTTTGCTGGAGAGGTAAGGATGGGAGCGACTAACCCAAATCACCTGTACCTGTACTGACAAGGGCAAAACTAAGACTTTGCAATTTTCTTTTTAAAAAGATTATTGATTTGACCTCTCTAAATGTTTTTACTGGATGTGCATGGCACTTTTCTATTTTTATCTGTATGATATAGTGACACTATATATCATATATAGTGACTATAGTATATAGTGATATAGTCAGACCCACTTTCTGATTCAACAAACGCATTTTGACGTCGTTTTGAAAAAGCTCCCTCTTCCACACCAAAGTCCATATAGAAAAATTATATATTATCATTATATACATATAATGATATATTTGAACATATTGGTGGAGGCATCAGTGCATCAACAGGTCCTGTGTACTGTGATGTAAAATTATTATTATTATTATTATTATCATTATCATTATCATTATCATTATCATTATCATTATCATTATTATTAATAATAATAATGATCATTATTATTAATAATAATAATGATAATAATAATGATAATAATAATAATAATAATAATACAATTAATAATAATACTTTTTTTTAAAGGGCCAGGTTTATTAGTAGAAATTGAATAAACTCCCCACAAGTGTGTTTATATAAGTATATTATCACTTAAAAAAATGTTTTTGTATCGTACAATAGTTTTTGTAGCCTCGGCGAAGCTTTTGTGTTTGAAGCTTTGTGTGACTGATTACCACATCCTCTTCCAGCTGTGGCTACAGCCCAGACGGCACAGACAGCTGTGGAGTCACTCCTCTTATGGATGCTGTCAGGAACGGTCACATCTCTGTGGCCAGGCTGCTTTTAGAAAACCACCAGGTAGAGAACATATTATCACATCTATATTCTTTTCATGGAAAGCTTTATATTCCTGCACTCTCACAACAGGATGTGTGTGTGTGTGTGTGTGCGTGTGTGTGCGCGTGTGTGTGCGTGTGTGTGTGCGCGCCTCGCAGGCGTCTCCAACAGCAGCTGACAAACTCGGGGCTCAGCCGGTGCACCAAGTTGCCGTCACTGGCCAGGAGGAGGCGCTGCGTTTCCTGGTGCAGGAGCTCAGTGTAGACGTGAACCAGAGAGCGACTGACATCCAGCTCACTGCTCTGCATTACGCCGCAAAGGTAGGATTCTCAGACAGCGGCGCTTTTATCCAGGGTACTTACTTTTTTACTCTGTTGCTCTGTTTATCTGGAGTAAGTGGACTTGGCAATGTTTGATGTCCAGTTTTTAGAATTTCTTTTTACAGAATTATTTTATAAAAATGATATTTAAAGCTGCAGTGCATAGTTTTTGCGGAATTTTGTTAGTGATGTTATTATTCTTCCTCTGGTTGGTCTTTGTGAATGGAAATGATGCAACATTAATTGTATGAGCTAATACTTTCAGACATGACTGGGGTTGCACTTGTATGTATAAGCAGAGCAGGGGTACAGATTTGTTCCGTATTTGAAAGATAAAAGATGTTCCTTATTAACCTCTTCTTCACAGATGGCCCTGGTACCGGTGGCAGCTTCACACGCAGCGACATAAATGTCATAAAACCATATCTAACTTTAATAAACACAGACATGCTGCATACCCACAGAAAGGTCAGAAACTCCACTAAAAGCTGATATAAACCATTCTTATGTTAGCAGTTAAAACACTGATGGATCAAACCAGCAGGAGCCAAAATCAAATGTTACAGCGCACACATTTAAAAGCAGCACTGGAGCGTCAGAGTGATTATGTAAACAAAAATACGAGAATCCACAGATTCCAACGTACCATTGGAATTTTTATCACCCTAGACCAAGATTCACAGATCCAGCCCCAAATAAGAGCAAAACATAATTGACTTTCAAGACATTTTAACTCTTACTGCATATTTTAAATGTATTATTTACTTACTAAAAGGACTTTAAAATATTTTCTTAGGCGAGAGAAAAAAATCCTTCTTTGATGTTGTGTTCCATGTGCATTTACTATGACACTGTGGCATCCACAGTGAAACTTAAAACTCTGGTGGAATCTCACAAGTGTTATCTTTATTTTGATACCAACATAATCCACATAGAGCTTGTAACTGCAGAGATTTACTCTATTTAGTTTGGGCATGTCATTTTCGAGCAGGGACTCAAAAGAAAGGGGTCAGGGAAGAAGTGGTTAAACAGAGAAAAATGAAAGATGAATCCCCTAATGATGGTGCAATTTGTATGAGAGGAAAATAAACCTGACGCTCTCAATCTGTCTGTCATTCATTTCTTTCCAACAGAAAATGCGACACGTGAGGAACAGGTGAAAAAAAAAGAAAATGGCTAAATGAATATAATGACTACAGCTCAAATTGCACTGTCTGTTGTCATGTTTCTCTGTTGGGCAATGGTGGAGACTGTGATCTCAAAAAATGTGAGGCTGCGGAGAACACAGGGAGAGGGAGCCCTCTCAAAGTTCCTTTATTATTCCTGTTATGCACTTTTTGAAGTGAAGTTTGCACAGAGAAGGTTATTTGTTATTGTTATTTTCTTGACATGCAGTTAAAGTTACAGTAGTCAGAGGGACCCTTATTGAGAAGTAAAGTTCAGTTCTAAATCTTTTTGTGAACTAATCAAGATGTAAATGCCAGTAACTGTGTAATAATTGTAATATAATAATAAACTGGTGACCTAGTCGCTGTTCTGCCGTGTATCCCACACCTAAGCTAAGCTAAGTTAACTATAAATAGTTGAAAGAAATGACCTACTACACTATCTGTATAATATCTGGTAAATGACAATATGAAATTCAACCCTCCCTTTTCGTTTCCACCTGTTTTTCAGGAAGGCCACGTGTCCACAATTAAAACACTGCTGGAGTTAGGAGCTGATCTTCATGCTCGGGACAAAAAGGGAAGAAGCGGTGAGCAACATCTGGGTCCCACGAGGGTTATATTCTGGCTGACAATATGGGTCCCAAGCAGGTTTATCCGTGATTTCCATGGTGGCCTCACCCATGTTGGCCCAATTCCTAGGTCCTCAGTGTGTACTAAGTGGGCATATTATGCAGGTCATGGCCATGGAAACCACAGACAAACCCACTTGGGACCCATATTGTTACCTTGTGAATAATAGAAAATTAAAACCTCAGAAAGTCTGCTTTACGGCGATGGTGTGTCTGGTTTTAATTGATTTGACAGCGACAATTATGCTAATTATAATAATTATTATAATAAAGGCAGCTACACAACTGTCATTGAAACAACATTCTTTTATTTATGCATATATAGAAACCAGTGAGGAATGTCCTGACAAAACACAATAGATTTTCATCTTATGGGGTAAGCAAGTTTTGCTTGGCTAGAATACTTTAAACTAGCTTGCAAATCTTGCAAATTTCTCACTAATGTGCCTTAAAACGAGGGAAAAGTGGCCAAAATTGAACAAAGTTGTACTTTACTTTAAAAATTGCTACCAGAGAATTTCTTATTTATACACTAATCTGTGATAGTGAATTTTACTTCTGTATTTAACACAAACTTAATGCATAGTAGTGAACACACAAACCAGGAGTTATTTATATCAATTATCTATATATATTCTGTATATATGATAGATGTTTTTTCTTAAAATAGATGATTTTTCTAGCGTAAAACTTGCTTGCGAAGATATTTTTAGGCATATTTTACTTTTTGGTGTTACAGCCCTGCTCTAGGCTGCAATCATAAAGAGCAGAGATAAAACATTTAAGGTGTAGCTCATCACCTGAATGGAGGTGATGCCACCTCCCTAAGCCTGAATGAGAAAGAAGAAGTCAGCAATTCACATTCTGCTAAAAGGAAATATTGATCACCAACACTACTGTACCTTTAATGACAACACATGTCATTTTATTGTAATTGGTTCTTTGTTCATTATAGAAAAGTGGAAATCAACAAAATAGACATGAAACTGCACTACTGAAGTCAGTAGTCATAAAAATAAATATATATTGGTCATTAAATGGTATTTGTATATATGATGCGTTACCATTGTCAAACATATCCATGTGTTTTCCTTTCTCAGTTCTTCACATGGCTTGCATTGGGCAGCACGCAGAAGCAGCCAAGGTGCTTCTGCAGGCCGGACTCGAAGATTCAGAGGATGCGTCAGGCACAACCGCACGGCAGCTTGCCAGGAAGCCGGGCGTGATGGGAGTATTTGAACGCGGCTTTGAGGACACAACATAAAAGATGCTATCATGATACACACACTGCAGTCGTTTCAGTTTATTTAAATAAAGACAATAACCTCAAGTCTGTCAGTTTATGTTGGTTGTGTGGGTTACATTAGAAACAGGGCTGCAACCAGCAGTTAGAATAATCTGTTGATTATTCTCACAATTCATTCATCAGTTGATCCTTACAACTTGTGTTTCTACAAACCTCAAAATGACAACATGCTTAAAGGCACAGTATGTAAAATTTACCAAATGTTTGTGCAAGCCACTGGTATCACCATACTTAGTGCTTCACTTTGAATACAAACATGCAAGTTAATACTAGACCGTTTGTTTGATTTTACTGCCTTCTATAGTTAAAAAAACAAGTGTTTTGTGTAAATAACACCAGGGGCGGACGGTGTATAGGGACAATTTGGGCGACGCCCGGCCAACGAGGAGGAGAAAGATAATTTTTTCCAATCCAAAATTCTAAAAATCCTTAGTACTGATATTCCTTTCAGCCGTCTGTGCCATCAAAAGTAGTTATTATCAGTGTTCTAGACATATTATCTGTCATTGTCCAATCAGAATCATCATATTCAAGTCATCTTTTTGGTCCCGCCTCTTTTGCAGTGATTTGATTGACGTGGAGCATCGCCCCAGCATTCTCCCACTGACTCTCATCCAAAAAAATTTTTTTACGGAAAACATACTCTCCAATGCATTTTCAATGAGGATTTATGGGCGTATTTACGTACTTGCATCATACGTAAACTGAGCAAAAAGAAGAGGGGATATTATCTTCTCTTCACCGCTGAATAACACAACTATAATTAATGCAATTAAGAGTTTTACATTTCAATCAATTTAGCCAAGCACGGGCTACTCCGAGACGGGGGGGGGGGGGGCAAATCAGATTCAGCTTAGGGCCCCATAAAGGCTTGGGTCAAAACTGCTTGCCAGTACATTCGCTGACAAAGACCTAAGCATTAAACATCAGCAACATCTCTGTGCATGGGCATGTAAAGGTGTGTGAAATGAAGACGCGAGTGAATGCTCTGATCTTCAATCTTAGCAGGCCTGAATATTAAAATGAGATAATAGCTAAATGTATTTTAATAAATGACAAAAGAACAACCACTCACTCAGTGTTTGAGATATTGACACATTTTGTCAATTGTCTACCTCTGACCGGTTTGCTGCTGCAACAAGTGAATTCTCCCACTGAGGCATCAATAAAACCAAATCTAATCTAATCAGTCAGACACTCACTAATACAATGAGGGAGGAATGGACTAAAGTGCTGTTACAGTTCCTGTTTTAAAGCCTGATAAAGATCCACATAATCCGGGTTCTTAACAACCAATAACCCTCTTGTCTGTTCTGTGTAAAGTAATGGCGAGTATGTAAACAAATTGTTTGGCTTATACATCAGAGTGTTATTTTGTCCAATATAGTTTGAGACATGAGTGTAATATTGATGCAGTACCAAGCATTGATTTGGATGTTAAAATGCCATTTATTATCACAACTATCATTATTGTAATGGTGCTTTGAATTGTGGGGAGGCAGCAGTGAGGCTCTCAGTGAACAATCCTACCGGAAATTATTGTTAGAAGAAGATACTTGCACCGCCTCTCCAAAGTGATTGACAGCGAATAAGCCCCGCCCACCAAGTCTCATGACGCTGAGCTGCAGCAGCCCCCTCGCATTACGACTACCGCAGATCTCCATTTTCTCCACAGACAATTTGAAGCAAAGGCAAAAAGATTTGGAAAAATGGATGAAGAATACGACGTCATCGTTCTGGGCACCGGGCTGACGGTGAGCAAGACTCATGCGTTTACTTTTCGTAGCCCTGAAGTGTTTCACAACCTGTTGGCCATCACAGTTAGCACATGACACTTGGGCTTTGAGCTAACTGGGCCTAATTAGCCGGACTAGTGCTAAGTAGCTAGCTTAGCTCCGTGTTTGAGCGGAAACAGCGAACGCAGAGAAATAACGGTAGCATTATGCTATGTACAGCCACTTCGAAAATAATTAATGGTTCAACATTGAGAATTTTTCATAGCACACGTTCAAGCGTCGTGTCTTTTTGTGGAAAGTTTGTATTCTACAGACTTTGTAGGCGGGTAACGCTGTTACTTAACCGTCTGGAAGTTGAAACTTTAGTCTGCCAAGAAATGACTACAACGCGCGAGATAAGTCAGTGTTAGCCGAGCTAAACGAAGCTAAGTAATTAGCTTGTAAACGTGTTACGGCTTCGTTTGATTCCCCCCTACACTTTCCATGTTAACCCAGTTATTGGCTTCATCTCTGACTGGCTGTCATGTTTAGTAAATAAGCTAATTAGTTTTGTTAAGGATGAATTTCATTGGGATGAATCGATTTGGTGTTAAACCAAAACTTTGTTGAAGTCAGAAACGTCAGCATTGTCATGCAACTTTGAAGTTGGCTTTCATCTTGTCGCCTCCCACTGAAACTCTAATCATCGTATCCGGTGTAATTTTGTGCCAAATTTAAGGTTTGTTTATCCGGAAATGAACAGTGTCCGCATTAATAACGTCACAGCTTCAGGTGTACATGGAACAAGCATGTCGTGGAGACCCCGTGACGACTGTGGGAGTGGACCATTTCTAGCCCAGGAGCTTCCTGTCAACTATGAGGGTCTGCATTTTCTGGAATAGTCAATCTAGAGGAACCCCACTT
The DNA here is from genome assembly GCF_963457635.1 of Microchirus variegatus. Taxonomy (NCBI): domain Eukaryota; kingdom Metazoa; phylum Chordata; class Actinopteri; order Pleuronectiformes; family Soleidae; genus Microchirus; species Microchirus variegatus. The sequence goes on from NC_139821.1 coordinate 18,525,658, forward strand.
GACATTTTAAAGTTAATAATGCTTGAAGTCGTCAAAGTAAAAAAAAAATAAAAAATCAATATTCTAATAATAGGACGAGTGACACTGAAGCATAGTGTTACGTGTCAGATCTCTGATCAGGTTGAGCAGAAGCCGTCAAGCAGAAAAGGGGTTGGTATAACTTGGTGGCCAGTGTGTAGGTTTAGCTCACATTTGGGTGTGGCTCCACAAAGACTCAGGAACTGAAAGTATTTCAAATGGTCTATAAAGCAAGAACTATGCTCAACGTTAGTAAGCGTGCACACTGTGGCGTCTCATTCAAGTCTCATTACAAGTTCCCTTTTGTAAATTGTTTTACTTCACTTCCCGTTTATATTTTACACTACTGCCAGTGGTGCTACGTGTAGTAATTAAACAGACTGCACAGAACTGTTGTAGGCCTGTAATAAAAACTAATAACAGTGCAGTTGAGGGTACAGTGTTTGCATTTCTTGTTACTTGCATTAAATCACTTCATTGAGTATTCCCTCTTCTAGTGTCTTAATGAATCATTGCAGCCCTACTGATATCTCTTAAATGTCTATTTTTTGGCATTTTCGTTTTTTTATGACCTCAGCCTCGAACCTTTAAAAAGATCCGCACACGGTACATTTTAAGTTTGTGGATTGGGTGAGAAAATAACTAAAATAAAAGAAAACAAAACAAAAACAATTTCCATTTGTATTCTATAAAGCTGAAACAATTACTCGATTTGATTATTAATCGATTACTAAATTAATTGTCAACTATTCTCGATATGATAATCGATTTGATAATCGATTTGAAGCTTTTTCTATGATTAAAACAATTTCTGATTGTTTTCGCTTCCTACAAATGTATATATTCTAAATGTATTTGCTCATAATACAAATCATTTAAAGTGAATAATTTTTGTTTGTGCACAAAACAAGACATTTTCGAACATCATTATTTCAAAGTTTGACAAACACCGATCAACATTTTTCAGCATTTTCTGACGACGACATGAATTTTAAAATGTGAAATTATGACTATTTCAAACGGAATGTTTTATAAGTACATTATTTACCATAGGGTTTCCGGTACATGAATTGAAAATAAGAAATGAAAACAGGATCTTGCAGTATCACTAGGCCAAAGCAACAACAAATTATAGATACAAGTTAAATAACTAAACTAGTCTATGCTGAATACAGCCAAGTAAACAATTACCTGGACATTACCTAAGCTAAGCTATTTCACAATAAAAGCTTTGTTGAACAAAGAGGAACTTTAAATTGGAAATTTACAATGTTAAGGAGAAATAGAGTATAGAGTATGGCAATTGGGACAGTCAGCGGTGTGTTGCTGTGACGAATCCTCAGCTGAAAGGATCCAGATCCTGAATTAAGACACAGCTCAGGGTTTCCCCCAGAAAACCTGCTAAGCCCGGTGGTATCTCTCTGACCCACTGGCTGCCCACGGCGTTGTTGTTTTTTTTTAATTTAAAAATGAAAAGTTCACAGGAAATTTTGTATTATGACTATTATGTGTTATTGTAAGACATTTATTAACAATACTTAAACACTAACTATAGAGTCTTACAAAAAGATACTCTTGAAATTAAATAAGTAATATACATTTTTTTCACTTAAGTTAAATATTAATTAAGTAATCGGCCAGTGAATCTTAAAACAAGCCATGCAATGGTCACATTTAAAAGTAAAATAAAGCAACATAAATAAAAAAGTGCTAGTGCCCCCTCATCTGCCTCATCTGGTGCAGACAAACGGCCCTTTTATTTCTGCGCACCGCCCCTGCGCTGTTCTCTTCTCCCTCTCGTCTCCGCTTGGAGACGAAGACGCTGTAACGGTTTATGAAAGAAGACGCTGTAACGCTGTAATTAAGGGAATAACGGATGCATCAGATGAGCTGACCTCTTTAGTTAACTTTTTTTTTATTAAAAACGGATCTGGTATAACAAAAATCAAGGTGGTTTAATGTTTTGGCCGTATCGCCCAGCCCTAGTGAAAATATGTCTGAAAGGAGTATGTATGTATGTATGTGAGAGTGCCGGAATGAATAATGTCTTATATGGCCCCTCATAGTAACCTACTAGTAAACATATTCCTGCGAAGTTGGCACATTCCTTTCTCAGTTCAAAAGCTAATCGCATGCTTTTTAAGGAAGGTTTAATCTGCTGTGTAACACCAGTTTTATTTTTATACTGCATAGCAGGGTACAGTGTTAAAACCTCCCAATTGCTATTACAACATATATCTGTGAGTAAATTATGTTCAAAATAACACTGTACACTTGATTTTTGGTAATTATTTTGTTAAAGAACCTATTATATGGTGGCAAATGCAGCAAATCCTTCCATTGAGGAATCTACAAATGTGTATTATATTTATTTTTAAATACAAGTGGTAGCTGTTGGAATCATTGACTTGCCTGTTTTCCATGGACTTGCTACCTGAGAGAACCCTCCAGGGAGTCCACTGGATTAAAGACCAGCTTATTCTCGTGACATTGAAACCCGTGGAAAAATGCTGAGACATCTAAACCTCTGCTGGACTTTGTCTCCTGTCAGACCTTGCTCAGATTATTTTATGGGCCCTAAGTGTTAAAACTGAACTGCCTGGTCACCTTTTATAGGGGCTAATTTCTGCCTGACTATGCCTAATTGGTTTGTTTTCCCTTGTCAGCACGGTCACTACCATCTGGCTGAGGTGGTGAGGACTCGGCTGTCTGTGTCAAAACCTGTATTGTATAAGCAGCAGGTCGACATTAATCTTTTGTCTATTAAAAGGAGGAACAGTGTTGCATTTAACTAGTTATGCTCGCGCAGTTTATAATCATAATTGTTATTATTTTTTTCACGTCAAGGAGATAACCTGATTATTGGTGCATAGAACATTGTAATAGAGCTGGAACTAATGCTTTTTCCGGATTTCCCCCAGAAAACCTGCTAAGCCCGGTGGTAGGACCTCTCGGGCAGCCCACCGGTGGCCCAGGGCAATATTGTAAGACATTTATTAACAATACTTAAATGCCAACTATAGAGTCTTACAAAAAGAGACACTCTTGAAATTAAATAAATAATATACATTTTTTCACTTAAATACTAATCAAGTAATCGGCCAGTGAATCTTAAACCAAGCCATGCAATGGTTACATTTAAAAGTAACATAAATCAACAAGGCCAACTTGAGTGTCATGAAATATAATGCATTATTATTATGAATAAAAAAGTGGTAGTGCCCCCTCATCTGGTGCAGACAAACGGCCCTTCTATTTCTGCGCATTGCCGCTGCGCTGTTCTCTTCTCCCTCTCCTGCGCCGTTCGTAGCTCCTGCGCTCTGCAGCCTGAATAATTTATCTATGTGTTTTATCCCCACATAAAAATAATGTTGACGGACTCTGAAGAGCAGAGCACACTTTTCATCGTTTTTACTCCGTGGTCTTAATCTTTGTGAAAGAAGACACTTTAATGCTGTAATAAAGGGAATAACGGATGCATCAGATGAGCTGATCTCTTAAGTTACCTGCTCAAAGAGGGAGAATTTTCTCTGTTGTGAAGTGAATATCGCGGGGAGTTCATAATCTGCTCTGTATGCAGCCAAGTTTCGCTTTTGCGCAGAGACTTTCCAGCGTTTAATAGTTGCTGTTCCACAGTGTACTCACTCTGTTTCGACTGCCAAATTATCGGTGCATCCCTAAATATAACATCTTTATTGACAAGAACAATGTAACTGTAATAATGACACACTTTATAGTGTGACTTGGGTTTCAATCGGCACCTGGACAAAGTATGCTGCGCCGATTACATGGGGGAGCATGCGCTCTTGTTCCCCGGTATAGAAAAATCTGTGGTGTATTCAAAAAATCTATTTAAAATAAATAAACAAGCAATGCTAAGGCTGGCAGGCCGCCAGGCTTATAATACACTGGGGGAAACCCTGCTTTTTCTATATTAATCTGTCAACTATTTTCTGTTAATAGATTTGTTATTTGGTTTGGTAAATGCAATCAACTGATATTTGGGGGCCCGATTGTCAGTATTGGCGATTTAACAATTACTGATGTTAATCACAAAGTGTGGTACCGGTGTTCCATTTGTTTTTACACTGTTGTTTGAACTCACAAGTCTCTTTGAAGTAATTAGAATCGGTTACCCAATGCATTACCCAATGTCCATATAAATGACAAGCCAAAAAAAGAATAACGGGCTGTATTTTTATTTCTTGCATTAAAGTCATGAGGGTAGTTTCTGCATTGTTATAAAATTCCACTTTTAGCTCGGTGGCAGAGCAAGTTGTCTTTCAACTGGAAGGTTGTGGGTTCAATTCCTGGGTCCACTAGTCTACAAGATGTGTCCTTGACCAAGACGCTTCACCCCATGCTGCACCTATGTGTGAATGGGTATGAAAGATATGATAAAAAAAATGCTTAAACAGCATTTGTGTGTGTGCGTGTGTGTTAGGGCTGTAACGATACACAAACTCACGATTCGATTTGTATCACGATTTTTGACCCACAATTCGATACATTCCACGATTTTTTTAAATTTAAAAAACATTTTATTTAAACAACATTTACTTGTATAACATCTTAATGTAACATTTAATAACAATATTTTGGAACACTGTGAACAGATTTGAACATAAATAAATAACCAAAGATTTCTCTCTTTTTTGTAACAAAACAATACTGTTGAAAATACAAAGTAAATGATCAATCAGACTGGGATTTGTCCCCAAAGCATGCTGGGAAGTGTAGTTCTTCATTAGAAGCAGTTTTGTTCCGGTGGAAATAACTTGTTTTGATAAACAGCAAAGGTAAGACAACATTTCCGCTTGTATTTCTTAAAAGTCAGTTGTTGTTTTGCTCTTATTTTGGGGCTGGATCCGTGAATCTTGTTCGTATAGTGATAATATTCTCATGACACGACACAGGTTCGTGGCTCTGAGTATCGCGATTTTGTTACGCATATCGTTACAGCCCTAGTGTGCGTGTGCGTGCAATAAGAAATGCTATTTTCTAATTGGCTGATAGGTTGCTAATTCACGCTTCGATACTGGCATGATTACATCACAGCAGCCACAAACATGACACGTTACAGCAAGGAAACCTGCACGGTATTGACATTGACGAGCAAAGAAAATGATCTTACCGTCCTCAATTTATCTTAGCGGCTGCAAATTATAGCTCACGCTACACTAAAATGTGCTAGCTAGAACCCTGAGATTAAATTAAGACTTAGATGTCGTCACTTTTTGTTCGAAATTCAAATTGATTTCAAATGAGGGCTTAAAAGTAGATTGATGAGACAGACGGGGTTGATCAACATATGGTTACTGAGGTAAAGGAATTTTTGTATTCTTTAGTATTTTGTATCAGTAATATTGATTAAGATTGGAGAAAATGGGGAACATCGGCTACTAGGGCTGGGTCAGGGATTAAAATTAACACCGTCCCGTCGTCCCGGGGACGTCATTAATTGTCATCGGGACGATCAATATTCTCTCTCGGGACGACCACGGGACGAAAGAGAATTTTGATGGACTACATTTTTCTGTTTAAGTTTTCAACACTTTCTGTGAACCAGAACGGGTTCGCGGTCGGTGAGAAATACTTATGTGAAAAGGTAAATGTCTGCGCGCTCATGTTTGTGTTGTTCAGTGAGACGCAGAAACTGCTCCTCTCTCACTGTGCGCCGCTCGAGCGCACAGTGACCGCACTGCATGTAAACATTTCATTAATGTTGACATGTTTGTTTCAATCACTGAATGAAGCTCCGCCAGGCTTAGCGTTGCTTGTTTATTTATTTAAAATAGATTTTTTTATACACCACGGCTTTTTCTATACCGGGGAACAAGAGCGCATGCGCCCCCATGTAATCAGCGCAGCGCACGCCTGTCCAGGTGCCGATTGAAACTCAAATCACACTATCAAGTGCGTCATTATTACGGTTACATCGTTCTTGTCAATAAAGATGTTATATTTAGGGATACACCGATAATTCGGCGGTCGAAACAGAGCGAGTTCACTGTGGAACAGCACCTGTTAAACGCTGGAAAGTCTCCAAACCAGTATGCGCAGAGAGAGAGATCTGCGCTCTTGGTCATTAGTTAATTTACTTATTTTTGTGTAGGTAATATGTTGTGAAATATGTTTAAACTTGAATAAACTACATCTACAAGTAGTTATGTATGGTTGTATTAGTTCGTCCTGTTATTGACGTCATGCTGTCATCACCTGACAGTCTGGCTGATTTAAAGCCTCCAGATGCAGCGGATGCAGCGCACACCAGATGCGAGCGTCATTGATATCATGCGCAAATACAGATATTAGAATATCACTCCCACTGTGTGGGGTGAAGTGACAAAACAAGATGAACTTATGTGTTGAGGCAAGTGAAGGATAGAGGATAAACTACGGTTTCCAAGGTTGACTTTCATCTTTTTGATTGTTCTGTTGTTTTTTCTCATCAGGAATGCATTTTATCAGGCATCATGGCTGTGAAGGGGATGAAGGTTCTGCACATGGACCGCAACTCCTACTATGGAGCCGAGAGTGCATCCATCACACCGTTGGAAGATGTGAGCTGACCTTTAATACTCTCTGGTTTGACTTTGTGACACAGGGTGAGACCATTTTAGTGTAGAATTCAGACATGGAGAAATTGGAATTAATAAACTAATCTAAATTCACAGTGTAATTTTGGTTCCAATCAGTGAAGTCGTTGAACTTCACTGATTTTATTGCATGTATTCTTTTCCATGGAATGTTCTTGTGGAAGTCTACATTCTTGGCTGCAGCCCTTTTGTGAAGTCTGGTTCTATCTCTCCCCACAGCTCTACAAACGCTTTGGCCAGGACTTACCTGAGGAGTCAATGGGAAAAGGCCGGGATTGGAATGTGGACCTCATCCCAAAATTCCTCATGGCCAATGGTATACTTGGATTACTCATGCTACCATATATGCAGCTTTAGCTTACGACATAAACCTCTGACCTTTGATAATGAGGGCAACGTGTCATCTAATTTTGTTTTTTCTAAGTAGGGTAAATCAGCCCTCCGTAATTTAAAGATGTGTGGGCCTATAATGGTCAATAATCATAAGTATTGGAAGTAGGGGTCGACTGATTATAGGGAGCTGATATAAAGCATTTAGCACATAATCAGTATTGGCATTTTATTTGATTGATCACCAATATTATACCATTTAGTTTATGGTCATGCGACGTGACTCGACTCATACTGCCTTTATGTTTAAGATGTTTAAAACTAATAATAAATCAGTTTTCAATGTAAGGGTAAGTTCCCCAGTTGGTTATGATTTGTAATTACTTTCACCTCAGGGAAGCTCATGTTATTTGTAGATATTTTTTTTATTTCATGCCATTTAAACAAGGTTTTGTGTTTAAGTTTGTAAAATTCAAAATTTTGGTTCCAAATATCAGTTATTGGTCTAATAACTAGTAATTATTTGGCTTTGTTATCGGCCCTGAAAAAAATATATCCTTCCACCCATAGTTGGAAGGCACTGTAATTTATGTCTTTAACTACGATTAACTACTATCAATGGTGAAAACGTTTACAAAGACATTTATATCTGCTAAATAACAATAATAGACAAAAGTAAAATAGATTAAATTAAAACAAAGGAATTTAACTAATAATTTTATTGAAATATCTTAATGGAGTTTTTTTTTTGTGCAAGAAATTATAACATTTGCATCTCCTCTTCCCAGGTCAGTTGGTCCGCATGTTGCTGATCACACAGGTGACTCGCTACCTGGATTTCAAAGTGATTGAGGGCAGCTTCGTGTATAAGACAGGAAAAATCTACAGAGTCCCCTCCACTGAGATGGAGGCACTGTCATCTAGTAAGTAACTGGAAAATGCAGAGGAAGATGACTGGATGATTAAAGTAAATAAAAGCAGTGTCGCGTTACTCGCCTAACATCAGCAGCTGCGTCCTCACTAGGGGAATACTTTCATTATAATACTAATTTAATGACATTAGTACTCAATACCCTTCCCTAATGAGTAGTATACGTCTACAGCATAAGCTACAGCTGTGTTTCACAAACTTTTTATCTAGTGACCAGACACACAAAGATGGCAAACTATCACGACCCTGCAAAATTGCTCAATGTAGCGACTAATTTACAGCCGTATCTGTAACAGTTGATATGATTTTGAATTGGCAAATACATGATGGGCCAATTCCAATTCCTATCTTAACCCTCAAGCTCAACCCTTAATCTTAACTGGCCCTCAAAACCAAGTGTTGAGGGTTATTTTGTCACTTAGAAATGGGACACCCCTTAAATGCAGATGTGTCTTCAGACTGCGGGGGGCAGAATAACGCGAAAGCAGTCTGTCAACTCCAAAAAAGAAGAAGAACCCATTTACGTCACGATTATTTATTATTTTATTTCAGTCAAGTTATTAGGTTGTCAGTTAGTTATAAGATGATACTCATACAAATACCACAACCACGGACACATTCAGCTGACAGTTACCACACACCACGGCTTATTGAAAAGTAAACGATGGCAAACGATTGCGTGTGCGCGCCGGCTATTGACAAAAGATCGTAAAATAAAAATAAATGTTACGCAACAATGACGTCAGTAATCCACAATATGGGCCTAAACTAAGATAATACAATGGTTTTCATATTTTTTATATCTCTATTAACAAAGAAAATACTTAATTTGTATCGCACTCGCTTCGCTGCTTTCGACGCCATCTTTCTTATGTGAAAACACGCAATGCATTCTGGGTAGCCCTTGCTCCCAAGGGTGGTCTCCGAAAATCTCAATCTTGAGGGCGATACAGCCCTTAAACTCGCCCTCAACTTAATTTTTCTGAGAATCGGGACAGCACTTGCACTAGAGGGAGCGCATTTTTGAGATTGAGGGTTAAGAATTGGAATTCACACGATATCATCCCACAAATTAATTAAAACTTGATTGTATGCATGTTATTTGAATTATCTTGTTAAATTTTCTATGCACTTCTTAAATATAAGGTTGGAAAATTTGGGGACCACAAAAAATATCTATCTGTGGGTCCCAACCCAGACTTTACGGAATCTATGATCTTCAGAATACATAATTTTTTGCACTAGTTCTAAACTAAGCCTGCATGATATTAGGAATTCATGTGATTTGAGAGTATTACATGATTTCTTGAGTATTGATGACAATATCACTTCTGATAAATCCAGAGATACACATAAAAGCCTCTGATTTGTTATTTGAGAAATGGTAAACACTAAGCTGAAGACAACATCCAAATATAACAACTATGGACCAAAAAAAATGATCAAGATATGTTTTTTTAGGAATTCCATTAGTACCTTACTGTGATGTTTAAAGTCACTTCAAAGTGATAAAGATATCTCTTCGGAAACAAATTTCATTTTCGAACAAGAGAGCGGGTAGCAAGAGAATGAGCAGACGCGTGCAGTGTTTGTTTACTATGGAAGAAGTTTTCACGGCAGAAGTGAAGCTGCTTCTTCTGCTTCTACTTCTAGAGAAGTATATTATTCTGGAAAATGACAGAGGAACACAATAAAAACACGAACTGACCTGAAATGAGAGACGCGCTGCTCCAAATGAATGGTCGAAGAAATAGTGAGTGGGTTTTTATTAATCATGTGGAAATATAGGGGCAAGGCACACCTTTCGCATTGCTGGCCGTTGGTTTACAAACATCCGAATATGGGGGAAATGTATTGCTTGTAGTGCATTTTTTAGCAGTTTGCGATATGTATATCGCGCAAGTTGGTATTGTGATGATGATGATAGATTTACACTTGTAAACATTCTTAACTTTTGTCTGCATGTATCATTTACTGGTGTTGTAAAGCTCAATATTTCACTTGGGCCCACTCAAAAGTCTACTCCTTTTGTCCTTAAAGGTCTGATGGGGATTTTTGAGAAACGGCGCTTCAAAAAATTCCTTACCTTCATTTCCAATTATGATGAGAAAGACCCCAAAACCATGGAAGGTGTTGACCCCCAAAAGACAACCATGAGGGTTGTTTTCCAGAAGTTTTCCCTTGATCAGAATGTCATGGACTTTACAGGCCACTCTCTTGCCCTCTACCGCACAGATGAGTCAGTGGCATTTGTTTGATTTTTGTAATATAGATTTTTAATGTGATGAATTGTACAGTTGTTAGAATGTTGAATGTTTTTTTTTCTACACAGGTACCTGGATCAACCCTGCATCGGCACAATTAACAGGATAAAGCTTTACAGTGAGTCTCTTGCCAGATATGGCAAAAGTCCATACCTTTATCCACTCTACGGCCTGGGAGAACTGCCTCAAGGCTTTGCAAGGTAGGGGTTAAATGTATGGCTTTGTAGAACATACTATGTATGGAATGCTTCACGGGTGAGGCTATCCCAGAAGTCTTTGCGGTCCAGCGGCAGAACCATTTTATAATATATATATATATATATAATATAATAATTTTATATAAAACTTCATTTCAGCAACATGACAAAGGGTTCGGTGGAATAGAATAAACTTAAAGTATAGGGATACGGATTCCTCCCACATTCCAAAAACGTGCAATATATTGTTGGACATTCTAAATTGGCTGTAGGTGATGGTGTGAGATTGAATGGTTGAGTCCCTTGTGATGGATTGGCAACTTGTCCAGGGTGTATCCTGCCTTTCGACCCATGTCAGCTATCTGCTGTGAATAATTATAGAGTTGACTGCATTGTTTGAATAGTTGACTTGATGTTATTGGTAAACTGTTGTTGTAGAAATAGTGTTTTTTGAACAAATAATTTTTTTTTTTATTTATGATTTATTTATAAAATAAATGAATATGTATGCATCCAAAAAATACAAAAAACAAAAACTAAACAAAAATACTACTACTAAATGTGAGACGAGACTTATTCGAAGAATCCACATTTTGAATAAAAACAAAGATAATTAGTGAATATGTCACAGTCATATACTAAATAAACTGAGTGCTACTGGATGCACCGCCCGAGGGGACAAAGTCCCAACAAGGGCAGCCAGGTCTTCAAAAATGTGTGAGTGGAACCACGGAGGAAGTGTCTTATTTTCCTTAATTGCATGAAGTAGAGGACATCTTTTATGCACTAGCTGTGGGAGGGGTGGTGGGCACTCTTCCACTGCATAAGGATCCCACGTCTTGCTAGTAGTGTAAGAAAAGCAAAATAAATTAACTAAATAGGGTGGCAGTGGGTGGTCAGATGGCAGGACACCAAACAAGCCAATTATGGGTGAATATTAATAGATGTAATGGCCAAAAGTGAGTCAAATACAGATGTCCAGAATGCGGGAAGAACAAGTCCAAAGTATGGGAGTCGCATCCGTTGGTCTAAGGTGACATTTATCGCAATTTGGATCGATGTCAGGGAAAATGCGAGCAAGTTTACTTTTGGACCAGTGGACTCTGTGATTTGAACAAATGCTTTTATTTTTTATTTTAAATCCCCAGAATGGATTGAAAGGAATCAGTTTCATGTCACACGTGCAGAACAAATAGTGCTTCTGGTACACATAGTAACAGCAACAGAGCAAAAACATTTTCTTATGTGACTATAAGAAGTAAAAAAACATGTAGGCTATTGAGAAACTTTGGCAGGACAAATTGAACAATGGTGGGCTGCCATAGTCCAGACAGTTAATGACAAATGCTGATTAAGCTCATATCTTTTTATAGTCGGTAGTAACATCACCTTGTTGTTTCCTTTCCAGGCTGAGTGCCATCTATGGTGGCACCTACATGTTGAACAAGCCCATTGAAGAGATTGTGTATGAGAATGGGAAGGTGATTGGGGTCCGGTCTGAGGGAGAGGTAAGAATTCAATTCTCAGTGTACTGAAATCCTGAAATATAGTTATACTCTGTGTGTGGTATCTAATGAATCAAAAACTGCAAACAAACCAATGAGCAGTATGAGACTGCAATTTCAAATTGGTTAACAACCAAGTAGCAGCCAGTAGTGATGTCACTTATAAGAAGCCGAACACTGTTTTCATGCCTCAAGATTTGCTATCTGACTGGTGTCATATTGAAATTTTGCAACTGGAAATTTACAGATGTCACCACCCATTTGTTGGACAATACCAGCAGTCAATACACAGCTCTACTTTGTCTCCTTTCCTCTAATTTGGAACATTATTTACAAAATTGACTTGTGCTATTGAAAAGGACCTGAAACGTAGGATTGGGACCATTAAGTCTACTAGTACCCCATAGACTAACATTCATACATGTTAACAGCACAGCAGAACACCAAAACCTGCCATTCAGTTTAAAACTATTTCCACTTACTTGAACAAACATGGTTCTTGCTTTTGTGACACATGCAGAATAATCATGGTTCATGCAGAAATACCCTTCTTCCTTCTTTTGTTGAAATTAATGAGTGATGAATCTCCTTTCTCTCCCGCAAGCTATGAACCATGATTTGAATGAGATGGAATCGTATCATGCAGGAGGTGGTCGGTGGAATATAAACTTAGCCGACTGCCCCACCCTGCTTTTTTCAGACTAGTTTGTTCTTTGATTTATTCTTTCTCATTCCGCATTCTAATGGTAGATGTCTTCACAATCATCCCACAATGTCGTCTGAGTGTTGGCTGTTTTTGTACACTGCAGGTTGCCCGGTGCAAGCAACTGATCTGCGACCCCAGTTATGCTCCAGAACGCTGCCAAAAGGTGGGTCAGGTGGTCAGAGCCATCTGCCTCCTGGACCACCCCATTGCGAATACTGAGGATGCCAACTCCTGTCAGATCATCATCCCTCAGACTCAGGTCAACAGGAAGCACGGTGAGCACACAGGGGAAATTAACACACAGCATCACTAAGTACAGCTTCTATATCTTTGCATCAGTTTCTTAAAGGTCACATAGAGTGGACCTGTTGCACATATATGTTAGTTATGGAGGTCTACTTAGATACATTCACTTAATTTTATGGTCGAAGACCTCCTAGTTGCTGTAAACGAGCCGATAGAAATCCTCTTTTCTGACGCTGTTGCCCAGCCGCGATATTTCAGACTCAACTCTCACAACCAGAAGACAGACTGTGTTGTGATTGGCCAGTACCCGGAAGTGACATATCGGCACACCCGCTCTCAGAAGCGCAGCTCCCCCCTCTGGAACGGTGGATGCACTGCTACTCATTATCAAAACATTGTTTTAACAGTGTTTAAAAATAGCTTCTTCACGACTCCCCGTCCCAGTCTCTTTTATGACTTTGACCCGACTTATGACGTAACTGGACCGGGTTTTTTCAGAGATCTCGCTGAGCCTGAGATTACAATAAAACACAGCGTTCTCAGCAGTGGCTAAACAAGGTAATGACGCAGATACACACTAAAAAACAGCATTAATTGGAACTTCCGGTCTATTCCCCTTTTAACAACGTTATCGCCCAGTCTGTGCTCCGGTCATGCAGGAACCACTGAATGAATCTGTGAACAAATCTTTTGAATTAACCGAGTCTAATGATTCAGTACACTGAAAACACCTGCTTTACAAGTCAATAGTCACTAGTTTGCGAGGCATCAACGCTAACCACCATGTGGCCTTGTGGCCCACTTCATATGACAACCAGACATTTCAAAAACATAATGGTCAAGCTGCATGGAAGAAATGTGCAGCTCTCCTTTGCATCCTAGTCACATGACAGTGGTTTTGGAAATGTTTCTCTTTGCGGCATGTTGCCTGTGCTTACTGAAGCCCCTTTGTCCTATTTTGGGTTTATGGATAATATTGGTTTTTACACTTTTCTTTTTCCGGTACTGGTTCTGGTGATTTTAACTGATATTGATACCAAGTATTTTATTGACGCATCTTTCCTACAACTTATTTGATGTGGCCATAGAAATGTGTAGATATGTGGTCGCTGCTAATGTCAATCATGTACTGTCGCTAATTTTTTTTAAATTATTATTATTATTCTTAATTAAGAGAAATGACTGTAAATATATATTTTTTTTCTTCTTTTTTCGTTTTTTGTTTTCATGGTATAAAGTAGGGCTGTAACGATATGCTTATCGAAATCGAAATTGCGATACTCAGAGCCACGAACCTGTCTCGTAGCGTAAGAAAACAGAATCGTGAAACGCCCTTTCTAACTCCCAGTTATTTTTCCAGTCAGCCACATGATATGAGCTGTTAGTGCTACCAAACTTATTTTTATTAGGGGTGTCAAATTATCACGTTAATTGTGATGAATTAATCACAGTCATTAACGCGTTATGTTTTTTAATCGCGTTAATCTCTTCTTTACTGATGTCCCCGCTACCGGGCGCAGCGACAAAAGCATCATTAACCAATGTCTAACTTTAACAAACACAGACATGCTGTATACCCACAGAAAGGTCAGAAACTCAGCTAAAAGCTCATATAAACCATTCTTATGTTCACCAAACGCAGTTAAAACACTGACGGATCAAACCCGCAGGAGCAGAAAAAACCCGTTCAAGCGCACACATTGAAAAGCTGCACCGGAGCGTCAGCGTGATTATGTAAACAGCGGAGAATTCACAGATTCTAACGGTACCATTTTTATCACTCTACGAACAAGATTCACCGATCCAGCCCCAAAATAAGAGCAAAACAACAACTGACTTTCAAGAAATACAAGTGGAAATGTTGTCTTACCTTTGCTGTTTATCAAAACAAGTTATTTCCACTGGAACAAAACTGCTTCTCATGAAGAACTACACTTCCCAGCATGCTTTGGGGACAAATCCCAGTCTGATTGAATCTCATTTACTTTGTATTTTCAAAAGTATTATTTTGTTATAGAAAAGAGCGAAATCTTTGGTTATTTATTTATGTTAAAATCTGTTCAGTGTTCCAAAATATTTGTTATTAAATGTTGCATTAAGTTGTTATATGAGTAAATGTTTAAATAAAATGTTTTTTAAATTAAAAAAAAAATTGTGGAATGTATCGAATCGTGGGTCAAACATCGTGATACAAATCGAATCGTGAGTTTGTGTATCGTTACAGCCCTAGTGTAAAGGTAACTGTAAATGTGTTTAATCCACTGGTTTTAACTGAATTTACTCATCTTGTCAACATCTTTCTTGAGCTATGACTGAATAGATCCAGACAGAGATGGCAAGCTTGTTGAGCATCTCCATGGTCAAAGTAGCAGACATTTACTTTCCTCTTTTCTTCTTTCCAGACATCTATGTGTGTTTGGTCTCCTTTGCTCACAATGTGGCATCACAGGGGAAATACATTGCCATTGTCAACACCACAGTGGAAACCAAAGATCCTGAGGCTGAACTCAAGCCAGGCCTGGACCTGCTAGGGGCAATTAAGAAGAAGTTTGTCACCGTTAGTGACCTGTATGAACCCACTGACATAGGCACTGAAAGCCAGGTATGGAGGAAATGTGAAATCCTGCAGCTGTCACATGTGTTAATGATCAAATGTTACAAGAACTTACAAGACAAGATAAATTGCTTTTAAAAAAAGTTTTACTTACTACTGATTCAAATGTATTAATTGATTTGGAACTTTCAGTGCACTAAAAGCAGCTTAACACCACAGTATGCAATATTATTACAATGGTCACACGCATGATCCAGCAAACACAAGCATGACCCAGGGCTGTACCATTCTATATCGTCCCATACTGTACCAAACCTAACTGTACCCTAATGGAAACATTGTACAACTTTGAAACTTTGTATTGTGGTTTTGGAGTCATGGTTTCAGTTCGGCTCTGAGGAGATGCTAATCTACAGAAATGCCAGACAAGTGCATTTTCAATAATGCGAGGTGTTTCAAATGACTAATATAAGAGTTTACTGTGGATGTTGACTCACCATTCCAAATGCCATGCTACATTGTTGCATACATGTTACATTGCCACAAAACATGTGATAGGGCTAGCTTATTGAAGTAGGAGTATATCTAAATACTGATGAAATCATACCAGATGCATTTTACTGCCAGGTGTGAACCATACCGACTGCTCTCCGCAGGTTATTGGATAACTCGGGATGGATGTTGATACTAAAGCCCATTTATACTCGTAAAAGTAGGAGACAGACTGCAGGGGAGCTTACGATGACGGACAAACTGAGCAAAATTCCCGAAAATCGTGGGAGCAGTATAGCGTCTATACTGGATAGTCTTTTTAAGATGCTGTTAAGTTTCGAAGAGCATCTCTGCGAAACGGTGCGGAATGATATCATCTATATGTGATCTTTCCTGTCCAGGGCACCGTGACAAAGGATACAGAATAGCTGGGAGGAAATTGATGGAAACTTTACAAAGTCATCTTTGAGTTCAATCTACATAGCACAACACACCTTGATCATACACATTATGCATCTTCACATTGTAATGTTAAGTATTGCAATTATTAATGTGGCAAAAATCAGTGACTCTAGTCGAATACCAGCTACTTCTGCTGCTTCAGATATACAGACTACCAGGCCACACCCCCTGTACTGATACCCACCCGCCCTCACTCAGCTCTCAGTCCACTTCTTTGCATTTTTCAAAATCAGGCATTGAGCTAAGTTAGCTACCAGTAGTGTGGTTTAGTTACATTTTAAGAACAACTGCCAGAGGGTTTTAATGTAGCATTTATAACAACTTCTTTTGCTCCCCACTAGATTTTTGTCTCCCGCTCATATGATGCCACGACTCACTTTGAGACCACCTGTGATGACATCAAGGACATCTACTGCAGGATGACGGGCTCAGACTTTGATTTTGCAGAGATGGAGCGCAAGAAAAACGACATCTTCGGTGACTGTGCACAATAGAAATGAAGCAACTCAGCACAACAATTCTGATTATCAAAAACGCCGCAGACAATGGAAATCCCACAGGAAATGGAAATCTTAAACAAAAATGTACACATCAATGGATTGGCTGATAATTCAAGTACATGATTTGACCCCTTTTTTAAGGAAATCGATATAGAAGCGATATGAGATAGTATTGTTGAATTATGTCCAGGCGTATTTACGGCTTCATCATGTTAAGATGATGTTTGGTCCAAAGATGCCAAATAAAATGACTCAGAATTACTAGTATCTTACAGAGTGGGTATGTATGTGGGAGGGGAAATCCAATCTGTGTCATTGTGTAAAAGGTGTTTGGAAGAACCTCCACCTCTATCTGCATTTAAGTTATTTGTTTTCCTCCTCTGGGCGTGAGAGGAAGTGGCTTAATTGGTGCGTCTGAATAAAATCTTGTATCTTGCAGGGTATTGTGATGTGAACACACCCAGGCCTCTGACGTGGCACCACAGCCATCAACTTTGATAGAGAAATTTTGTAAAAAATCAATTGGGTTTATGAGTGTGAGCGCTTGGTATCGTATTGTCTTGACCCTCCATTTTGTCTCATCCACAGCACAGTCGGACATTTTACCGTTTAACTACCCAGAACTTCAGCTGTTATAATGCAGAAGTGGATATGTATTAGTTATTGTATTATGCAAAAATGATGGAAGTACCCCGAGCATTAAGAGCAGAGAGGTGGGCGGTGAAGTTGGTTGACTGTGATTTGCTTCAGAAGGACCAAATGTGTACTGCAGTAGTATTGAATTGACGAGAGTCCAGTGATGTCTAACTTTTCAGTAACTGCTTGTGGCTCAAATGATTTCTGTACTGCAAAGTAAAAAAAACAACAAAAAAGCAGTTTGATCTCTTTTGTTTTTCCCCCTTTCACATTTGATGGTATGTTTTAGTAAGAACAGGGACTCGATCTTCTTAGCAATGATTCAGTATATCATTAATGCAATTTATATGGGGGGGGTTGCATTGCAATATACGTTTTTACAATATAAGTATCAATATTTCTACAAGGCAGGACAATATGGATTATAAATATCTCGGCAGTTTTAGACGACATATCTATATGTGTGGATATAAAGCTGCACTAGGGGTATTATGGTAGTATTTTTGCTTAATTACCCACACCAATTGTGTGTATGTCTGTCTGTCTGTTGGCAACAACTCGAAAAGTCACGGACAGATTTGGATGAAATTTTCAGGAAATGCCCACAATGGGACCAGGAACAAGTGATTACATTTTGGAAGTGATCCGTAGACACCATCACTGGTTACGACACTCGCTGTCTGACCAAGGTGTGCCGGCAGGGTGTATTTTGTACCTAGTGCCTAGATATAATTTAGACTAAAAGTAGACTTTATATATAGTTCTGTCAATTCCATGTATTTTCTTTAATCAAATAATATTCCATAGATAACAGTCAATTTCAGTATAATAAATATGATTATCAATGCACTTGGATAAACTACATCTCCCACAATCCCTTACGGTCTCTCCGTCACACGCTAAAGGCCTTTAGTGCTCGTCCTCGCCGGGTCGCGCCCTCTGTCGGCGCATGGTGGCATTACAGCAGTCAAACATGGAGGTGACTGCAGCTCGCCGTTCGTTTCTGTGCGACATTGGTGAGTCAGCGAAAGTCGCAGCTGCCGCTTACAGTGCTGTTGTATCATAATGTCACATTTATACACTCACTCATGTAAACCCATACAATATACACATCTAACTCGCCAAATACGTTCAAATAAGTGAAGCTTGCCATTAAATAAGCTATTTTTAGTACTTTTGTAGTATCTGCATGTTTTTGTCAAGATGAATGAGACAAAGCAGTTATAATTTGATACATTGATTGATAATTTTTTTAGATAATGTATACATAACACGCACGTGTGTAATATGTGTTGTAATTGTACATGTATGTTGAAATAAAATACCGAAATACCCAACCAATAATTGCATCAAAATAAACTGCAAAATACAGCAGACGCGATGCAACAAAATACAATTCTGTATTTTAATATTGGTTTTGCTGATTTTTATAGTTGTTTTTTACAGTATGTGCATAGTGAAGGTATATAGGATGTTTGGATTGTATCTGATTCTTCATTTGTATCTGTCCGATATCCGATCCATTGATTTTGACCAGTATTGGATCGATACAGTTCCTGGCCGATACTGAGTCCCAACAATACTGGAGACTAACTCTAACTTTGACCTACTTTTACTGTCAAAACATGGACCCTAACCTCATCCAACCCTACAACATGTCTCCACCTAAAAATGTTCCCCAAATGGAGGACATGTCCCGATAATGTGACTGTGTAAACACAACATGAAAACATGAATAATACCTGGAACACACACAGGCTGGTGTGTGTTATTCTTATTAGGCTAACCCAAGCAGTATCCCTAACCTTAACCAGAACCACAAATAGACCTAAACGCAGTTCCTCAGAAAAAATGATGGAAAAAACTGCACAAAGCTTGGTGTTCATATGCTCGTGTTTATACAGTATAACATTAGTTTCCATGGGAATTAATGGGAATTTAACGGGAATAAATAATAAAGACATTTTGAATATATAGTTGGTAAATAATATATTGTAGCATAATCTTGAATCCATTTTCTACCACTACCTGATTTGTTTCTTTAAATTATCTGAAATGTCCAGTTAATTCTCATTAATTCCCATAAATTCCCATTCCAATTTGGTATAATCCGATGTAATAAATGTACCAGGAATTTTTGCGTCCCTTTGCAACCCTAAACCTTAGTTTTGTGTGTGTGAAAAGGTTTGTGGGCAGACCATACTGCGCTGCACATGGCTGCCTCTCAGGGCAGAGTCCTGCAGCTGAAGCAGCTGATGGAGAGCGGAGCCTCGGTCAACATGGTAACGCTGGACAACATCACTCCTCTCCATGAGGCCTGTCTGCGGGGTCACCTGATGTGTGCGCGGCTGCTGCTGGAGGCTGGAGCTCAGGTGGGGATTAAACCTACACCTACTCTCTGGAAATATCCAGACATTGTTTTGGATGTGGGGAATTCAATTTCAAACATCTGTGTCTGTACAACGTTAAAAACCTGTGAGTATGGAGCTAAAGCAAATGTTCATCAATGATCCAGTTAAAAATATGGTTTTCACCAGGTAAAATATATTATTATTTTAACCATAAAAGGGCCGGAAAAAGTTCTGTGAGTGCTTTTTCCCAGAATAACTTTTAAATTCAATATCCCATCCATTATCTACCGCTTTATCCTCCACCAGAGGCTCAGCTGACATAGGGCGATACACCCTGGACAGTTCACCAGTCCATCACAGGACCACATATAGACAAACAACTCACACCTATGGTCAATTTAGAGTGACCAATTCACCTAATCCCCATATTGCATGTTTTTGGACTGTGGGAGGAAGCCGGAGAACCTGGAGAAAACCCACGCACACACGGGGAGAACATGCAAACTCCATGCAGAAAGACCCTTGTTCCGAAAATGTTCCAAACGGGGCTCGAACCCAGGAACCCGGGTCTTCTTGCTGCAAAGGCCAGAGTGCTAACCACTACACCAACCGTGGTCCTGCATGTTAAAAATAGTGTATTAAAAGTATGAAAAGCAAAAGTAAACTTTGAAATATAAACAAATTAGCTGATAAATAATTTCTATCAGCTCCACAGGACTCTCTCCTGTGCTGCACTCATGAAGTTCTAGGTTTTACATCAAGACAGAAACATTGTCTCGTGAAGTGAGATGCACACAAAAGGGGAAAAGGTGCCCATGAAAAGTGGATTCTGCTACTCTAAAAGCTTGTCCAGACGTGTGGGTCTGATAGTATTGCCTGACAGATCAGATGAAGGATTTGAAAATGATGTCACATTATCTGTGTTCAGGACCACATAGTGGAGCAGTGGTCAGCATTAATTTCCCACCTAATAAAAAAAATGGATTGGATTGTCGTTATTGTTATCATAAGTAAATAAAATATAAAAAAAAAAAAAAAAAAATGCAAATAAATAATTTTTCCTTTGCTTGTTTCTTGGTGCGTACCTTAAAGGTTTAAAGTTAGCTGTACTTTATTCCGCCTAGAGCATTGGTTCTCAAAGTGCGGCCCGGGGGCCATTGGCGGCCCGCAGAAACATTTCTGGCGGCCCGCAATGAATTACAGTTGATAGTTTTAATCCAGGAGGTACTAAGCTTCTGGACATTACTGGATACAGACCAATAACTGTAAACAAAAATACTGGGTATTTACCTGGTTTCTATATGGTAAATTTTAGTGTATTATTGTGTTATAAGCTGGTAATAAGCAGGTAGCTACAGCCCCCAATTACTAGCTATTTACCCAGTAAATATATGGTAACAGAAATGTGTTACTTGGTATTAACCTGTAATTAGAAGGTAAGAACAATGGTCAAAATACTGGGTAATTATAGTTAATTATAAAGCGTTATTATATTAATGCTTAAATTACATTAATGCTTAAATTACATTATATCAACGCTTATATTACTTAACGCTAAACTGTAGAACTGCAATCTGGTCATTAGAATGATTACAAATGGAATTTCTTTCTGTTTTTTTTTTCCTGTTTTTTTCCTTTGGTGGCCCTCAGTCCAATGTTGGGTTCCTAAATTGGCCCTCAGGTATCAAAACTTTGAGAACCCCTGGCCTAGAGCCTTTATTCAGAAAAAAAGGTGAACCCTACTGAGACTGGATCCAGCTCCCCCCTCGACCCTTATGCAGAGGATAAAATGGTAGAAAATAACTGTTTCTGTTCAAGACAACCAAATAAAAGCAGGATAATAATATCAACACCAAACTGTATCCACTGTAGCTTTAAATAGAGCCTGGTGGATATTGAATCTTTAGAGCTGATGCTAATTCTTATGTGGTCTCTCAGGTCATGTCTTGGTCTCAGTTACACTAAATGAGTGTTTCCTTGAAGGTGGATGTGCGCACCATCCACGGCAGCACCCCTCTCTGTCACGCCTGTAGCTCCGGCAGCCTGGAGTGTGCCGAGCTGCTGCTGGAGCACGGAGCCAACGTTAACCCGTCCCTCACAGCTCTGACCGCCTCACCACTGCACGAAGCCTGCATCCACGGTAACACACATGAGCAGCACTGCAGCCGGTCATGTTCCATATCACTGTGAATACAACTTTCCTTCACTCCCCTCAGGTAACGCAGAGGTGGCGAGGTTGATGATAGCCAGCGGTGCCCAGCTGGAGGCGTATGATGTCCACTTCGGTCCACCGCTTCACATCGCCTGTGCTAAAGGCAACGTGGACTGTGTCAGGGAGCTGCTTATTGCAGGTCAGAGGATGATTTCGAGCAGAGCCAGACCAACTAAAAAACTAAGAAACAAACTCAAAGCTATAAAAACCATCGTCTAACTAAAAGCCTGCTTGAATAAAAGAGTCTTTAGCTGCTTTTTAAAATAATTCACACGCATTTAAACAATTTAAAGACAGAACGTTCCACAGTTTGGGAGCCACTGAATCCCCTCTGGTCCCACAGGTTGATTTGGGAACAACTAAAAGTGTCTGACCTGAAGACCTGAGGGAACGGGTGGATGTGTAATTTAAGAAGGAGCTTGTCCAAGTAAAGCTCTATAACAGCGGTGTCAAACTCATTTTCACTGAGGGCCACATCAGCATAATGGTTACCCTCAAAGGGCCAGATGTAACTGTCATACAGAATAAATGTAACTAAACATAACCAAATATAATGTAAAATAAAGGTAACTACTCTACTACTAGCTAAAATATTGCTAAATAACTTTCTGTATTTATTACTTATTCAATTTCACTCATCGCATGATGCATATACAATGATACACTGCGATCGAGTGGAGGGGCCGTCACTTTGTGGGTACCACAATCGCCATGCATTGTGGGAAATGTAGTTCATGGTCAACGCACGCCTTAAAGCAGCATTGACCTATTTTAACACAGATTTTTAAGACCAATTAATCACTCGCGGGCCACATAAAATGATGGGACGGGCCACATCTGGGGCCTTGAGTTTGACACATGTGCATTAGACCTTCCAATTCTGAAAGTGACAGGTGTCCAAGATCTGTGTTTTTCTAGTGAGGTTCTAAATCCTAGCAGTAGAGTTCCAGACGGACAGAGAACTTTATATTCAAACAAGAATTGTGAAAAAATTACCTGAACTGCATCCAGGTCATTTCAAAGTTCTTACAATGAACCTCTTGCAGGTGCAAATGTGAATTCAGTGAAGTTCCACGAGACAGCTTTACACCATGCGGCACAGATCGACAGCGTGGACATGATCGAGCTGCTGATAGAGTTTGGAGCCGACGTGCACGCCAGCGACAACGTGGATCGAAAACCTGTGGACTACACCACGCCTGAGACCCCTTCACACTCCTGCCTTCTGCATTATCAAAGTAAATAATCAAGTTTGCGTCTGAAGAAGAAGATGACATTGTTCATCAGCTCATCCTCTGTCCTCAGGTCACCCTCTGAGTCTGCAGCAGCTGTGCAGGATCACGATGAGGAAGACGCTGGGCCTCAGAGCCTCAGAGGTCATAGGTCAGCTGGCCGTGTCCCCCCGCATCCACAGCTACCTGCAGTACTGTGACCATCCCACATCAACACAGAGCAACACATGAGTGGATTCCTTCACTGGCATTTGATTTTAAATATGATTTTTTTTTTTTTTTTTTTGTCTGTTGGGCAACATGAGCTTAAAATTCCATCATGATATCGCAATAAAACAGTGATAGTGAGTTCACAGGATTTCACATCCACTGCTGCCTCCACCACTAATCTCCAGTGTGTTCATTTGCATTTTCAGTGTTTGAAATCCTTTGACACAAACATAAACAAACATCCACGACACAATTGTCTGTTTTTGCATGTTCTCATATTGATTTTCATTGCAAACGGTGGACTGGGGGATCCACAAGGTCCTAGTCGTGCCACTGACGCTTTTGACAACCTCCAGTCGCTGAATAAAGCTGAGGTAGGATGCAGATCGTGAAATTGGACACAGCTACTGTATTTCACAGCACTGACTTCACCACTGAGAACCAGCCTCTGACATACACTCTGGCTCTCAGCAAGGAATATACTGACTGGTAACTGAAGTTTGTAAACCTCTTACTCTCCCACACCAAAGTCCATAGAGAAAATCAGTGTTTTTATCTCACAGGGACACCAGAGCTGTTGGTCTACTGCTGCCTTGTTTGGTAAGTTTATATTTACAGTGCTGTGCAAAAGTTTCAGGCACAGCTTGTTGTTTTTTTCTGTCAAATTCATCATCATTGGAATTTGTCTTATAGCGAGATGTCAATGAGTTTAACTCATGCAACGTGTGTATGTAATGCTCAAGAATGTCTTGAATAAACCTGGTGTAATAGACGTTTTTTACGTGTTCAAGTGTAAGCATAGATAACACAGGATGGTTTTTTTTATTACATACATATTTTCTGGATGTGTTCCAGTAAAATACTAATCCTCTATTGTCGTTATAGCATTGCTAAAATAACACATCTAATGGTGTCCTAAGATGTCTACACAGTACTGTTCATTCAACAAAAAACTGCGCTAATCCTATAATAATGATATCAATCAAAGCGACATCAGTGAAATTATATAAAGTGGTTATTCTGATAAAGAATAAATGTTGCATTCTTCTCAAGAGACTCCAGTTTCCCCTTTCTTGTGAACCCAGTTTCCCAGAATCCTCTTTGGCTGTCAGGTCATACCACGTGACTCCGGCTGCATGTGACGTAAACGCTGTCAGGACGTGGTTGTTTACTAACGTCAGTGTGAGCGCTAGCACGGCTAATATTCAACGTGTTTAAAACACAGCGGAGGATGGAAATTGAAAGCAGTCACTCATATTTCGTGGGGGACATTGGTGAGTACGTGAAATGGGAACAACATGGACATTTAACATAGTCGCTTTTCCTTTTTTTGACTGCCGGCGAGCTAACTGTGTGCCAGTGAGCGGCAGTGGAACTGTGTCCACACGATTTAGTTATTATCCCGTGTGTTATTCTCAATGTTCTGCTGCTACTGATTGACTTAAACTGAATACAACGATGGTTCATGTTATCAGCAACACCTGTGCTTTTCCTGCTTAAACCTGTCAAACTGGCTGTTGTGGTAAAAGGCATGTTATTCACATTTTTTTAAAGCATGTCACAATGTTCATAACGTGGTCTGCACATATATATTACAGCATTACTTCACAGTCCACTTTTCTCTCTTTCTAAAACAACAAATTAAATTTCCAATTTAATGAAAAGTGGTGAGTGGTGTGCAAGGTTTATACTTTATTAGTTATTATACAGTCACTGGCCTCTTTGCATGGTTCACCTGTTCACCTGCTTCATCTATCTATTTAACTATCTGTGCCAATCACTTGGAAGCTGAAGTTCAAACTGAGCATCAGCAATGAGGCAGAAAGGTGATTTAAGTAACTTTGAACATGGAGTATTGAGTATGTTAAAAGAGGAAACAAAGAAAATAATTCCTATTAACAGAAAAACTGGAGAAAGCCCAAGAGTGCATATCTCTGCCAGTGTTGCTCATGTGTCTCTCCCAAAAGATGAATCCAGAGCATGACAGAAACTCTAGTAATTTCATCCTTGGACCATAATAACCTCTATCCCCAGAAAATTATATCAGAATATGTCCTTAACTTTTTGGTTACGCTGCTTAAAGACAGACAAATGCTGGCAAACAATCACCTGTTCAGTCATTCATGCTGAATCTGTATCCTAAATGTTTGCCATTGTGATTTACTAATAACATTTCAAATTGACACCACTGTGCCTACACATGCATACCACTGTATGAGTGTTCTGCTGCAGGCAGCTGGTCGGAGAGAACAGAGGTGCACAAGGCGGCCTACCTCGGCCAGGTCTCCCAGCTGCAGCGCCTCATTCAAAGCGGCGCTTCAGTCAATGTGGTGGCAGTGGATTCCATCACACCGCTGCACGAGGCCTGCGTCCGTGGCCAGGCCCAGTGTGTGCGGCTGCTTCTGGACGCAGGAGCCCAGGTAAATTTTACACAGGAAATGTTTCTAGCATACATTTTTTTTACACACATGAGGTAGAGGAAAGTTCAGTAGGTTGATAAAAGGTAAATGTCAACAAGTTGAAACAGAATCAAGGATGATGTGACTAAAACATGACCCACTGCCCTGGAGAAATGGTAGACGAGAGGAGAAATGTGTGTATTATTACTATGATAATAGTTTGGAAGCAATAATGAAAATGTGTCAACATTTACTGGTGCTCTTTGTTTATGTCAGGTGTAAAGAATCAGATGGCTGAGTTCCATTATGCTTTCTTTGTTAAAATATGTGAAAATGGCCAAAGGGCCCGTATCGTCTTAACAACAGTGGATGGAAATATGCTAAAATGTGCATTTTCTTTAATGGAATGTTTAAAAAATTCATATAGAATTATCCCTCAAAATTCTTAAGATGAATTTATAAAAATTATTCAGCCCTTACACTAAGAGTCAGTGAACAGATACATAAGAAAACTAAAATAAATAAGTGGAAGGATGTAAAAGTAATTTTGTTTCTAGGTTTCAGTGACAAATGAAGGGAATGAGTAGCGTGTCTGTGATATTGAAGGAAGTCGCTGCAGTGTGTGTGTGTGTGTGTGTGTGTGTGTATCAGGTGGATGCAAGGAACGTGGACGGCAGCACTCCACTGTGTGAAGCGAGTTCAGCTGGAAGTCTGGAGTGTGTGAAACTCTTGCTGGATCACGGTGCCAAGGCCAACCCCGCTCTCACCTCACGCACGGCCTCACCTCTCCACGAGGCCTGCATGGGAGGTGAGTGTTCCTCAGGTCACCTCCAGAGCTTTGAATCATGTTCACTCTATTTCTCTTTTCTCATGTTCATTTTATAAGCCACAAACTTCGTTCCAGGTAACTCTGACTGTGTTAAGCTCCTGGTTGCCACGGGAGCTTCTCTGGAGGCGTACGACCTTTACTATGGCACCCCGCTGCATGTAGCCTGTGTGAACAAGAAGACAGACTGTGTTAAAGTGCTGCTCAATGCAGGTGAGTGAAGTTTGATCAGTCACTTGCTTGTATGTTTACTACACTCAGACTTTTTCTAGGTTTTATTGTATTACATATATCTAAATAGTGCTTTATATTTATTGAACATTTTTGTATTTTATGATTCTGACCATCTGTAACCCTCTGTTAGGAGATTTTTATTCTCACTTTTTCTGGTTAAATAAAGTTCCGATCTTTAAAGTGTAATTGTTTAATTAGATTATAGTAATTCCTATTTTAGTAACACGCCAAAGCTATAATATAGTGAATATTGACTCATTTGTTCCTTAAAATGGTTTAAAAAAAATTGTGTCCACAAAAATATTCAGTTCATTGTCATAAAGGAGCAAAGAAACTAGAACATATTCATGTGTTCTAACTTGTAAAACACCCAAATAAATGAAGTGATTATTTAACAGTGAATGTTATTTGATAATTAATTTAGTTGCTGATTAATTATCTATTCATTTGTATTTGTTGCAACCTTAATTACAAGGGAACCAATATAACACTGATGGTGTTACCTTTCTTTTCCTATTACACCGTGTAATCAGTTTAAAACAAAAACCTTTACATTTCAGCTTTAATCACTGACACGTCCTTCAACATGCAGGTGCTAAAGTGAATTCTGCCAGGTTCCATGAAACTCCACTGCATCATGCTGCTAAAAACATGCAGCTGGAGATGATAGAGACGCTGGTGGTGTTCGGGGCCAACATCCACGCCAGAGATCAGCAGAACAGGAAACCAGTAGACTACACAACACCAGGATCTCCCTCCGCCACCTGCCTCAAGTTCTATGAGAGTAGGTCATTCTTAAAAGTCATCACTGCATGTTAAACACAGGTTACTCCTCTTAAAGCAGCCAGGTTGTGTCTGCAGTTTTGCACAATAGTGCAGTGTCATTGTAGCACCAGCAGGTGGCAAGAAAGACACATTTTTCACCTCCATAAAATATATAGCAGTTTCCCAATGTGAAATGTGAGCAAATGTGTGTCATATAATGATCCTGACCAGTTCTACTGCCAGTTCTTTAATGCCTGTTATTGGTCGAATTACTAAACCAATGTTTTTTTCAATCGATCAATACTTAAATGTGTGCATGTGTAAAAAGAAAATCTATATCTCAGTCTCATGATGATATGATACAGAGGACACCTGAGGCCCGTTGCACAAAACTAAGATAAGGGATTAAGCCGTGCTATGTTGCTTATCCTGGCTTAATTTATCTTTGATCTGGTTGTTCGAAAGCAGGATAGGGGAAGGCAGGATATGTTATGACAAAAGTTAGCAGGGAGATTTATCCTGTGGCCTTAGCCTGGTCTGGATCAGGCTAAAATGATGTATGCCTTTGTATTGTTAAGTATTAGTCAGGGCACTTTCTGCACATCTGGTACAAAACTGCTAGTTGTGACACACACACACACACACACAGACATTTACACATTTTTACTACATAATTTCAACTCATTATCAAGAGTACGACTAAGTTTTAAGAGATGTTAATTAACTTTTTGGATTGTAAATGTGATGGTTTCAGCATAGGCATTAACGTTTATTTCTGCACTACTTACACATTCAGGCGGTCGCTTTTTGTTTCTGCTTTTATGTTTGCGTTGTGTGATTTGTATTTCGATTTTGAGTTAATGTTTTTGTGTTTTGTGATTTGCGTTTGTGTTTTGCACCTCAGGGCCACTGTAGGTGGGTCACACTGGCCATGCTCCACGTTCACAAAGAGCCACTTTGCATTAACACATGAGCATACAATCTTAGGTTTATGTTCATACTTAATAAATGAGGGTCTGCATCAGTCTAGTGTTCTATGCCTGTGTATTCAGTCACCATCTTCTTTGCTGTCTCTTTGGATGAAAACAGTAGAATGCCACCAACTGGACTGAAACATCTGTGTGGAATTGCAAACTGCAGGTTTGCTTAGATTGGGTTATGTAGTGTCTGCTCAGACTGACATTAAAAGGGGTGTATGATAAAATTGAAGTTAGGACCCTGGCATGACCCGGTCGGGCCTTATAGATTTAAAACAAGATGGAGCTTTACCTAATTAAATTCCATCTAATGCAAGGATGGAAACTTAAAGATAAACTGTTTCTAACATTTGTGTACTGCATTTTTTTTTAAACGGGCACAGAACACTGTAAAATCGATCAATCTGCATTCCCAATTTGCTAATTGTGTTGTTTCAAATTTAAATTTTGATTATTTGTCCAGCCCTAATTACTGTACTGTAATCAACATCAACAATGTGTCGTTTCCCATCTTCAGCCACTCCCATGAATCTGCAGCAGCTCAGCAGGCTGGCAGTGAGGAAGAGGCTGGGCACCAGTGCAGTGAAGGTCATAGGTCAGCTGGACATACCAAAACTCATCATCAGCTTCCTCTGCTATCAGTGAGAGCTTCCTGGAAGAGGCCGGAGGATCAACACTCAAAAAAAAAGACTGCAGGTTGACAGAGCTGCTGCAAAGCACTGTATTACAAATGAATAGGTTAGTGTCAAACACTGTGTTCTGACAAGCTTCTTATTTAAAACTCAGATTTTATGTGAAAGATATTTCAAAGACAAAGAGCAAGTCTTAAACTTTATGTGCTATATCTGCCTGTTAGAACTTTGTACATTTGATTCACATGCACACTAACATACGTGATACTAATTAGATTCAAGAATCTTTTCTTTCATGCCAACACGAGCATTTATTAGTCTGTGCAGTTTTCAATTACCTGGACTGGAACACTTCTTCAGTTCTGTGCCCAGATTCTCCCACGATTCTCATTTTAAGATGTTTTCTGCATGACTCACTAGAATATACAATTATATGTTTCCTTTGGCTCTAACAGTAACATGCTGGATGCTGTTCCTTACTCATAAAAAGCCACACCACATGCTTTCAGCCATTTTCACTCACAAGCTGATTCTTTTCAAACATATTATACAGGGTCTCTTCAGCTCGTAAAAACCACTGAATCACTTTTTTTTTAAACATATAAAATGTAGAGCTACGGTGCAGCGAATGACATCATCACTCAGAATGATGTTCACCACAAGCAGCGAGTGATGGACAGATCTAAGTCGAGCTTAGTCTTGAACATAGTCTGAGGAATCCAGTGTGACCTAAGGAATGAAGTGCAATATACTTTGGCATTAAAAAGCATGAAAGCTTTGTTGAACGACAGATATTAATTTTTTTTAAGAGATACAAGTGTTGCTTGACACTTTACTCTCTTGTGGCACACCTGTGAAATTCTCTTATAATGATAATGATAACAGTAATACATGTATTATATTTATATAGCACTTTTACAGGATACTCAAAGACACTTTACGTACTGTATGTTTAAAAGTCACAAAATCCAGCACAGGAAGATAATACACACGCAGATAAAATGAGTTTTTACAAATTAAAGGCAGTTCTAAAGAGGTATGTTTTGTTGAGAGTGTTTAATGTGGGGAGGTCAGTGCTTTCACTGATATGTTTGAGGAAAGAGAGAGAGACAGGCAGCTGTAGAGAAAGCTCTCATGGACATTACAGTTCTGTTTGTGGTAGTTACCATCGCAGTCAATAAGTCAGACTGAAATTTAATTTAATTGATTTGATCAATTTGGACTAAAACACCAAGATATGATGCCAGTAACAGTTCAAGCATGTAGAGTTGTGCTCATAAGTTTACATTCCCTGGCAGAATGTATGATTTCTTAAAAAATTTTCAGAGAATATGAATGAAAACACACAAACTTTTCTGTCACCCATGGTTAGTAGTTGGCTGAAGCCATTTACTGTCAAACAACTGTTTACTCTTTATAAATCTTAATCACAGCACAAACTATCCAAATGACCCTGATCAAAAGTTTACATACCCCAGTTCTTAATAGCGTGTATTTCTGCCTTTAACATCAATGACAGCTTGAAGTCTTTTGTGGTAGTTGTGGATGAGGCTCTTTATCTTCTCAGATGGTAAAGCTGCCCATTCTTCCTGGCAAAAAGCCTGCAGTTGCTGGAAATTGTCTTGCTGTCTTGCATGAACTGCATGTTTGAGGTCTCTGCAGAGTGGCTCAATGATATTGAGGTCAGGAGCCTGAGATGGTCACTCCAGAACCTTCACTTTATTTTGCTGTAGCCAATTACAGGACAACTTTTTGATTGTTGTCATGTTGGAATGTCCAAATTCGTCCCATGTGCAGCTTCCGGGCTGATGAGTGCAAATGTTCCTCCAGTATTTTTTGATAACTTACTGCATTCATCTTACCATCAATTCTGACCAAATGTCCTGTGCCTTTGTAGCTCACACATCCCCAAAACATGAGTGATCCACCACTGTGTTTCACAGTAGAAATGATGCACCTTTCATCATAGGCCTTGTTGACTCCACTCCAAATGTAGTGTTTATGGTTGTGGTCAAAAACTTAAATTTTGGTCTCATCACTTCAAATGACTTTGTGCCAGAAGGTTTGAGGCTCGTCTCTGTGCTGTTTGGTGTATTGTAAGCGGGATACTTTGGCGTTTGTGTAGTAATGTCTTTCTTCTGGCAACACGACCATACAGCCCATCTTTGTTCCTACTTGTGCCTCCTTATTGTGCATCTTGAAACAGCAACACCACATTTTTTTTTAAATCCCGAACAATTTTCCTGGCAGTTGTGGCTTAAATTTTATTTGGTCGACCTGACCTTGGTTTGGTTTCAACAGAACCCCTCATTTTCCACTTCTTAATTAGAGTTCGAAAACTGCTGATTGGCATTCTCAATTCCTTTGATATTATATCACTTTCCTGAAGATGGCTGACAAATGGCCAAAAATCATAAATTCTGTCAGGGTATATACATTGCCATGCCATTGTATTCAGGTTAAACAATTTTGGAGCCGCTGCATTTGTGGCCTGATTGTGTGTATTTGAGCTTTAAATGGAACAAAAATAAGCTTGGGTAGGTTTCACAGTTCTACTGTGCCATAGTAGAAGATAACTGACCGCCTGTTTACTCTCACTGCTGCTCTGCAGTCTGCACGTGTAATGTTAACTTTTAAAGTGCCGCTGTAAAAGTCTTAAATGGCATTTATTAATGTCTGACATTCAGATGAATATAAACAGGAGAGAACTGCGTGCTTGTAATATTAGTGCGTGAGCTCAGAGAAATTGCAAAGCTTTTTTGGGAACGCAAACAAAGACAGACACTTAAAAAAAAGAATTGAATCAGTTTAGTCGTCGTATACACAATTACACATGGGAGAACAAGCTGTAGATGTGGATGGATATGATATGGATGACTTATGATGAGGTCAGTGGAACCAACTTGGTAAACTCATGCAGTTCAACTTCAACTTCATCTCCTTATATGGTCCTGAGGACAGATTTTGGCTCAAAATCATGGTGAGGACATTTTAGCAGGTCCACAGTATGAAGTTCACAGATTAGAGTCTTTTTTCAGCTGTGGATCTTTCTGTGTGAATTCACTTGCTCTTCTTCTGCAGGTAAACCAGCTTCCTCCCACTGTCCAAACACATCCTGATTCATGCTAGATAAATTGGAGGCTCTAAATTGACCGTTGGGGTGAATGTGAGTGTGTATGGTTCGGTGACCCCTGTCCAGTTGTGCCCTACTGCTCTCATTCGATGTCAGCTCCCTATTGGACCATATAAAGATGGACATAGACTTCCTGTTGCAAATGTTCACCTGCAGCCAGTCACCTATTGATAATACGGCTGTCAATCACACTGGTGTCCCCTCGTATTTGCCGTGCCATTAACTCCTCAGGAAAGTATTTACTGATATAATATATCAAATGAGAATTCAAAATGCATTTCCCACAGACATCCATTCAAAATGAGTCCTTTTTGCCCCCTAGTGGCTATCCAAAAAACGGAGCGCATCCACTTACTATATACTATACTATTGTATAACACACATGGTCAACATACAGACCTGGGGCAAAGTCTGGCCTCGAAACCAACCCTAAAACTAGTTTTATTTAACCCGTAACATTGTAGTTAAGCTCAGGTAACAGGTGAATGATGTGATATTAGCAATGGCGACAGAACTAAGGTGAGAAACAGCCTCAGAACGGAAAACCTGCTTTGTAATGTCATGTTTTTAACCATGAGTGGACGTCTCGCTGGTTCAGAGTCTGATATGGTGAGACAATAAGAGGCAGTGCCCGTGATCTGTGGAGAGCTTTACAAAGTTACTGCCAACACGGACCAAACATGTTTTTGATTACATTAAGAGCATTAAACTAGTGAAACGTAATTTACATTTGAAATGTTCACAGGAAAGGAAATGTCCGATTGAGGTTACATGCCAAGGCCTAAACAAATTCGTATTTTTACAGCATTTTTACTTTAAAAATATAAATATTGAGATTGGTTTAATGGTCGGTGTGGCCCTCTGGATAAATAATGTTGCAAACCTCTGGTCTACACTCAGGACTTTCAAATGATGAGCATTATGGATGATGGGGTTAGGCATGTAGTTAAAATCGTTAATAATCTGATTACATTTTTGCTGCTGCCCAGGGAGCTTAGCTAACTACTGGTGTTTGCAGGAGGATGTGTTTGAAGTCATTGCTCAGTTGCTCCGGGTAGTTCATACAGGGTTCCTGCGGGTCCTTGAAATCCTTGAACGGATGGAATAAAAAAAAATTCAAGGCCCTTTAAAGTTTTTGAAACTCACCCTAAGTAGACATGGCTCATTGAAAGTGCTTGAATGTTGAGCAAGGAAGAAGTTCAGTTGATATTTGGGTAAATGTCTCCAGCCGCAGATTGACAGCCCTTGTTTGCTCTGACGCCACCTACTGTTTCATGCGCCCTGCATTGCTTGATGTATGTAGATTAGGTCTATGCGGAACAAACGTTGTTCTGGACACTGGACACTCTCTTTCTCTCTACACTGTTGAAATATGTCTGTGTCAGACACATTTACTCCTTAAATTTGAGGAAATTTGTTCTGGAAAGTCCTTGAAAAGTCCTTTTGATGTCAACCAAGGTGTGGGAACCCTGTTCAAAGTTATTCCTTAGCTCCTCCTCTGACCATTTTTAAGGTTTCATAACTTTAATATACCCATGGAGGTTCAATCAGGCCAACGCAGGATGGCACTTTTCCAAGAAGTCTTTCCCTGTTTCTCCTCAGACCAAACGCATATAGTAACTTTAAGCCGTTTTAGCCCAGTGATCTTCAACAATAACACATCATCTTTCCTTCACTCACAAAGTTTGAGTTCAGCTGTGCTCCATTTGGTCTGGATGGTATGAGAAGTAATAATGTTTTTTGTAGGCCACTGTTGGTCAGGATAGACCGTGGATAATATGCCTTAGTTTGTTAGATTGTGTCTGGAGCAGGGTCATGTGGAGCTGAAGGCCAGTGCAGGCCTGGCCTCCCCTGTCCCTGTCCCTGCTGCAGT
Organism: Microchirus variegatus; assembly: GCF_963457635.1. Classification (NCBI taxonomy): domain Eukaryota; kingdom Metazoa; phylum Chordata; class Actinopteri; order Pleuronectiformes; family Soleidae; genus Microchirus; species Microchirus variegatus. The sequence goes on from NC_139821.1 coordinate 18,559,942, forward strand.
GGTTGCAGTGAGATCCTGTCTCAGACTGACTGGTGGAGGCCTCTCTTTGCTCTGTAGAGTGTGATCTTCTGCAGCCTGCTTCCACACACTGTTATATCATCAGAAAACCTCAGAATCAAGAATGTGATGAAGACTGTGTAGAAGGAACTTGTTCAGCTTCTTCTATTTGACCAACTTCTGATAAATGAATGCAAAAACGTAATAATCTTCGTGGATCAATGTCTGTTTTTCCCCTCCCGGCGGTCGCGGCCACAGACTGCAGGCACAGCTAATCTAGTTAGCATGATTATAGCGTCACTCAAACCTCAAGAGAGATGCGGGAATGAGAAGACGCGGCTTGCTTGAAAGTAAGGAAATTTGATACAGAAAACATTTAAAAGTGAATGGACAGACCAATATATGTTGGTTCTTCCAACAGCAAGTACCAAACCTTTGTGTCTCATACGTTGTGAAACGATCAAAAGTGGGAATGTTAAGTGTCACGACGAGACCAAACACAGATCCTTTGAGGAGTCTGAATTGAGAGAACAGTAGGACAGATCTCCCCGACTCATCACATGGCCCAACAACGGCACACTTTTAAGAATAAACTAAGAAGTAATAGTAAAGACAGCTATTTATTTTTCATATTAAAAGTAACCTTCTTTGAAAATTTAAAATAAATAGTGTTGAAATGATATGGGAATGTGCACTGTTGACTTAATTTTAATCATTTGATTTGACTGCTATTAGACATTATGAGGTCCAGACCTTTGTTGGGGGTAAATGTTAGTAACTGGACCTCTTTGTATTTTCATTGAGTACGTCCTGTAATAGATATATTTTTATATATAGTTAATAACTGTTTATTTTGCTGTGATGTTGCAAATGTCATTGATGATTATGGTGCTTGTGCTTTTTTTAATGTCAATAATTATTATAACATTCATTTAAATTCAACTCATAAATAAAAATCACTTGTACAAATATTATCTTATATATATTATTATGTTTACAGTATTGCGAGGGCTATAGACACAGGATTTTCTTCTTTTTTCCCCGCAGAAAACCAGTCACTGATGCCTATCAGTCGGAAGAGGAAGAGGATTTCAACAAAGATAACTTGAGATAACTTTTACATGTCTGATACTGAGGACTATATCACACATTTAAAGGTGCATTATGTAATAAATCTAAAGCAACTCTCCATAAAATCCTCCTAATATGTCACAGAGACTCAGGAATAATGTTCATATAACAAACTGAACTCACCAACAGCAACAGTACAGACAAAATATTTGCATAAAAAAAAATATTTTGCAAACTGCAAATCATGTTTTGGCATGCGGCGCCACCTACCGCCGTACCAATCATTACAGTCAGTAGAGTCTCAGGTGCCGAGCAACCACGGGTTGCCAGTTACGTCAGAAAACGAAACCTAAAAGACCTCGGTGTTTTGAATTTGAGTCTAGTTTCCCAACATTTTTGTGGTTTCTAGCTACACGCTGAGAAACTAAGACAACGAATCGAGCTCCAGTCACTGGTGATTCAAAGTATGTTGATAAATGAACACCATCTGTATACTATAGTAAATGCCTATAACTAGTATATCTGTACTGCTCTTAATTGATCAAGAAAAGTACAAGTACCCGTATTTCGAACATGATTGCCTATTGTTCTTTACCATTTATGTTACCTTGTTTCCGAGTGAAATGCCATTATGTACAAATTACGGAATTCTAACGGTAGCCATCAAAACGTATTTTTCAGCCGTAAATAACCTGATTTCGGAGGGTGTCGGAGGGGGGTCCCAGATCTCCATAACGAAAAATAGCTGGAGGGTTTTAATTATATGGCTGTTCATAGTTCCACATACCTATCTCACATACAAAGTATGGGCCGATTTGGCTGACCCCCATCTTCCCACCTCTGCCTGGTTTTGCCTGGTTTTCTCGTGCAATGACTCTTAAATGTTCTAGAATACAGTTTTCTAGTGATTGGAAACAGGGGAGAGAGAGACTCAAATGTTTTTTAAATTAATAAAGTGCTTGACAAAAAGAAACACTGACATGCTATGATATTTTGCTATATTTTAGTGTATTCTTTTTTCTTACCCTCTTTAATCAGCTATTTCAAATAAAACAAGTCTCATAAAAAGGAAACAAATATTCTGCTCCCATAACATGAAACCATGTATTTTATCTTACAGTATTTGCTGAGATTTAGAAACAAAGCTTTAACATGGAAGGGATTATGAGAGCTCATTATCAGCATCTTAAACCTCTGGCAACAGGAACTTTGGAAAATGAAAAATTACCAAACATTGCAGCACCTTATCAAAAGGATGTGCATAAGGGGGTGAAAGAAAGTGACTGTTACGTTGTTGTGGTAGAGATTAGAGGTGAGTGTGTCCTGGACTTAAACCCCGTCCATGTGCAGTTTACTGATGTCAGGCTCCAGGATTCTTATCTAACTCGTCTCTTGCCTGAATGTGCAGCTGCCAGCAGGCAGTCACAGTCTGCAGCCTCCTGTCAGCTCTGTGTTTACTGACACATCCTAACAAAGCCTTCAAAAGCATTGTTTCCTCCACATCTGGCTCTCTCTCTGAGATGAACGTGCTCAGGCTGCACGACGCTGGCCTCAACACGCTGCTCCTCCACCGTAATCATGTCAGTACGTTCTTATCAACACACATTCATCAATAGCATGGTTTTTAAGACCAGTTTTCATCTGTTACAAAAATGCCGTGTAGTTAATTTTAGTCTGTAAACAACAAGCTCGGAGCACGGATTCCACCTCCTCTTCATGTGAAACGTTCCTTTTAAGACCATTTTTAAATGAAACGTTTGACCCTGATTTAGATGAAGTGGCTGAAAATAACCTCTGCCAAACATGACTGGTTTCAAGAGAGTGGAAAAAAGCAGAGAGGAGGGCAAGTATGCAGTGTATGTCCACTTATCTGAGAGGAGAAATAAGGAAGTTGATCTTCAGAGTGGCTGCTGTGTTTTCAGGGTTAATGTATTGATTTATCTGTTTAAGTTGTTACTATTTATCTGTACAGAAATGTTGATTTATTGAATAAAATATTAACTGAAAAGTAACTGTTACGACTGTGTTTTTCCAGGAGTTCATCACATGTGTCTTTGCTTTGCAGTTCAGACAAGGTACAACACAATGTTTTTTTTTTTTAGACATGAACACTGTTGTTTTTTCTAGTACAGGTGAAAGAGTACTGTATGAAGGTGGTGTTTTTCCTTGAATTCTTTATTCATATTTTTTCTTTTTTCACTCAGTAATAGTGATATAATGGTAACGTACAGCAATTAAAGCTGTAGTGTGTAAGTTTGAAATGAAAACAAATGTCCTTTACTTTCAAATCAATGACAGAACCGTTGTTCACACTATTAGGGCTTTCACACTGGCAGGGCTCCATGCCGGTTCTGCTTCCCAAACCCAATTTGAACCAATTTGAAACCAATTTGAAAAAAAAAAACCAGGTCCGGAAGTGGAAAAGTTGGTTCTCGAAAGGAACCAAGAAATACCTGGTTCTTCCCGGCGAACCGTGACATCACCAGTGGGCGTGTCATATTCTAGGTTGTGAAGACTAGCGTGGAGATTTTGTCGGTGTTGTGTTTACTTCCCCCTGAGTAACGCGGAGTAACGTCCTCCCACTTTGGTTCCTCTTAAACTGGTGTGACCGTGGGCTGGTTTACCAGAAACCATGGTTCTCAGACTGCTGAACGGAACCAGAGTCAGAACCAGAACCGTATCAGTCTTGGTTTATGAAAAGAATGAAGGCAACATATAGCGCGAGTAAAGCGAGGCAGCCTCAAACAGGTTAGCATATAACGGAACAAACAAAAGTCTGACTCTTTTTTTCCTGCTGTAGACGCACGAACGCTCCCTCATACAGGTCTGATAGTTTTGTTTGACAGATCCTGTTTGAAATCATTTCACATCATCTGTGTTCACAAACATCAAACTGGGGCAGAATAATAACATTAAAGAAAGAAAACTTGTAATCTACTGTATCCTGAGAATGTGTTCAAGTTTGCATACCTTTGATATACTCTACATTTAATATGTGGCTATATTTATATTACTGTTGCAATTGAAACATACTGTATATGTACAAATCTGAAGTATGGGTTCAAAATATTGTATTTTTCACATTGGGATCCTAAATGCAGGATTGAGGAAACTGTAAAATCAGTTTCTCTTATTAGCCACTAGGTTGTGCCATAGATAAAGGAATGAGTTGCCTGAAGCATCAGTACCTACAGTATGTTATGTGTTCAGACTCAGAGGACAAAGAGAAAAGCAGCTTCTGTAACTGTGGTCACTCTCCAGTCGTGGCTAATAAATCTGTCCATGCTGATTTACTCTCATGTGTCGGGAAAATCTCCATCATAACAGCAACGAATGAACAAAGAGTGTGAGAGGAAACGAGGAGAGTGGATTTGATGGACGAGGGTTAAACTCAGAACAGAGCACAGTGACAAAATAAGTGAATGTGATGTGTCATTACTTTACAGTGCCATGTAAATGTGTTCATATACTGTTTATAATAAATGTAATGTGAGCAGTCACATATTGATGATATAAATGATATAATCACTAAATTGGACCAATTATCAATTGTCTCTATCAACCTTTAGTTGACCTATCAGTGGAAATGCTGTGAATGAAAAGGAACCTGTGCTCATTAAAGGTGCATTTTGTAATAAATCTAAAGCAACTGGCCATAAAATCCAGGAATAATGTTCATAAAACAAACTGAACTCACCAACAACAACAGTACAGACAAAATATTTGCATTAAAAACAATATTTTGCAGACTGCAAATCATGTTTATGTTTTGGCATGTGGCGCCACCTACCGCCGTCTACCAATCATTGCAGTCAGTGTAGTCTCAGCCGCCGAGCAACCACGGGTTGCCAGTTACGTCAGAAAACGAAACCTAAACGACCTCGGTATTTTGAATTTCAATGGAGTAACAGTTTTTGGCCACATTCTTACATATGGCACCTTTAATGTAAGTTTTATTGGTTACAAACCGAATAAGTAGAAGTTAAAGTTTCTCCACACATCGCGCATGTATTCAGTCTTTTACAGGCTGCTGTGGAGACAAGATGGCCGCCTCTATGCAGGCTACGAAAAACCGAACAACTTCTGCTTTACGGTGATTATAGACTCATACAAACGTACCTATGGGTTGTTTATTTAATTTAATTTCTGCTAATATTAAGCTCTCAAATGTTGCACATTGGACCTTTAAATATGAATTACACTGCTGTTTTCTTCTCAGGTGTGAATCCTGAGCCTGAACACCAGGGTTTACTTTTGCAGAGTGAATGAAGTGATTTCCACAGACGTTCAGTGCTCACGACAGCTGTTTCGCTCCCGTCGTAGTCACGACAGAAGTGAAACCATGTGGAGAAGAAAAAGAAGAAAGAGCTTGGCTGCATCTGGCCTATAAATTCACCTGTGAAGCAGACATCACTGTTTTTTTTTTTTATTGTGCGTGAGATCAAGTTCTTGTTAGTTTTCAGAACATTAAAGAATTCAGAACAAGGGCCTTTCTTCATGGAGTTTGCATGTTCTCCCTGCATGAGCATGGGTTTTCTCCAGGTTCTCTGGTTTCCTTCAATGATGCAAAAATATGCAGATTTGAGGATGGTTATTTGTCTCTTTATGGCTCTGTGATGGACTGGTGACCTGTCCAGGGTTTACCCTGCCTTTCACCCTATGTCAGCTGGGATTGGCACCATCATCCCCTGCGAACCTCATGTGTTTTCGTTAATAGTATATTACATACATATACCTTATATGTAAAGTTGCGCATGCTAAAATAAACAGCAACTGTTTGCCACATTTAGCAAAAAAAACATGTATCATATACATGTGAATTTTTTAAATGTTAGTTTTGACCAGATTTACAGCAATATTTGTGAATTTTGTGATATTTACTTCTCTTGTGAAAATATAATTTCAATGTTTAATCTGAATAAAAAAAATCTAAATCTAAATGTTAAATGTTAAATATAAATGCTAAATATAAATTTAGATTTAACATTTAGATTTAGATTTAGATTTAACATTTAGATTTAAATGTATATTTATATTTATATTTATATTTATATTTATATTTATATTTAACATTTAACATTTAACATTTAACATTTAACATTTAACATTTAGATTTAGATTTTTTATTCAGATTAAACATTGAAATTATATTTTTTATATATTAAATATCACAAAATTCACAAATATTGCCGTAAATCTGGTCAAAACTAACATTAAAAAAATTCACATGTTTTTTTTAAACATAAATGTTGCAAAAAGTTGCTGTTTATTTTAGCATGCGCAACTTTACAATCGGCGCCTTATATCTTTATGTCATTTTTATTCAGTAAAAGGATCAGGTTAAAACTGACTTCACCTGTCTCCTCCTGTGATACAGTTTTTGTGTGGTCATTTTTATGTATTGGTTCAATCACATTTGCACTTGGTGTAAATAGAGATATTGCATCAAGTTTCACTTCAGAATCGTTTTCTCTTACAATGCCATTTATTCACATTTGACTACTGCTTTATTCTCAGTGTTGTAGAAACTCACAGCTGACGGCTGTTTTTCTGCTAACAGACAGCAGTGGAAACAGCCTCCAGTCTCCCCACAACACGACATTCAACCATCACCATGACCAAAGCTGTTGAATTAGGGTAAAAATCTTGCATAGTTCTGCTTCGATGTATACTCACCAAAAATATAAACGCACAAACTTGAAATGGTGAACAAAAATAGAATGTCATAGCATTTGCTCAGATTCTTGATGCATTTGTTTATGGAATTATTTGTTTTGCTCAAACAGAGTGGTGGTCAATATGCGTGACCAGTACACAGACACTCCTTATGGTCTGCTCAATATAAGGGCACACCAAAATGTGGACTTTTGTCACTTGTCAATTTGCCACAGATGTCACAAACCACGAGGGAGAGTGCCATTGGCTAATGCTGAGTGCTGGGTCGAGCGTTTACAGCTGTGACAACACAACTAAATGAAGCCGGTGTATCGCTCTGCGTGAGGCTAATGGTGGACACGCACGTTATTGAAGTTTGTGAACTTGGATCATCGACCCCCATTGTGTTCTTCCTGCCACTACTGCAGGACTTTTGTTTTGACATTGATCCAAATGCTCGCAAATTAAAGCCACTTCATTGATAAAGTCGTACTGTTATTTTTGGATAGTTACTCTGTTTAGTCATAACAATAACTACACATTTTTCTTTGTGCGTTTATATTTTTGTTGAGTGTAAAAAAAAACACAAAAACCTGTTGTGTAACAGGCTTCCTTACCCTGTTGCTATCTTAAACTGTGTGTTATGCAAGTGTGTGGCCATAAACGTGTGTTTATTGATGACCTGTTAGTATTACGCTTATTTTGTGGCTCCACATTAGTATTTCACATTTCAATATGTGCAAAATATTATTTTGTGGCCACAACATGTCTGGGGGGCTGCATGATGGCATGTGGAGAATAAACTGGTAGACAATGAAGGAATGAGCATGTCTGGGGCTCTGGATAACAAAGCGGCTCTCTAAGGGAAAACATCTGGACACCTCTGTTCTAGACACATCATTTCCCTCTATGTTCAGATTCGGGGGCCTCAAGAGAAGGAAAACAATCCCTCAGGCCACAGGACAGGCGAGGACATGGAGTTCCCTGCTCAAGGATACAAGTCGAAGCTCACTCATTCAGTTTTACCATGAAAAACCAAGGACGAGTGGGAACTCGATGATAATTCCACAGAAGAGCAGGATTGACGTCGCTGAAAAACCAGAGCGAGCGTTCCAGTGGGCGACCGCTGAGGAAACGTGCGTCACTGCAGAGACAAAGGCAGAGAAAAGGGAGAGCGTCTGATTTCATTCACACTGGAGCGACTGCAGCTCTGCGACAGGGGAATCCCTTCACTAAATACAAGCAGATGGCTCCATTATCCAGCTACCTTTGAAGTGTCCATGCACTCTCTCTCTCTGTGTGTGTGTGTGTGTGTGTGTGTGTGTGTGTGTAACTCTGGCTGCTGCCCTGACACTCGTGAATAAAACTCCCTCATAGCAGCACAGCAGTTTGACTGTAAGCGTGGGAGCAGACATGAGGGTGGAGACCAGACAGACTGACTGGGATCCTCGAGCTGGACTCCTGCTGTAAACAATTAAGAAACCGCACACAGAAGTCTTTCATTTACTGCAGTAATCAATACATTATTACAGTTACAGTGTTAATCGTCCACATCTGTCTTCCACCATCATCTCCGCTGTGTTTTACCATTCACAAAATGTGCCTTTTTGTGGGTTCACAGACGTCTGTTTTCCTCATTTCTTTGACTTCTTCCTTCATATTAGAAAGCAGCATTATAACCAGTCCCGTTATTTTTGATATTTTGAGATATGACACTGAACAAGTACTTTATTTTCTAGCTTTTCTAGAAATGGCTGCATATAAATACCTGCTAAAGCTGAAACTCTGTGTTGACACCGACACCTGCTTTATTTCATTGATTGTGTGACTCCATTTTAGACTCTTTTGATTGTTTTCGTTCAGTGTGGGCAGTTGTCGCCAGTACTGAAGTAGTGATTTGTCCAGCAGAGGAATGTGAATGCAGTGTAGTCAAATGTGTGAGTCTGTGGAGGTGCAGAAGTGTTGTTCTATCTCAGTTTACTGATCATTAACACCCATACTGTACCTTTAAGATGCAACATTCTCAAATCTTCTTGAACATAATATATATTTGTAGTTCTTACATAGTTACTGTATACAATGTTTTTGATATTATGTTAATAACTGACATTATCAAATAGTTTTTCTGTATTGTTGTCCTGTGACATTGTTCTTTCGATATTCAAATAATATTTCATGAATCTTAGCTAATAATAATAATAATAATAATAATAATAATAATAATGGTGATACAGGGCCTCCCTGGGCTGTACCTCTATTTAATGGAAATCAGTCTGAGAGAATTCCATGTGCTCTGGTGTTCATACACTCACGTTACTTATTCTGGGGTTGTTGTTTTCTCACTTCAGTTCCTGTAACAGTTTATATAACAAATCTGCTCGTTTTTAGTCCATTTTATAGATTAATTTAGCTTAATTTAGGACCTTATTGCAGGAGCTCTAACCCTCCCAACCTCTCACGTCGCACATGCTCACTCGCTAAAAAATGAATACCAATACCCAAATTCTTCTAATGATTCAAACTTATTTCATGTTACAGTGGCGTTAGTAGAGCTTTCATTCTCTCATGTCTTTTTTCTCTCTCTTTCTCTCAGTTACACACATTTCTACAGTCAGACGTTTTAGAAATGTCATTCTCACATTCTCAGACATAATGTGAGTGTGTGTTTGATTGTAATGGCAGGTGTGAACAGTTCTACTTAGATTAGATTAGACTTGGATTTATTGATCCCAATAACCAGGTTTGGTGGTTCCTGCTCCTGGCAATAGAAAAACCCCAGTTTAAGGCAAATGAAAGCTTGTTTCTGGGTCTGGAGGCACAGACCAACCTGATTAAATAAATCTGATCAGATATTATAAAATCCCTTTTTACATGGATGCAAAAAAACCCCCCAATGAATCATGTTATGATGTGCTTATACAACTTTGTGACATTTTTGTGAAGCTTCACTTCTTGCCTGTATTGTAAACAAACGCTCTTTTCTCCTGTGCTCGTCCGGTCACTGTCACTTCATTGTGTAACCTTATGGTAAACAACACCAGGGGACATCATGTCTATTAGCCGGCTGTCATTCTATCAAACCAGCCATGATTGATCACATTCAACAGTGAAGGACAGAGCACTTTATGTGCTTGTTCTGAACGTTCCCCTATGCATTTGTAGTTTATCACATACCAAATAGTTAAGTAAGAGTTCAAAGTGTAGTTGTATACTCTAAGGGCCAATTCCAATTCCTATCTTAACCCTCAAGCTCAACCCTTAATCTTAACTGGCCCTCAAAACCAAGTGTTGAGGGTTATTTTGTCACTTAGAAATGGGACACCCCTTAAATGCAGATACGTCTTCAGACTGCGGGGGGCAGAATAACACGAAAGCTGCGTCCAGTCTGTCAACTCCAAAGAAGAAGAAGAAAAACACATTTACGTCACGATTATTTATTTATTATTTTATTTCAGTCAAGTTATTAGGTTGTCAGTTAGTTATAAGATGATACTCGTACAAATACCACAACCACGGACATATTCAGCTGACAGTTACCACACACCACGGCTTATTGAAAAGTAAACCATAGCACACGATCACGTGTGCGCACCGGCCGTCTATTGACAAAAGATCGTAAAATAAAAATAAATGTTACGCAACAATGACGTCAGTAATCCATAATATGGACCTAAACTAAGATAATACAATGGTTTTAATCATTTTTATATCTCTATTAACAAAGAAAATACTTAATTTGTATCGCACTCGTTTCGCTGCTTTCGACGCCATCTTTCTTATGTGAAAACACGCAATGCATTCTGGGTAGCCCTTGCTCCCAAGTGTGGTCTCGGAAAATCTCAATATTGAGGACGATACAGCCCTTAAACTTGCCCCTCAACTTAATTTTTCTGAGAATCGGGACAGCACTTGCACTAGAGGGAGCGCACATTTTTGAGATTGAGGGTTAAGCAAGGAATTGGAATTCACCCTAAGATTTCCCGGGCCTTGTCCACTTCTAATGCAGGGTCGATGGTGGCTGATGCGTGAGTCTGGGGTTGGTGCCGTGATGGTGCGATTCTTCCTCCTACTGTGCTTCTCTTCAAGGGCTGAGACTGACTGGTGAACTGTGTGTCGCCAAGACTCTCGGTCTGCGGCAAGGGCTGACCACTGACGGTAGTCGATGTTACAGGATGACAGAGATTTCTTTAGAGAGTCTTTGAATCTCTTCTTCAGTGCTCCTCTGTTGCGGCGCCCAATGAAGAGTTCACCGTAGAGGACGATCTTGGTTCTCCGTTCTGGAGACATGCACTGCCCAGGGTTGCTGCGTTTTCATCAACATGGCCTCGATGCCGGTGATCTCCACTCGCTCTAGCACTTCAACAATCGTGACGTAGTTGCTCCAATGGATGTTGAGGATGGAGCAGAGGCCACGTTGGTAGTAGAGGGTCTTCAGTTGCTTGTTGCTCTACACACGACTGTAGAGTCTACTGAAAGCACTGTTGCTCCTGCTCGGTGCCTCAGTTCAGCTGACCAGCTGCTCCTGGAGCAGGGGTGTCAAACAAATTTTCACTGAGGGCCACATCAGCATAATGGTTACCCTCAAAGGGCCAGATGTAACTGTCATACAGAATAAATGTAACTAAATATAATGTAAAATATTAAATATGAAAAACATATTGCTAAATAACTTTCTGTATTTATTACTTGTTCAAGTTACAAATATGATGCATTATAGATGTAACCTGGTCAGCGATGGTGATGCCATCGCCATGCATTGTGGGAAATGTAGTTTATGGTCAACGCACGCCTTAAAGCAGCATAGAACCATTTTAACATGGATTTTTAAGACCAATTAATCACTCGCGGGGCCACATGAAATGACGTGGCGGGCCACATCTGGGCCCCCGGGCCTTGAGTTTGATACATGTGTCCTGGAGGTACCGAGGTCTAAACGGAAGCTCAGAGGGGAAAGAGCTTTCTCCATTGCCGGTCCCAAACTTTGGAACGCCCTCACGCTCCATAATAGACAGGCCCCCTCACTGTCCATTTTTAAAACTTATCTTAAAACCCATTTTTATTCTTCTGCGTGAGACTCTGCTCTTGTTTTAGTGTTTTATTGTTTTCATTGTTTAAACATTTTTATTGTTTCAATATATATATATATATTTTAATTGTTTTATTGTTATTATTTTGTCTCCTATGTTTTATGTGCCATGTTTTATTCATTGTATTGTTAAGCACTTTGTCCCAACTATAGCTGCCTGAAGCGCTCTAAAAATAAAGTTGAGTTGAGTTTAGTTGAGTTTGCCAGTCTGTGATCAAACTCCTTGTCAATCTTTGCGTCAGAGGAGATGGTTCTCCCCAGGTAGGTGAACTGCTGGACTGCCTTCAGTTCTGTCTCGCCAATCGTAATGTAGGGTGATCGGTACTTTCTGGGGGGGGGTACGGACTGGTGGAGAACCTCTTTCTTATTTAAGCTGACTTGGACACCGAAGAGTTCGGCTGCCTCTGCAAAGCAAGATGTTACACGCTGCATGGTGGACTCTGTGTGGGCTACAAGGGCCATCGTCAGCAAATAGCAGCTCCCGGATGAGCTGTTCTAGGGTCTTGGCGCGGGCCTGTAAGCGCCGTAAGTTGAACAGGCTACCATCAGTGCGGTACCGTATAGATCGTGTAGATCTTCTGTGGTCCGTTGAAGCATCATACTGCATCATAACTTAAGTGTTATACAACCTATGGGATATAAAAGATAAGTCTCTAGGAGTCAAAAGTGCGCACACTATAAATAAAACATTCTTGTTTCTTGTGAGGCTTTTTAAAATCCAGCAGTGACGAGCATGAACAGCTTGTTCTCATCTATTTTGACACAGCTCACAATGTTATTTCTCCATTGAATCCTTCAGCCCACGCAGATGAATGTCAGGTTCCAAAGATGCTACTTAATAACATTTATTATTAGGGTTCCACGGGAATGTGGGCCATTGCATAGAAAGAACAGAACATCTCCCAGTACTAGATGATACTGGAAACCTTTAAAAATAAAATTAAAAAAATTCTCTGTTACAGCCTCTGCGTTTTTTTAGTGATTTTGGCATTAATCCCATGAGCACAGGGCCGTGTCCACAGGGGCCCAGGGCCTTTCAGTCGTCACTTGACTTAACCGTCCTGCATCGATTTACCAGTTTTACCAAAGGAATTGTTCTTGTAACCAGAAAGTGCCTGGTTCAAATCCCGGGGCAGGTCAAGGCCCTGACCTGATCCCCATTGCTCTCCGCACACAGATTTGACATTTTAGACATTTACCCGGTAATTGTCGGAGATTAACCATCGTTTCTAGGAAGAGTTCTCACACTAATTATTTAAACCCAATTCACTGACTTTTAGCTATAGCGAGCCGAGAGAAATATTGATCTAATTATAGCTAATTATAGCCTAGCTATAAGCTAATTTAGCTTAACATTTAAGCTAGGCTCTTTATCCATTTTGAGCTAAGAAAACTGTAAACCAATGTTTCACTTTTAGTTAAATGTTTAAAACCATTTATTGATTTTATCTGGCCCAAATATTTAAATTGAAATTGCAGCATTGTAAAGTTCAGAACAGCAGCTGTAGCATCATGTTTTTAACTGTCTGTAAAGTATTATTTTGACATTTCTAACCTGAGTGAAGGAAGATATGCAGTGACTGTTGGAGACAAAGTACTTTGTTGTCACTTTGAACCACATCACAGGAGAGAAGTATGTGAGTCCTGTGAGAGTCTGGGAGGAGAAGAATGTTCCAATTGTAAATGCCTTGGTTCAGAATGTGCTCATTAAGTTGCATAAGGTCTGAGCTGCTCAGCTGCATTCCATATACATCAAATTATTTTAACATCACTGAGAGTAAGATTGTTTTTGCCAAACAAAAGCTAGTGGTTTCTAGATTATTGGTGCCCATAGAGAGCCCCTTATTTTCAGATGTGACAAAATAATCATCATCATTGCCAAGCCATCTTTTTTTGGAGTAAATATAAATCCATATTTCTAATTTGCACAATAAGCTGATTTCTGATCAGCTACTAGGCCTAAAATGTCAACGTTTTTAAAGGTCCAGTGTGTTAAATTTAACTGAAATGATCGTATATTGGCAGAAATTGAAGGTAAAATGGATTTAATGTTTGGACCACAGTGTTTTTACATTAGCCCACAAAGGACGAACTAAATATCTGGTACATGCGAACTGAAAGCTACATAAGTTCAACAACATACAGCTGCAACATTAACTGGTTATGGTTTAGGTTACAGATAATGCTTTGTTCGTTAGTGTCCTAAGAAAAACAGCTGCACAAACGTGTGTGTGTGTGTGAAACTTGTAGTGAAGACAAGTTTCACTGCAAATACTTTCAAATGATGCGTTCAAATACCTCTGCTATTTGAGTTGGCACTGGCACAGGTTACATCTATTTTAGTTTTTCTGTTATGTAAGAACACGAGGGTTGAGACAAGGTCGGAGTTAAAGGTTATACAAGGAGAACGATCGTCAACCAAGCTTCATGGTGAGATTTACATTGGTTAAAATAACGTATTAATTAATAGAAATGTGTGGGTTTATTTGTGGAGCAGGGTTAAAGCAAGAAGAACAAGGCGATCAGAGATGGAAAGACTTCACCCCATTCACGCAACAAGCCTCTGGCGGCCTCTGTTGTTCATGTTGGCAAGTGCAGACACACAGAGCCACCACAAACATGTACATATATATGTCATTTTGTCTGTTGTTTTTCTTTGTCTGTTTGTTATTCTTACTATATATTATATATATATTTTTTTTTTCTTTTTTCTAACATACTTCAACATACTTCATGAAATGCATTTATGTAGAAGTATGATAAGGAAGATTTATGTGAATTGTATGGAACAAAGAAAAAGTAAAAGAAAAGTTGAGGTGACACATGAAATAACCTTTAATGCAAACCTTTCTCTTCCGTACAAAATGTACAAATATAACATTTACTTTGGCTCGGCCCCAACATTTTAAATGCAGCATTTCTCTGGAGTGTGTGTGTGTGTGTGTGTGTGTGTGTGTGTGTGTAGGAGTATGAGATAAAAAGCAGATACCCCCCACAGACACACACAGAGAAGCAGCTCTGCTGATGTCAGGACCAGCTGCTAACCCACTTACTGTGTCCACCTCACACTGCTGACCTGGATTTGTGAAGGACGGCACTGGTTGTGGTGATGGTGATAACGTGGACAGTTTCCAGGACCCACACTTGTCCCCTTCCCTGCCCCCTTCTCCCTCACTGATGTTTCCAATTTTCACAGCCAGCCTGGAAAAGTGTGAGTAAGCGTTTCCTGTGGAAAGTTGTATTTTTGCCACAGTCATTTAGGCTCCGCTGTGTTAACAGACAGAGGAGGAAGAGATGGACAGATCTGAACTGAACCCTCCTCAGTGTGTTCAAATATAGAGGGGCAGAGGAAGATGGACGGTTCAGGGTCAAATTCCGATCAGCTTAGGGTCAGGGGTCAAAGGTCAATGTTCGGGGGACCCTGCACAATGTCTGAGCTGTAAAACAGATAATTATGCAGCCATTAATCAGCTTACAGCTCAAAGACACGATTAGCACAAACCGATATGTACCAGGGCATGTGAGCAGCAGTGAGCTCCACCTGTGTCTGAAGCATGTGTGAGGAAGAGGAGGCTGAGGGAGCACCTGCACACACACGTCTGAGAGGTGGACACGACGCATTAAAGACCACATCCATTCTTTCCTTTATTTGGAGTCATGTGACTGCAGCACAGAGTTTGGATTCAGATAGCTCCTCCCATTTCTGTCATTCACATGAAGCGGAGGATGTAAGTGACAACAAGGTCAGTCAGGGTCTGGTTTCCATGAATTCAGAAGACATTAGTTAAGATTAGATTAAATCATTACCTTAAAATGTAATCTAACCTTAACCATAACTAGTAGTGACCTAACGTAATAGTACAACAACTTTAAAGGTGCCATATGCAAGAATGTGGCCAAAAACTGTTACTACATTCAAATTCAAAATACCGAGGTCTTTTAAGTTTTCGTTTTCGGACGTAATTGGCAACCCGTGGTTGCTCGGCAGCTGAGACTCTACTGACTGCAATGACTGGTAGATGGCGGTAGGTGGTGCCACATGCCAAAACATGATTTCAAAACATAAACATGATTTGCAGTCTGCAAAATATTTTTTTAATGCAAATATTTTGTCTGTACTGTTGTTGTTGGTGAGTTCAGTTTGTTATATGAACATTATTCCTGAGTCTCTGTGACATATTAGGAGGATTTTATGGTCAGTTGCTTTAGATTTATTACATAATGCATCTTTAAATCACCTTAAAATGTAATAATTTGAGTATTGGGGACTTAATTTTAGTTTAAATAATGTGAATGTGTAAACATGATTAATACCCGGCACACACACACACAGATTAGTCTTAGTGTGATTTTGAGGAGGCTGCATGGTTGGTGTAGTGGTTAGCACTCTTGTCTTTGCAGCAGGAAGACCCAGGTTCGTGATCCAGTCAGAACAAGGGTCTTTTCCTTGTGTGCCTGGGTTTTCTTTGGGTTCTCCGGTTTCCTCCCACAGTCCAAAAACATGCAGTATGAGGATTAGGAAAATTGACACTCGAAATTGACTGTGAGTGTGAAAGTGAATGGTAAGCTGTCCAGGGTTGTAACCCTCCTATTGCCCTATGTCAGCTCAGATTGGCACAGCAATTATGCATGAAAATCACATGGAAGAAGCCAGAATTGAGCAGCCTCACTGAATTAATTAAAGCAGAACTAGACCGAAAGTTCCAATTAACGCTGTTTTTTAGTGTGTATCTGCGTCCTTGCCTTGTTTACGAAGCCCTGAAGGTTCTAAACAAACAGTTCAGCCACTGCTGAGAACGCTGTGTTTTATTGTAATCTCGGGCTCAGCGAGATTTTTGAAAAAACCCGGTCCGGTTACGTAAACACCGGTTCTCCGGAACGGCAGATCCTCCTGCTCCGGGCACTAGTCCGGGCACATCCGGTTGCGTACATTGAACCGCAGAAGAAGAAGAACGTCCGTTGTGGAGGTGTTTCACGAGCGACAGTGTCTTCTGACTCTGGGTCAAAGTCATAAAAGGGACTGCGGCGGGGAGTCATGACGAAGCTATTTTTAAACATCGTTAAAACAATGTTTTGATAATGAGGATAAACTGGCCATGTCTGGATCATCCTCTTTGCACCAACCGATTCAGCTCTGTCTGGATGACGGAGGATCAGAGTTTATTTCAGAGTGATAAAGACAAGTTTGACCTACTTCTTTAGTGTGATTATCAAAAAACCTCACCCTATTCCAAAAAGTTGAAATGTTTTAATATCAGTTTTACAAACCAAATAATATGTATTATTTAAAAAAACATCTATTTTTTGAGTCAATCTAATCTGCTGAAGGCTGGACTTGATGACAGTGACATCCTCTCTAGTACGTTCTAAAGAATGTTTTTTCTTTCACTTACTCCAGTTGAACATGTGCATAGCCTGTCAGGATAATCCTGCCCATGGAAGATGCATGAAGGAGCCTTCATACTCATCCTAACCTCAGCCTAATCAGATTACATATGATGTCAACCTCAACCTTTAACACTTGCCCTTTACCCTAAGGCTGACTCATTTGTCTGCCCTAAGTGATCAGTTTCTCTTGTTCAATACTGATATCACAACCTTGAGAATCTACCAATGCCAATATTATTCTGATGCAATCGTTATTACATTTAAAAATAAATAAAAATAAATAAATGTGTTAATAATGTGTTAAAATCCCATTTTTGCTGATGCTTTTACCACCTAAACATAACCAGATGTTTTATAGATATTAAGTTCCAACAAATATGCTGTTCCCTAATAGAAGAACACTGTGACATACAGGGTTTTCACTAGTATTTCACCAATCACACTCAGAGGGGACAGTACTGAAAAACACGTTTTTACAGGTGTTTTCATCACTTTCTGTTACAGAAAAATGTAACTGTTGCCTTAAATGAGAAAACCTTATATGTCACAGTGTTCTTCTATTATGGAACAGCATATTTGTTGGAACTTACTTTCTTCGTTACATTTTTGGGTAACCTTACCATTGGACTTGAATGACTTGAATTTCAATGAAATTGGGAAAATGGGGTGCTCATAAACTTTTGACCAGTAGTGTATATATTTATTTATTTATTTATATTTTTAAATTATTATTTTACTGTGGGAAATTGTGGATATCATTATTGAACACTGAGCAGAATCAAACTTTCATTTTCTCCACAATTCTATCGTAAAATATTTCTAGAAACAGATGACAGTGGGGGAAGCCACTTTGAAAGTTTGTTTTGTCACCTATAAGGATTTCTCTAAATGAACATTCTACAGTGGGAAAGTTATGTTTATCATTATTGAAGGAGTTCATGAGGATCGAGACTCCATTGTATGAATTTCCTCTCATGCTGGATCAAACCATTTCTTGTGATGTTTTTGTCCAAGACTTTCCACTCCTGCATGAGATGGGCCCTCGCTGTCTTATAAAGTCACATTCTGGTTTTGGCTGTGTAAGTGTGTCGCTCTGAAAACTACATTCTAACCACAAAAAACAAGTCCCAGACTTGCAGTGACTTCCACAGACTGAACATATGTGACAGTGTAAATGTCTGCCAGTGGATTTTCCCCCTTTAAATGACTCCTAAGAGCATAAAGTGGTGTGTTCCATATGTGTCATTCATAACTGTCTTAATGAATCTCCCAACCGCAGACCTGTCGACTGGTCACATGGTGGATTTGGGATGTGTGTAAATGAGCGGCGTGTACCCCCCTTGAGCCCTCTCAGGATATTGGGTAATGTCTGGATTGTGCGTTGAGACCCTGCAGAGTGTTAGTGCACGGTCGTCTGCTAAGGTAATCGACGCAGTGGTGAAAGATATTGGGATCGTTTCAGCCAAACTATAAAAGAAAAAAGAGGAAAGTTTGGTGGGAATGGACTACATTTTCCATCAGAGGGGCTCAGTGCTCAGAAAACAGACAAATGAGATGGAGTGTGAGTGGGTGGGTGTGTTTTACTATCCATAGTGTCCAACGTCTAGGAATTCAGTGTATAGTTGTGGGGTTCAACAAACTGGACAGAGGATGTTGCACTCTCTACTGTTAAGCTCTATATGAGGCATGTTGTGGTTTCTGAATATGGGACAAAAATATTAAAACTGATCCAAACTGCTGGACTTTACTAGAGGAACCAAGGAAAATTGGATCAGGATTAGGAAATCTAAACCAGCCAGCATGTCCATGTGGACCCCATAAGGGTTACATTTGGGCTGACACTATGGGTCCCAAGTGGGTTTGCCCATGGTTTCCAACCATGTTTGCCAACTTCAAACCCATGCTACGGTGGCCTACAGGGGCAAATGCACTGCAAACCCCAAAACACCAGCAAATAAGAAAACGCCAGCAAGTGGTAAATGGTGTTGTATTTATATAGCGCTTTTCCAGTCTTGATGACCACTCAAAGCTGCTTTACACTACAGTTCCCATTCACCCACACTTTCATACATTTTTCTATCACTCATCTTTCATACCCATTCACACACACGCTGGCGGCACAACCGTCAGGAGCAACGTGGGGTTAAGTGTCTTGCCCAAGGACACATCGGCTTG
Organism: Microchirus variegatus; assembly: GCF_963457635.1. NCBI lineage: Eukaryota > Metazoa > Chordata > Actinopteri > Pleuronectiformes > Soleidae > Microchirus > Microchirus variegatus. Next base: position 18,579,314 of record NC_139821.1, read on the forward strand.
TAGACTAGGGGAGCCAGGAATCGAACCCACAACCTTCAAGTTGAAAGACGACTCGCTCTCCCACTGAGCCACAGTCGCTGTTATAAGTAACAAAACGCCACCAAATAACAAAACGGAAGTGCTCCGGGTCTGTGGGGGCGCTGTCGTGCAGGTCTTCGACCAACCTGTTGACTCGCAGTGTTGGGCCAAAACTTTTTTTAAATAAACTTTATTTAAACTTTTCAAGTACACATATACACATATACAACATACCTCCAATGGAATATACAATTGCATCTCGTCGATTTGGCGTTTTGTTATTTGCTGGTGTTTTGTTATTTGCTGGCGTTTTGTTATTTGCTGGTGTTTTCTTATTTGCTGGTGTTTTCTTATTTGCTGGTGTTTTCTTATTTGCCGGTGTTTTCTTATTGCTAGTGTTTTGGAGTTTGCCCTTGTCGGCCACCGTACTACACCATTTAATAACATTTCCAGCCTATCTGGTATTAGTTGGCAAAGTAGTAAACAAACAAAACAGCAATAGCTCACATTCCACGTTCCAAACAAATAGTTTCAAATATTTATATCAAAAGATGCAATAACTGGCAACCCAGGATTAGCTCTACTATTAGTAGTAGCTCTATTAATATGTAGAAGCTGTGAAGTGATTGACCTAATGTTTCTGTTTAGAACTAGGGTTTATTATTTATGACAGAACATTGAACGCAACTCAATCAAAGGCATCCATGGTGGATGTTTATCCTTTTCCTCCACAACAACTCACCATAAATCACGATGGTTGCACTATGGGAATAGTTATCAGCGGTTACATTTCAACCAGAGTTAATTATGGTAGAACTGATGGTCGCTGATGGTGAGTCTGACATTTCATCACATTTATTAGTGCTGCTGATAACTCATAAAGTGTGTAGCTTGTGTGTATCTGTGTGTGTTCATGGGTATAGTAGTTGCTTCCTCCTGGATGTAATGATAACTTTTGTCTTTCTTTTGTCATTGTGACTACTACTCTGCCATATGACCCTCAGCTTGAGACAATGCTCAATATCTTTTGATTTTTCATTAACTGAAAGAGAGGCTGAAGTAGAAGACCTCAATTGTAGGTTCTTGGCAGCAGGTTCATGACATAACAAACCACCACAGGGCAGAACTGGTTGGAATGCTGTTAAATGACTTTTTTAGCAGGTTCACCTGAGCTCAAAAATCTTGGTTAAACCCTCCCAAGTCTATTTTCTTGCACCTGGTTTATACATATTTTCAAAATCCAAGAGAGTTTAATGTACAGTTGAAGGACATTCCATCAGCTGGAAGCATTAAACATTGCTCAGCTCTCTATGAGTATTTTACAAGACAGTTAAAGTTCTTCAGGCTCCTTCAAGCAGATCGGTTTCAGGGGAAATACATTTGCACGCCATGGAACTGTTGAGCGACATATATTCTGGCAGTGGCAGGAGGTTGTCTCCTGTGAGCGGAGCTGAGTGTCACAGGTGGCGGGCAGGTCTGCTGTCCTCAGGCTGTGCAGCAGAAGGGTCAAAGGACAAATTCTTAAAAGGCAAGCCAGGATCGAGGCAGGGAGGTGAGGGGGGGGAGGAGGGTCACAGTGTCAACAGCTTGTCAGAAAGTTGCAAACTTGGCGCAGCTGACATCCGCTGCCAACCTAAATAGACTGAGGATGTCAAGTGAATGTCGGGTGGGCTCTACCTGGAAACACTTCAAAAGCAGTGGGAGGAAAATAGCTTGTGACCTATGTCACTTTTTTTGTTGTTTTTGCACAAATGGTGACATAAGGTATAATGTACATTTCAATATAAGATATTATTATTGAATGAAGCTGAGAGAAACCAAAGGAACATGAGAGCATGATATTTAAGCTTTTAGGCTACACAGTCCAGTTTTTAAAGGTCTAGTGTGTGACATGTACAGTGAGTAACAGCATTAAAAACTAAAGTTATTGCCAAAAAAATGTGGCGCCCTGTTGAAAGCAAGCGTAGTCACACTCACAGCGACACAAGTGAGTAAACGATCAACAACAGGAATGGTGACCCCGGTTAATCCTAAAGCTGCCGTCTTGAACTGGAAGAATCGCCATTAATTTTCTGTAATTTAAAGGAAATAATGCACATGAATTTGAAGTTTGTTTATAGAGGGGGTGGAGGTGAGGTCCAACATCTTTTTGCATTTAAAATGTACTTGAAAATAACACAATAGTTACTTTCCCAAGTACCTAGTTACTTTTATAATTTGTAACTCTCTAACTAATTCAGTTACATTTTGGGAGAAGTAACTAGTAACTGTAACTAATTATTATAGATAGTACATATAAGTAGCATATAAAGCTGTGTTTCCACCAAGTGGAATGGTTTGGTTTGTCCCACACTAGAGGATTATTGGCCAGATTTAAGATTTCCCGATCTGGCCCTTTTAGGCTGATTTGAACAGATGATCTGGCCAAAATTATCGTGTAGCGTGAGGACGCATCAGAGTCGTCTTGATTTCAAAGTATTAAACATATTTAATATTTACTACTGAACAGCGATGGGGTGTGAACAGAACCCCGCAATAGCCAATCAGAATGAGTTGACCATGAAAAGGATGTTGCATACTTTGTTGTTTACAACCATAACTTGTATAAGTAAAGTTGAATCTGTCTTCTCAGGCATGACTTCGTCCACAATTTCAGGCGTTTCTCAGCAGAAAACATTGCACTCACACTGACGGTCCATGTCTGTTTCTGTTCTGAAGTCACATTAAATCATGCGAGTATCTGTGAGATCCCTGGAATCCCCTCCCTGAAGTGTTTGGTCCTGCGTCTTGACTGGCTCGTCTTGTCTCTGCTTTCTCAGATTTAAAACGCTGAAAATCGATTACAAAGTCTGGAGTTTCCCACGTTTTTTAAAATCAAGTCAGATTTGAAAGTACTCAGACCTTAGATAAAAGATATCCAGCACAGATCAAATGTGTCATGCCTGCAGCGTGAGGTCTTAATGGTTTTTAACCTCTCTTCTCACATCTACCTTTGGTTGCTCTTGTTGTTATATAATCCCTCAGCAGAACAAACATCTGCTGGCCTGGTTCGCGCTGCTGTGTTTGTCCAATATTCTTTATACAAACACATAATGTGAATTCACCTTAAAGGTGAAGTAAGTAGTTTATAGTGCCATCTAGAGGAGAGGCTGAAATTGACAACAAAGAACTGCTCCTCTGCTCACCCCCTCCCTTCCCTGAGCGCTACGGTGTCTGCAGCCGGTCAAATGTCGTCCTCGTTGTCTTTCTCCGTGTCAGCAGATGAGGTTCGTGAGGTGAGGGAGAGGGCGAGCTACCGCGGCCGTAGCAGCCGAAGCGGAGAGAGTGGAGGCGGGGCTTCCGCTACAACTAAAGAGACGCTTGATTTGTTCTCTCGCGTTTGTCCTTACAGGCTCCGGTAGAAACATGGCGTCTCGCTGCTAACAGTGACAATGCAACCACGGCCCGCGACCATGTTATTTTACATGACTTTTTGAAACACTACGAAAATGAAACAAAAAATATTATACAGCGACTAGACAATGCAGGAGCACATAATATGTATAAAAAAGTGGATTTTGGGTTATATAAACCCGTAAATACTAAGCAGTGTCCCTTTAAATCACTATGACTGCTTTATGTTGACGCGATCAAAGTTTAGACTTGAGACTGTTGTTCCCACATAAATCAACCTGTATGATAACCTTACCAGATTAAGTATAATTAAAGCAAGACATGGATAATTATAAAACACTTTGATGGATACACTTTAATCCACGTGTCCTAGTGTAGATACATGTAGTGTCTCTGTTGTACCTGTTTGAACCTGTGCAGTTGTACAATTTAAAACTATGCCCCAGCGTGTCAGACCAAAACAAAGGCACGACATTACATATACAACAAAAGACGTACCTCATAAAATCTACACCTGCTTAAGTTTATGATATTTTTACAAAACATTTGCTTCTTTATCTCACAGGCATAGATAGCCTTGTCTGACAAGAAATGAAGGTGTGTCTCTCACACCAAAGTCCATGGAGAAAATCTGTGATATGTGTTACAGCACAGGTGTTGTTGATCCACTGCTGCCTCCATCACTAAGTGTTATTATGTCACTCTGTGGTTGAAGTCCTTCTTTCAGATTTGCATACATCATACAACATGTCATGAACAGATGTGCAGTAGATAAAGTAGTATATATTTGATTAAAAATCCCATATTATACCCCATTTCTCCAAGTTAACCTAGTTCCCTGGTGTCCTAATGAACATGTCTGTGACATGCTTTGGTCAAAATACCATAAGGATGAAGCACCACATCAGTTCAATCACCTGCCAAAACAGCCCTGTTCAGAACGCTCTGTTTAGTAGTATCTCTTTAGGTTCACCTTAAAAAAATAGTAAAACGAAACTTCAGGAACAGGAATTGACATCAGCCACAGAGGCTACTGGGTGCTAACAGCAGTTAGCATTTGGAAAAGTGATTTGCAGGCTCTAGCAGGCACATTGTTGTCATATATAACATAATAATGTATCCACTGGACAGATAAATCCTCTGAGGCTGGAAGATTGTGTAGAACTCTGTGCTGCACTGTGGAGCCAAGAATATAACTTTTAGTGGACTTCTGGTTTTTGGATACAGTTGCCCTCACCAGCACTCTCACGTGTTTTACAGACAAATCGGAGCTCCACGAGACAACAATTCCAGGAATTTTGCACATCGTGACGGCCCAATGATTGCGGAAGTCAACATTATGTGTTTTTTCTCCTGTACTTAGACTTAGGAGGACCACAAAAACATGAGTGAGTCATCTTTTTTCACACTATGACGACTGATAGGGCCTCCAGAGTACCAAATATAAGGATTTAAATGATTAAAAAGTTGATTTGCATATTATGGGACCTTTAAAAACTGCAGACTTAAAGGTGCAGTGTGTAAAATTGAGTTGCATGTTGCAGCTGAATATCCCTCAGACATGGCAACCTCCTGATAAAACATATGAAGTACACTTATATACATTATCTTACCTACATTATTAAGTATTATTAATATATCTTCAATTTCTGCCAAATAAATAATGTGATGTCAAATTTTACACACTGGACCTTTAAGAAGGTCTAGTTCATTATTACCATCATAGCACCATCATTTCTCATGTCAGGGTGTGACCAGACCTGAAAATGTTGGTGAAATAATTTTGGCTGCGTTCGTCCGTCGTGAGCATCATGGGTGGAGCGGATGTCGGTTATGGCCCAAGGAAGAAATAATTAGATTATGGTGATGATCTGAACTTTAACTTTGTGAAATAGGGGAGTGTGATGACACTGTGAGAAACTGAGGAGCTTTTAATGTGTGTTTTTTCCAGCTATAATGATTAAAGATTATGCACCCGAGGTCCCATGGTGCTTATTTCATGAGCCAGCTCTGAGTTTGTGGTGCAAATGAATGTAATAATCATAGCTCACTGATATGGTGAGGGAAGTTCCACCATGAATCAGCTACTGTCGTCACTTGTCACTCAGTAACCATCAGAGGTATTAATCAGTGCACATATTCTCTATAAATTGGTCCTCACCGTTAATGGAAGCCATGCAAATCTTCATGCACTTGTAAACAGTGTGGCTGCACGTAGTAAAAATATGTCTGGAGAGCCTTTACATGCATGTAATTACTGTTTGATTTATGAAGCAGCGGCTCAGCTCAGTTTCACAGCATCTATCTTTCTTTGACCATGTTGAAATTTTATGCTCCTCAGGATGACGAACATCCCTCCAGTTTTTGAGCACCATGCAAATCGCATATATCTGGTCGCACCATCTGTATAACCACCAAAATGTTACACACATTTGCGTCACAAAATTATTTAAACCTTCACTATCAATCCTTTTTTAGGAATGATTTAAAAAACAAACAAACAAAAAAAAAATCGATATCGATAGTCTGCCATTACAATTGATTTGCCTCGGGTGCACTGTGGAGTCGGTATGAGTCTTTCTAATGTCTTTCCTATGTTCCCCGCTTTGTATGTGACCGGGGAACATAGGACCCTTTCTCTAACCCTAATCCTAACCCTACCCTTTTTCAAAAAAAGGGTCCTATGTTCCCCTGTCACATACAAAGTGGACCTTTTTTGGGAAAAACGGGGAACATAGGACCCAGGGGAACATAGGTACGACCCCTTCTAATGCCATGCTAACGTGTACCATTGACTTGCGCTAGCCATAGCACCAGCAAACTCGGCAACTAGAGGAACTGAATGAAATTTCTTGAAAACGTCTCCAGACGTCTCCATCACACCGGCTGAGTTGGAAAATAGGTCTTATGTCCAAAATTCCAAACTATCACTTTAAAATCATGGAAGGAGATTGTTACCACGTTACAAAAAGACGATGGTTTTTGCTGTAGGACGTGAAAAAAAAGAGGGACCGCTCTGTGAAGGGCAAAAGACCATAAAGCCCGTAAAGAGTGGTGGCCCTGGGGGAAAAGCCCTCCTGGTGATTGTGGTGGAGCTGGGATGGCTGTCCCAATATGTGAAACCCAGAGAAACAAACAGTAATGTTGAGACCAATGTAAGCGATATGCAAATAGATGTTGTTACTGCTGTTGCTAGGCAGAAGACGTTTATCCGGCAGCACAAGTTGAATATTTTGGTTGTACGCCCCCTGCTGTTGCAGCGAATACTGCAACGAACAACACGCTGAACGCGCTGAGCGTAAACGCCTTCATACATGCTTGTATGTCACGCACCGTCTGCGGAGCCCCACGTCATGGTGTCACGAGCGAGTATATTTCAATTTTCCATATTTACTGGATGCCATTATGTCAGTATCATTATTTGCTTTCTACCATACACAAACGTTAGTGCTGTCAATAGATAGAAAAAAATTAGCGATTAATCAATTTTTATCTGTAATTGATCTAATTCATCTCTTTTTTAATCTCACCTAAATCAGACATCAGGTCCATATAAAGTGCTGTAAGTTAACATCAAAAAGACTTTTCTGAGCAATACAACACAAATCACATCAGCAGGCGCATCAGTGCATTTCAGCACTAAGTTGCTGATAAAAAAGCAACTCGCATACAGAGACAGTAAAGTTGTCACTTTTGCTGTGTAATAGTAACAATGAGCACTAAAACACACCAAAGCAACAATTATACTAAAAACACACACAAAAACTACTACTCTCCACATTCATACACACTTATTTTATTCATGCTAAATTCACGTGGTCACATGTTGCACCTTCGTGTGAGTCGTGTTGTTATAACTCTGTTGTTAACCTGAGGTCAGAGGTCAGAAGCTGGAGATGTGAAGGGGCCCAGTCGTGCTGTGAAAAGCCTCCTTTGTCTCACTGCCTCAGTCCATGTCCAGCATCAGGTTTCAAACGGCTCCTCCTGGAAGTCAGAGTGTGGGGCTGATCTTACCAGAGACATTTTACATCTCACCAAATCAGATGGTTGGATTTTCTTATCTACAATTATTCAATTATGGAGTTCCTCAAAATGACCCACTCGAGTGCATTGTCATGTTATGGCACTGTATATACCACAAAAATGCTAGTGCAAGTGCTGTCCCGATTCTCAGAAAAATTAAGTTGAGGGCCAAGTTTAAGGGCTGTATCGCCCTCAATATTGAGATTTTCCGAGACCACCCTTGGGAGCAAGGGCTACCCAGAATGCATTGCGTGTTTTCTCATAACAAAGATGGCGCCGAAAGCAGCGAAGCGAGTGCGATACAAATTAAGTATTTTCTTTGTTAATAGAGATATAAAAATGATGAAAACCATTGTATTATCTTAGTTTAGGCGTCTGACGTCATTGTTGCGTAACATTTATTTTCATTTTACGATCTTTTGTCAATAGCCGGCCGGTGCGGACAAGCGATCGTTTGCTATCGTTTACTTTTCAATAAGCCGTGGTGTGTGGTAACTGTCAGCTGAATATGTCTGTGGTTGTCGTATTTGTATGAGTATCATCTTATAACTAACTGACAACCTAATGACTTGACTTCTTCTTCTTTTTTGGAGTTGACAGACTGGATGCAGTTTTCGCGTTATTCTGCCCCCCACAGTCTGAAGACGTATCTGCATTTAAGGGGTGTCCCATTTCTAAGTGACAAAATAACCCTCAACACTTGGTTTTGAGGGCCAGTTAAGATTAAGGGTTGCGCTTGAGGATTAAGATTGAGGGTTAAGATAGGAATTGGAATTGGCCCTTACTTTCTCTCTTTTTTTGCTACCAATTCTTCAGTTTTTCTTTGACCCTTAACACCAACACTGACAAAGAAGAATTGGAGAAGAGAGAGGAAAGACAAGAAGTAATGAATGATAGAATACAGCAGGAGAGCAACTGTCACTAAACACCACCACCACCAACCATACCACATGTTGCTAAGCAGTTTGGTGTGTGCAAAATAACATGTAGAGCAAACTTAAATGCCAGGGCCCACTTTAAAATCTGAAAATCCTCCTGAAATCATGCCTGTGATCAACACACACGATTAGAATCAGTAATCACCATTATTGTTTTCATGTGAACGTGTGGATACAAAAAAAATCAGTGCAGATGAATAATCAGTCCAATGAACTTTATTTCTTGGTCAGATAAATAACACAGTTTAATCGGTGTGACTGTTTTTTCCCCCTTGTTTTTTCATTCAATCATTTTGCAGCAATTTAAAACCTAATAACAAAACAGAAAATTAACATATTTTTCTATTTATATTTAATGACCTTTCACGGTGGGTCGCACGGTTGGTGTAGTGGTTAGTGCTGTTGCCTTTCTGCATGGTGTATACATGTTCTCCGTCTGTTTGTGGGGTTTTTTCCAGGTTCTCTGGCTTCCTCTCACGGCCTAAAGACATGCAGAGGTTAAATTGTTCTAAATTGACTGTAGGTGTGAGTGTGTGAGTGAATGGTTGTTTGTCTCTGTGGCCATGGCTGCGATGGACTGGTGACCTGTCCAGGGTGTACTCTCCCTTTCGCCCTATGTCAGCTGGGATTGGCTCCAGTGACCCACCATCCTCATATGGAGGACCTTTCACGGCCCACCTGCAATACTGGCACAATCCACTAGGGGGCTACAGCCCACACTTTTGGAATCGCTGATGTGGTGTAGTTATCGACTGGTATTGCAAAGAAAACAATGGCTCGGTACATTTGCATTTATGACTTCTCAAATGTAACGCACGTCACCCCCCCAGTTCCGACTATGTAAATAAAACCCAATATTATATCTTCATGCACCTTGACCTTGAGCTTCACTGCACACAAGTATCACCCTTCTATGAGTGTGAGGAAACATTTGAGAGTGAACATAATCCAGCCAGCAACGTTTCCTAAAAAGGGTCAGTCTGGATACTACTGCCATTGCACCCACTTCATCAAATTATGCAACAAGTCCCTGGAAACACTACTCCGCCGTGTAACAAGTCCCTGGAAAACACAGTGGTCCTTTCAGAGCTTTAGGTGAGGATTTTTCCACATTTAACCTATTTAATGACGTTGGTGCATCATCTGAGAGAAATGAGGCCAGACCTCAGAGTCACTTAATTCTTCAAAAGAGAAAGTTCTTACTGTAACAAATGAGACCCATAAAGGCGTGTGCGTGTGTGTGTGTGTGTGTGTGTGTGTGTGTGTGTGTGTGTGTGTGTGTGTGTGTGTGTGCGTGTGTGTGTGTGTGTGTGTGTGTGTGTGTGTGTGTGTGTGTGTGTGTGTGTGTGTGTGTGTGTGTGTGTGTGTGTGTGTATGTCTGGCATTAGGTGCTAAACCTCAGATCAAAGGCTCTGGACAGCAATGGATCTGTCTGCGTTTTGTCATTGTTTCCGCCCAGACGAAGTGTGTAAAGCTGCAGGTGAGGCCTGTCAGACAGTGGAGTCTTCCAAAAGAGAAGAGAAAAAAAAAACTTGGAATGCTGGGAAATCCAAGCAGTGGCCAGCTGTTTTCCATCTTTGACATGTGGACACAGTGGAAGGGGTGGAGAGTTTGGACTGTGGAAATACCAAATCAGACAGTGTGAGGCCAGGAAGGAAATTTGGACAAGTTTCCCGACTTTGACGGAAAGTGACGGACGGGAGACATTTAACGTACACAAGCACAAGGGACGTTAAGAAAAAAGTCCAATGTTGGCTTTAACAGCAGAGAAAACATTGTGAGCTCAGCTTCAGACTTTATTTCTTCATTCCCCAAGTATGGACTTTCCAAACTAAAAGGACTCTACAACAACAAAAATAATAATAATAATAATAATAAAAAAAATATATATATATAAATAAACATAACAACATAATCTCTCTTACTACTGTCTCTCCCCTATCCAAAGCAAATGTGCTTCATGGTTCAAATGTTCCCATTTAGAAACTTTTAGCAGCTTTTAGCAACCAGCTAGTAAGTATGGGGCCTAATTTGGGGTTATCTTGTACATGTACCAGTTGTAGTATTTTAAGGGGGTTCTAAAATTGCCCTTGGTCTGTTTAATGAGTCACCAGCGGGCCTAGGGACATTTCTACGCCTGGGCCCACAGGCCATTGCCTGCTTGTCATCCCTGCTGGTGCTGCAAAGCCAGATTCTTGTTTTTTCCCCTGTTTCTGTCACTTCTTATCTAAGAGCAGCATGCTAACCAACTAGCTCCAGCCCACCTAATCACTTGCAAGAGAATCTACAGAGATTGTGTGGCAGAGCTGCATGAGCGCATGAAGGTACTGAATATAATTTCTGGTGAGTGTTTGAGTTAGCTCATGTGTCCTGTTGTTGCATGCTCAAGCGAGGCTCCACCCCCTCGCTTATATCCTGTGGAGATTCTACTGCTTTCACCCAGGTAATGTCTTGCTGCACACTCCTCCACATGAGGGTCGCAGGTCACTGGAGCAAATCCCAGCTGGCACAGTGTGAAAGACGGGGTACACACTGGACAGGTCACCAGTCCATCACAACATCAACACGAAAGCCTGAGGTATACTTCCGCGCACATGCTGAGGGTCGAGGCTCGGACGACTGTCCTTGGCGACTACGTCTTCTGGTTTTTCTGCTTGGTGAGCGGAGCTGCTTAGAGAGCAAGTAATAAGCTCTTTTTCTTGAAAACGCAACAATACCTGAAGCCTTTGCTAAGCAATCACCACAATTGCTAAAAAAAAAACACAGGCAACAGGAGAAGAAAATGCTACATGTTGCATCTTTAAATATGACCACACTGATTGTACACATTATGTAATACCATATATATGTTTCCATCATGGTACAGTTTGGAATGGTAAAGCCCTGGGTTGGGCCTTTTCCACTGAGAACATTCATTTTACTTGGTAGAAGCGGTGTGGGCTGTGCCCAATGGCTGCATAGTGTGACCTTGTACCAGTGCAACGACAATGGACGAAGACATTGATTGCAACACAACAGACAACAATGGAGGACATCCAGCAGCTCTTATTTTCCAGCTCAGTTTGAGGCTGTTTGTCTCGACAGGACGGTCAGCTTAATATGAGAATAGACTGTGGGTGTTGAAGAAACATCGGTCGTAAGGTAGTGACGCTTTCTCTCCTCCAATCAGCTGACTGTCATGGGTGGAGCTTGACTTTGCATTACTTTTTCACTCTGGTACCCCAAAGGATGGGTGCCAAAGAATGGAATAGTTTGGGCCAGTTAATTTGGTACTATTCCAAATGGAAACACAAACAATTCTGTACCAAACCGAACCGTTCCACTCAACGGAAGAGGGCTGAATATTACAGTTAAATGTCTTGGGAATTGTGTCAAAAAAGAATCCCAGAAAGGGGTCAGTTTTGGTAAAGAACATAGCATAACCTGGGCTCTGTTACAAATACATATTTTTATAGATGCTCCTCAAGAACGGTTACCAAGGGGCCATGATAACACATGAAAACACTCTCTCTCTTGATATTGGATGCAATGGATCTCCACAACCCTGCTCTGTTCTTTCTCCTCACACTCCTTCTCTTGCCCCTCAGCCTCTCTGTTTATCTTACTGCACTTGTTCAACCCAGTATTATTCATCTCAGGAATAAACAAAACACAAATCCTGCATTTGGAGAGATGAGCTCAACTCCTCCCCCCACTGTTAAGGCATCCGGGTGGTTAAACTGAATACTGGACAGAGCAGTCAAAAGAAGGACCATTAAATCTTTAAATCTCAGCAGGACAATCTTAGTCCTTGCCCAAAAACTGACCTACTTCTCTGCACTGAAACATGATCACGTCTCTTCTTCCTCTCACCTGTTTACTAATATCCTGTGATAGTGTTAACTTTCTCTGAGTGTTTTTCTTTTACATCTACTGGAGAAGTGTCTGTGGACAGAGCTGTTAGGAGCTGCTGGGAGTTTTTTCAATCCAGATTAGGTATAAAGCCCAATTTATACTCCTGCGTAAAGTGCTAAATGTCCGTCACTCCGTCAAAGGACAACGGAGACGACTAGAGCTGTGATTGGTCCTCAGGACAGGCCGAGCGAAGCTGCTCTGTGCCGGCTCACAGTGAGCACCGAGCGTCCACAGAGGCGGAGCTGATCACCGCCAACAACGTCGCTGCCAAACTATAAATACGTCATATCTTAACACACACAGCACATGTTTAGACTCTAAATGGCCAATTTCTCGCCTGAAATTATCTTAAAACTGCGTTCCGTCACACAAAAAAGTGAGAAACGGCCACTGTTTCAACAACAGTCTTTCTCTCTCTTTCTCTCTTGACGCCATTGCTCACTGTAGCCAAAAGCACAACAACCTTGCGTAGCGACCCCTACTGATCGGGCGGGAAATTGCAGCGTGTATCCGTCACCACGACTCAGAAGTATGAAGGCTCGAGGTGTCTCCGTGGTTACGCAGTCGGATAACGCATTTACGCAGTCGGAGAAGTATAATGTGGCCTTAACGCATCACATAGTAGGACATTTAAGGAATTCATCTTCTGAACTATTGAGAATAGTATTTAACAAATAAATACAGTGTTTTTAGTGGGAAATGCTTGGTGTTTAGCAGACACTTTCTACTCCTCGTGAACATCCAAGCTTTCATATCCCTTTTAAACTTTGTTTGTACTTGCACACGGAACTGTGGCACAGAGCCTCGTCAGATGTGGCCACTATGATCCAAACCACTATGCAGTGTACAAAGAAATGTACACACTGTAGATAAGGAAGTCATTGAAATCACGGGTGAAGATAGTGTTACATTAAACTGCATCACTGAACCACTTTTTTTTCACTCTGTCGCCTCTTTTCATTTACACACTTGAGTTCTGTTTTCACACCTGCTCGACATTAAAGCATTTAAACAGATCTTTGGTAGATGTGAGAAGTTTCTGTGACTCAAACAATACAAATGATGCAGTTTGCATTTAGCTTGTTAACCATGCCAAAAACCTCCTCACAAAGGTAAAACCACACAACCGTCTGTACAGGACCAGACGTGATGTTTGTGAGGACACATCTGCACAAACAGTCTTCCCGTGGATGGATTAGCATGTATCCCATATGATCACTGAATGACAAGCAGTAGAATTATCTACTGAAACCATATGTAGGCATGTTTTATGTGTTTAGTCATACTCCAACCTGTTTGCAACCATTTCACTTTAGTTCAATGTTGTTGCATTCAAGAACATTGTTGTTTTCTGTATTCATGAGTTAGAAGACAACTATAGTAAATGGACTTTTCTACTCTTGATGATCACTCAAATCTTCTTTACAATCTACGTATGAGATCATACCTGTGATCTCATACGTTGCCCAATGAGATCACAGTAATGACAAAATGAATACTCGCTCAATCCAAATACAGTTCCTTGCCAACAGGACCCTGTCTGTAAAGCTATAAATCTAACTCCCCTGGTGAGGCTATCGAAGGATTTGTGAAACATGTCGCTGATCCACAACCAGAGCGCCGGCTGTCTGCCCTCCACCCCCGGGGCCACCAGGGATAACTTTAACAAACCATCAGCTGGAGATTTCAGTTTGCTGTTATTGCTGGCTACTGTGAGACGGAGCCACGAGCTGCAGGGGGAAAATATAACAACATGGGATGGAGTTAAAACACGTGTTAGCGCGCACACAGTAGCCTAAAAGCAGCTGCACACGCACACGCACACACACACAGACTCACGCACACACACACATAATGCCTGTTGGGATTACTTTTTTCCGTGATTACAGCTCCACAGCCTGTCGGACGCCAGCCATTGTTCAGTGTTGCATGAGCCCCGTCTGTCAGAGTGCCAAGCTACACTAACTGAGGACATGATGGAAGGTAGTGAGGGGGGGGGTCAGGGGGTGAGTCGGGGTGTGTGGAGGTCTGTGGGGTGGAGTATGTAAGGGGGCATTAGTTCTATCTGTGAGTGGAAATCAAACGAAGTGGGGTTTGGGAGGACTTCTGGATATTCATTCATTTAAAAAACAAACGATGTTTGGATCACAGTTCAGGCTGCACGATGAATGCAACTTAGTGTCTCCTGTTGCTTCCAAAGAGCCAGAGAATGCTATTCTATTTCTATTTCACAAGAGACGAGGGTTTTCAGACAGTCTGAGACAAATGTGCTTTAGTGAACCATCACACTGTGAAAATTAGTCAATCAGGATTTCAACCTTCAAATAATGTCTTCAAATAAGGATCATTTTGATGGTACTTCAGATTACAACAGGGTAAATGGCATCTCTGTTAAAGCCTGAGTCGGTCTGTATCAAGGTTGTAACAGTTTTGGATTTTTCACTATTTATCTAGTTTTAAAAGCAGGTTTGGTAGTTTTTATTAGTTTAATTTTTTGTAAATGCTTAGTTTTTATGAGTCTTAGTTTTTTCGTAATATGGAGTATGCGCAAGATGCAAACATTGCCATTTTGAAAGTTTTTTAGGACAGATGAACAACCATCTCTGAATCAAATATAACAGTCTACAAGAAATTAGGTGATACTGCTGAGGTTGGGTCCACATGGGCCAGGTAAAAATCAAATAGCCAACAGACTAAAGACACACATGAACATAACAACATAAATAACCCTCCTGAGACACATTACATTACTTATGAGCCAGGAGTCTGAGGGAGCTCAATCTCAACAATAAAACCAATACAAGACGAGAGGTTTTATTTATTTACTTAGCTGAACTAACGCAACCCAATAACGAACGTTATGTTTAACGTGCGTAGCTTTATGTCCCACACTGTCAACAAAAACAAATTGAAAACATTGTATTATAAAAATACAAAAAAAGAAGCACATTTTTTCGCCACAATTTTTTTGTGCGTCTGTGCTTCCACACTTGCACTTGCCAATATGACCAACAGAGGCCGCCAGAGGCTTGTTGCGTGAATGGGGTGAAGTCTGCCATCTCTGATTGCCTTTAGTTAGTTTTATTAACACACAATTTAGTTTCAGTTATGTTTTTTTTCTTTTTTTATATACTGTAGTTTTTATTTTAGTTAACGAAAATGTTTTTTAAATTTTATTGTTCGTCATTTTGTTAGCTTTCGTTAACTATAATAACCTTGGTCTGCATCACGTCATACGTCACAGTCCCACAGCCCAATTAGTTGGGCTTTATTTCTTATGCTATGTATGAGCATAATACAAAGACCATACACTACTAATGGTAGTAATACTAATTCCCACATCATGGAATTAATAGAGTCTTAAAGAAGACCTGAATGAACATTGACTCCTTAGGAAAATGTTTACTGATGTTGTTACTCAAGTGAGAAGATGCACATTTTCCAATCAATAGGGTTCTTTATGCAACCATCAGTCACCGCCTGGAGGCTAATTACTACTTCCTATAGGCTTCATTTCTCAAACCACTAAGTTAAATGGTCTGTATTTATATAGCAATTTGGTAGTTTATTTTAAGGGTAAATAAGCAGTTACCATGGTAATAGTTGAGTGTCAGTGACAAGTAATACAAACTCAGTGAATGTTACAAACTTGGACAAACTCTCTCAGAAAAATGCATTCATTAAAATAATGTTTTCCTTGATTACAGTTATGTTCTTATGCAACATTTAAAAAATAGTCCAAAAGACATGACGGGAAAACAAAGAAAGCTGTACCTTCCACAAAGAGGTTTGCATGACCTGACCTGAAGGAACGCTTTCCTGGGAGTGCAACAAAAACATAAACTGAAAGCTGTAATGTCATAGAAGTTAAGTAGCCTTCATTAAAAAGCTCTTGCAGCCAAAATGTGCTTGTTTAAAACACACAGCTTTGTCCAGAGTTGAGCTGTAACCTTCTCTCCTCACCTCTCCAAGCTTCCTGTAAAGGAGGCCATTGTTGCCCAGGTATTTTTGACAGATCGCAATCTGAGCAACGACAGACAAATGGTACCACTGGCTCACCTGCATCAGCTGCTCACAAAGGGAGGATTTAGTGTGAGGAGTTAAGCTCCCTGCATGGTTCTCAGTTTCCAGTGGGAGTGAGGAGAGTGAAGCAGGAGAGGGAGACACGTGGTACCAGGTAATGAAGCTCATCAGATAAAGCCGGGTTTTTCCCCCCCCTGGCATGTGACATCATCTCTCTCTCACACACACAAACACACACACACATGCCAGAAAAGGTACTAAAAAGGTAACAAATACAAGAACACACACACACACACACACACACACACACACACACACACACACACAGTCTTGTTTCCATTACATGAGAAGACACTACATTGACTTACATTCATTTCCTATACTTGCCAAAACTTAACCATGACTGCGACTGGCCTTAAAAAGTATCAGCAGTATCACCTAAAGGTTCAAAACAAACATTTCAGCCACTGCTGAGAACGCTGTGTTTTATTGTAATCTCGGGCTCAGCGAGATCTCTGAAAAAACCCGGTCCGGTTACGTAAACAGCGGTTCTCCTGAACAGCAGATTGTCCTGCTCCGGGCACTAGTCCGGGCACATCCGGTTGCGTACATTGAACCGCAGAAGAAGAATAACGTCCGTTGTGGAGGTGTTTGTGTGCTGAATATGTCACTTCCGGGTACTGGCCAATCACAAGACTCTGTCTTCTGGGTCTGATAGTTGAGTCTCAAATCTCGCAGCTGGGAAACACCGTCAAAAAAGAGGATTTCTATTGGCTCGTTTACAGCAACTAGGAAGTTTTTGACCATCAAAACAAGTTAATGTATGTAAGTAGACCTCCATAACATATGTGTGCAACAGGACCACTCTATGTGAGCTTTAACCTGCAGTGTGTAACTTTTGGTGGGTTTTGTTGTTGTTGATGATGTTATTCTTCCTCAGTTCAGGCTTAATGAACAGAAACGGTGTAACATTATTTGTATGATGCGTCCATTATCTGAAAACAGGCTCAGTCAAGCAATACTATCAGACCTGAATGTTTGTGTGTATACAGCAGCAGCGCAGGGGTGGGCGGGGTCCAGAAGCATTTATCCCGTCACACTGCTAAATAACTGTGTTTTTAAACTTTTTGTTGGCATTAATTTTTTTTCAATCATACTCCAAGCTGTCTTCCTTTACGACCGTAATGTTGCTGTTGCCTCTGTCTTGATGTAAAACAATCACTGTCTGAGTTCACTGTGGGAAAGTTGCTGGGAGACACGAGATGTAAACACATCGAGAGTCATGTGGAGCTGATCAGCATTGTGTGAACTTATCTGACAATAGTTTGAATGCAACAGACATTTGTTTATATTTAAAACTAATAGTTTTAAACCTCAAAACATAAAATGTTCGAACTGATGGTTTTAGATATAACGTCTTAGATATAAAATGTTATGTGATTCTAGCAACGTTTCACATAGTCAGCTTGAGATTGACTTTTGATATTTTTGGTCTGTAAAATTAGTTTTATGGCAGAAATTGACTATACTATACTATATGTTTGTATAAGTGTGAATATAAAATATATATAAAATAAAATAAAATCTTAGTAACCTTAGAATAAGTCTTTTACATTCACTTTAGGCATGGGTCTTACTTTATACACCCTGAACCAGCCAAACCAGCCAAAGAGTTTAGTTTTCTTCCTGCTATGCAAACCAATGTGAAGGCCACCATATTTCATATTTATAAAGGGGCGTGTAAAGCAATCTGCACTCTCACAATTTGATGTCGCTAATTCTTACACACTGGACCTTTAAGTGCAATTTGACAAAGCAAACTTTAAGTTACTTTAAACCATCTTGAAGCACCGTTGAAAGCTCCCTTAAGGTGAGATGGCAAAATGTTATGGATTTACCATGTCAGGTAACAACATGAAATAGCAAAATATCTTCTTGTTATTATCCTCAAGTCTCATTTGGCAGGTGTTACCCTTTCATGTTAAGGCTACATCAGTGATAATTGGCCTTTGTTATATTCCTGTGAATCAGTGGAGCAAATGCAAACAGACAGGGAGAGGGTTAAATTTGGGACAAAGGCCTCTCATGAACCCAGGCTGAATAAAAGGAGTTGCCAGATCCAAAAATACCTGCACACTTATGTGTGTGGTCACTGAGGGGGTGGGGGAGGCCATGTGTCCAGGTCGGAGCAGAGGTCACATTGACCTACAATGACACTCACACTTACTGCAAGCTGCAGAGGAAAGGAACCCCAACCCCAGGAAAGGGAACAGAGAGAATCCCAGAAAACACACACATCTCAGGCTGAGTTTAGCCAGATTAGAACTGCTAAACACACGACAGGCAGCAACAAAGTAGAGATCAAAACAACAGCGAGTGTGAGGATCTGGAGAAACTCACTGCAGACAGGAGAGCAACACACTGTTCTGCAGAGAGCAGGCGTTGAGAGTGTAAACATGTGACTGTGGTTTCAGCAAAACGTCGTCTTTGATCAATATGACCATTGAAAACAATTATTATTATTCATTACATTTTTCTAGATACTCAAAGCTCTTTACAAATTGGCCATTATTAATTAACACATTCTCACTGGTGCTGGTAAGCTACGTGTAGCCACAGCTGCTCTGGGGCTCGAAGTTGTTCCAAAGGGGGTTTGAATCCAGGAACTCGGGCCTTATTGCTGCAAAGGCGAGAGTGCTAACCACTACACCAACCGTGGGCCCAATGACCAATGAACAATGACCAATCAAGGTAACATTATGATCAATATGTAATGTTTCCCTGATAAGAATAATAATAATGACAGCTCATGGACAAGTGAAAGGGAATTGGGTTTGTAATCAGAGGATTGTCCGGTTCGAATCCCTGCCGTGTGAACAGCTGGGGTTCCCCTGAGCAAGTAATATATATGCTGTAGTCCTTTAGCAACATTAATGGTCTGCCATTTCAATCTGCATAAATAATGTAATATAAGCTAAATATTAAAAACAAGCATGACATGTTGTCCAATAAACTTCTGGAGTAAATTAATTAAAAAAAAAAGTTTATAGGTTTATAAGAACAAATCATCCAATTTCTTCCAAAAATGGAAATCAATCGTCTACACCAATTAATCAGTCAGCTCAGTTTACAGCAATAATCGTTTTCCTTTTTAATAAACAGAATTTAAGGTCTTCTAAAGCTGCCAGTTTTTCATCTGAAACCACCATTTCTGATAAAAACAAGCAGAACAGTTGCCCTTGTCCCTAATTCTTTCTTCTGTGCTCCTGCTCGGGAAAAAGTATCGTGCTCCAGGAAACATTTGAAGACCTCATGCTGTGTAATAACTCTGTCAGTGAATAGTCTTTGTTGGACACTGACAAGCTCCCAACTGACTTTATTTTGTTTTTGTAATATTCATTTACACATCAGCCTTTATATCCCTTTACTATGTGGATGCAAAACCATGTGCTGGGCATTTGCTGTTGACCACTGTGCCCCCACTTTGCCAGTCAAACTGTCAAATAAAGTATGTTATACTGCTCCTAGAACTTATATAGGGATTGCAGTGCTGGTAATGGGTCAGCCAGATGGTGTCACTTTTCAGATACATGATACTGATGCTTTTTGATGTGAATTTACTCAGCGTGATTAAAATTGGAGTCTCTCGTAAGACTGAAAGGCAGCCCTCGACTGGCAGGCACCACTGTAATTGACTCATGACAGGAACTCAAACCATTAACCTTGGTATTATTTCCTATTACAACCCTGTATTCCCAAAGCTTTATGTGTCAATATACATAATGGTCCGCTCACAATTTCTTTTTATCGCCAACAAACTCCTGAACCGAAAATAAATGACCATACAGTATGCTGACGACACACAAATCACAAATCTTGTCAACATATCATACTTTCGTGCTCAGAGGCAAACAGAAGCTGCTAAGAACCCATTAACCCGACATTCCTCGCTTATTACTTTTTCATGCTGGAATTCTACCTGTTCCCAGATTTACTGAACGGAAATTTGAACACAGTTTTTTAATTATTATTATTATTATTATTATTATTATTAAAAAAATTAAAGGCCCTTGTTGTTGGTTATATGTAGCGGTAGCTCTGCACATTCCACTAATATTTTAAATTCAGCTAAAACAAAACAAGGTGGGCTACACAACAGAGTTCTCAATACAAATAACCAGATTAGATTATACCATGTATATACCATGGAATGTTGTCATTCCAACAATTGAAAAATATTTTTTTTCTTTCAGCCTTAAAGACGAAACCCTCCCATTTATCCTGGGTTGGGACAAGTGGTCTCCCATGTCTGGGGCCAATTTAGATTGGGTCCTATTAACAATGAGCAATGGGGATTGGTTATCCTTGTTCAGAGCTACCTCAGCCTTTGACCTGACAAGGACTTGGGCCATGGAGAACTTTAAGAACCACTAATCTCATCCTTACACTGCAGTAGTGTCTGTCCTGGCTACTTCTTACTAATTATGCTAAAGTAATGGTGATGTCCATATTTTGTGCAACAACATTGGCAACAGGGAGAACAGTTTGAGCTTGAATGGGTAAACATGATTTGATGGCAGAGTAGTGGCTAGCGGGACCGTATCTATGTTCCCCGGGTCCTATGTTCCCTGCTTTGTATGAGACCGGGGAACATAGGACCCTTTCTCTAAAAAAGGGTTCTATGTTCCCCGCTGTTCACCCAAAAGGACTCGGGGAACATAGGACCCTACCCCTTACCCTACCCTACCCCACCCTAACCCTTTACCCTGGAGCTCCACACCCAGGCTTCCACAAAGTGGGGAACATAGGACCCTTTTTTAAAAAAAAAGGTCAGATGTTCCCCGATCGGGGAACATAGGTACGACCCCGTACTGTTCCCCGCACTGTTCCTTGCTTCACGGTAAGAAGGTCACCAGTTTGAATCCCGGTTTTACCGCAAGCCTTTCTGTGTAGAGTTAGCATGTTCTCCCCATGTGCTCAGGTTCTCCGGTTTCCTCCAAAAACATGCAGAGGCTAAGTGGACTGTAAGTGTGAATGTGATAGTGAATGGTTGTTGTATTGTGCGAAGGTGTAAAAACCTGAGGCCGTGAACGCATCATTTAAAAACCAGGAAGTGTATCATCAACATAATATAGCAACATATGCGTTCATGGAAGCGGATCTCAGCGCCTCTGTTACTGTTGTAAATTAGACTGTGGCAGCAGGTACAACAAGCTCCCGCTGTGGGGAGGACGTGGACGTACGTGTACATTTACGGCTCACGTATTTTAAATCAGGCTCGGGCTTGTAATTACAGTTAATGTGTCGGGCCAGGTTGGGCTCGGACACAAAATGCACGGGCTCGGGTCGGGCTTGATTTTTTGGGCCCGATCTAAGCTCTAGTCCATGGTGTACTACAGCTAGGATTGGCTCCGACCAAGCTCACTTCTTCCTACACAAACCATTTGGGTTGGGTTCGGTTGGGCATTTCTGTGGAGGCTACCAAACGCTACATGCAGAACTTGAGAAAAGTTTTCTTTTCTATACAAAGAAACAGAGTGACAATGCAGAACAGCCATATCATCGATGCTGCCCCAGTGAAGATGATGATGTGTGAAAAGTGAGGAGTAAGAAGAAATGTCGACCTCCTACTGTATGTGGGAGTTTTGTTTTCTCAAGGTAAAGACGAAACCCAGCAAATGTCAGACATAAGGGATAAAGAACATAACATTCATGCTGCACTGTCATCATCTGAGACATAAGTGGAAGGGACATTTGGCAGTGGAGACAGACAAAGGTTCAGCACCTCAGTCAGCCAACATGTGGACTATTTTCAGGACAACAGGAAATTGGAGTGAGACTAGAGGACAAGCAGTCCTCCTGGCATTCAAAGCCTGAAGCATTGAATGCCAATATGAAGAGAACCAAAAGGCAGCAGAAGCATCAAAATAGTCTGAGATCTATTGAAGAGAAGTGGGTTGAGAGGACAAGGCCCAGACCACTGCTGTGTCGAGTCAACTCAATTCAGCTTTTCCTCAGGAAACTGTGGAAGGGAGGGAGCCACACATTGACCCTGTACTCCACTCTGCAAAGTGCAAACTGAGTCCTGTGGTTGACTTTCAAAAACAGGCCTTCCTTTGTTTTAAAACCCCGATCAAAGGCTTCCTCACCACATGGATCAACACAGAGAGAGTGTGTACATGTTAAGTGTAAAGGTTCAAATGAAAGCTTTGCAAGTGCAAAAGCCAGGAACGTTTTCTATGAGCAAAAAAAGTCTTTGTGAGAGGTGATTTTTTTTAACCTACCACTACTCTTTGTGCCAGTGCTCTTGGAACCCCAGGTCATTAAAACCTGAAAGTGACTGGTGCATTAGCTTGTTATGACTCCCAGGGATTGGCAGTTAAAAATAATAAACACTGCGTGATGTTAAAATTAGTGCATGAGCCCAGTGTGTCTATATTTTTAGAGCAAAGTAAGTGTGATTTACTAGATGTGCTCCATTAGTGGATTTGCTTGTGGATTAAACAATTGTTTTATTTATATTGGTTTGAAGTCAGTCGCAATCTATAAGAAAATGTACCTACTTTTCACTTAATATAAAATATCAGAAAACATTTAAGGTATTTATGGACTCAAGCACAAGTTTGGGTTCCTGTTCAATACAGCCATAATAACATCCATTTTAGAAATGATGGTCCCATTTAACATGTGCGTGGTTGCAGGTATAAGTGGACGTGCCTGGGACAAGCTCCACCCATGTTCTTCCAAATATGGTTACTTCTGGTTACACACACACTTGAGTGTGTTGAGTAATAAACCGTATCTTATCTTTGTTGTCTCTTATCTTTACCTCTCAGGCACGTGGGTTCAAATCACACACAGTTAAACACCGTATAAGAATGCATGAATGATTCATGTTGTACAACAAAATGTTACCCTTTTTACTTTTAAATGTCAGCACGTCCATTTTTTACAATATTGTAAATGCTTTGAAAATTTAACATGCTCTTGAAAGAGCCTCCCACGTTGTGTCTTGGTGTCAACGAGCTAAGCATGGTGTTCCAAACAAACCCTTCCCCCAGCAATGCATGCGCTCCAGTTCCCTTTTCTATTTCAGAGGTGTTCCTGGGCCTGATTGGACATGTAATCCACCAGGTTTGAGGTTTTCTCATAGTTTGTTTTACCAGTAAAACCTTGTGTGGAAGGTTCTCAAGAGGAATCCTGATCTGATGCCTGAGCACCTCAGCTGACTCCCTGTGACAACAGAGCAACAGCTCTACTCTAAGCTCTGTCTGGATGCCAAAACTCCTCATGCTGACAATGAGCTTATGCTGCGTTCCAGAGCCCATCCAAACCAGTTGGACGTGGGACTTATCCGACCTCCAACTAGAAAAAGTGCACTGGAATACCTGTCGAAGTGGGACCTCCTACTCGCGAAGTCTGATCTAGGGCTGATCGACCTACCCCGACTTCACCAAAATGACTTCTGAGAATAATGGCGGCGCCCATGGAGTCACACGAATAGGCTATAAACTTTACTTTTCTGTGTATATACTTGTTTTAAACACAGCAATATCATCACAACGTGTTTTCCATGTTATGGCGTGAAATAATGTCATTGTTGTTATCTGTCAGCATGAAGATATGTAGGGCTACGGTAAAAGTATACTCATGACGTTAAATATCGATATGTAACGCTTTTACATACAGTATACGGCTCGCTTGTGTTTGTAAGTAGAGAGTGAATTGCTGACAGTCAAAATGCCTCTTCAAACATAAATCTAAAGCGCAGCGATCGTCCATGTTTTCTAACATTCGACTTCAATTGCTGGAACGTTTTGAAGTAGGAGCTAGTACAATTCAGGTAGGTTATGTCCCACATCCCATTTGTTTGGATGGGCTCTGGAACGCAGCATTATTTCACAAGATTTAATATTTTTGAATGAAATAAGAGAAGGAGGATTATTTGAATTGAGTAAGCAACTGAAGTACATATACACATACAGAAGGATTTCTAAAATACTGCAAAATGCGTAAGCTCTCTTGAGTCTCTTTTCTGATCCATCAGAACAATGCTGTTATGGTGTCTGGACCACTGTAGTCTCTGTTTATGGTCTGTGTTTCAGTGAACCTCCGCTAAAGTTTACACTGTTTTCACGTGAGCTCCTTGTATTACAGGGTTTGAAAGATTTTCAAGAGCTCATATCTCTCTGTGCTGGCTTTGTTTACACCAGTGACATCTGTGTGGCTCCAAGTGAACTCCAGGCTCGCTGCTACTTGGGTGGCTTGTAGTTGGCGTTTGTATGACAAGGGCCCCCCACTCCTCTTTGGGATGAGCAGTGGAGTGGGGAGATCACATTTCAGCAATAAAATCTCTGTTACCCTTCAAGTTTTTTCTTTTCTTGTCTCTAATTGTGGTGTTTTACAGAGGGAGAATGGACCTTTTTTGTGTATATACGTGTAGCTGCTTCAGTTCCAGGGTCCTGATCTTACTCATGCTGAGTCTGTCACACTATCATTACTTACTGGGAGCCTAAATAGAAGAGGGTCATCACTAATGTCGTCTCATTGAAACGCACAGTATGCTATGAATGAGGGCATTTTTCAACTACATTAGAAATGTACAAAAAATTACAAAACATTACACATAGGGACATGTAGGTATTTTAATAGGATAAATTTGAATTGAAGTCACAAGGTTCAGTCTTTAACTTCTTTAAAAAAGTGGGCAAAAACAACTGTTCAGTAGTGGGTGGGCAATATGACCTGAATGATATATACTTCACACTTATGGTGCTAAATATGCTTATTTGCATGTTCTTCCCGTGTGTCTTGGTTGTGTTTACCTCAGTAAAGCCACACCTCCAGCCAATGATGTCACTGCAGGTGCAAATATGGAACACCTGCTATGACACAAGGCCTGTAATTGTGAATAAGTGGTGGACACCTCAGCCCCTTTAATTGTATCCATGACTTTGGCGAATGCATCTTATTCACATCAGTACAGAATGTACTGAGAAGAATTAGTCAGACGGTAATTTGTGTTCACTTTGTTATTGCAGGGATGTGATAGTGCAATGTGTCCAATCACTTCAACTAACGGCAAAGAACATATGATGATATTTATTTGTGTTCTTTTTCAATAAACAAAGACATAATTTCTGAATTCTCAATGGTTGTAGGCTGGAGCTACAGCTCGTGTATTATTTACTTGTTACAAACGCAGCAAAATATGCTAACAGTAATACTAGTGATGTCATACGTTATCATTTGTGCTGAAAGACTGCCGTTTTGAGCTAGTTTTTCTGAGCATGGTGAAAAGTGACATTCAGACAATCATAACAATCAAATATATGATTAAATAGAACAAGTATGCAGTGAAAAGTATGAAAAGACGGCATAAGAAAGTTATTTTAAAATATGGTGTCCAGATGTCCCAAATCCTGACAAATAGACATTAAAATGTCCAGACTTTCAGCAATCACCGCCGAATTAGTACATTCTTTGTCACATCATTAAAAATATTCTTATTAAGTATACCTTTTTCTGAAAAATTAAGGATAAAACATCCATTTGTATGCAAATGGCACACATATTTCCGTGATCAATTTAAGTGTCTTGTTTAAGGGATTTAATAATCACCCTAAATATACCAACAAGCACCAGCCAATCAAACCACATTTATGCTTTTAGCTCATTCTCAACATGGCCAAAACAGAGCTTTCACACTAAGTTTTCCGAGTTACTGTTTTTTTGGGTTGGAAAAGGTGGACCCAAAATGGCAGACATCACACCTCCATCACTTTAGGTACATTAGCTCTCTTGTTATGACACTGCTTTACTCATGGCTGATAGCATCAGGCCCGCACACCATTGAGCGTCAATGTGATTTACAGGATACAGTACTTGCGAGTCGGCTGTAACATTGATTATGTAGCCTGTGCAGTGGTTTTCCAACTTTATGGTGTACAGTGTTGGTGCTAATTTCATGTTGAGTAAAGGCCACATTATACTTCTCCGACTGCGTAATGCGTTATCCGTCTGCGTCACCACGGAGACCCCTCGAGCCTTCATACTTCTGCGTCGTGGTGACGGATAGGCGCTGCAATTTCCCGCCCGATCAGTAGGGGTCGCTATGAAAGGTTGTTGTGCTTCGGGCTACAGTGAGCAATGGCGTCCGAGATAGAAAGAGAGAGAAAGACTGTTGTTGTTGAAACAGTGGCCGTTTCTCACTTTTCTGTGTCACGAAACGCAGTTTTAAGATAATTTGAGGCGAGAAATTGGCCATTTAGAGTCTAAACATGTGCTGTGTGTATTAAGATATGACGTATTTATAGTTTGGCAGTGACGTTGTCGGCGGTGATCAGTTCCGTCTCTGTGGACGTGTTATCTCGGCCTGTCCTGAGGACCAATCGCAGCTCTTGCCGTCTCCGTAGTCCCTTGACGGAGTGACGGACACTTAAAAAATATTTTGTGCAGTCGGAGACGACGCAGAGGTTCCCCGACAGGCTCTGCGTCGACGCTGAGGACTCTGCGTAACCTACGCAGAGCACTTTACGCAGGAGTATAAATTGGGCTTTAGTCCTTTTTGTTTGTAGCACACAGTAACAGTCTGTGGGCTCGTTTGGCTCAGCTCTCTGTTGGCTCTGCTGCTGTGAAACCTGTTATCCGACCCACTGGCCCAGTGAGATAAGAGCACAGGTCAGTTTCCATCCAACAGTCAACTCTTTCCCTCCTACTTCCCTCCTTGCTGACAAAAAAGACACTGGCACTGTGAGAAAAAACTCCCACCTCCAGCAGTGTTTAATGTCTCAAGTCTGGGCTGACTGCACGTGGAAACAGGAACTTCACCTCTAAAATTTAAGGTGAAGTTCAACCTACAAAACTGATGGGTATTGGATATTATAAAGTGGCAGCACATGATACAAACCTACAGGTAGCTCCTCCATACGAACTTGTTTTGATGAGTGGGGGTGAACTTTTAGAATAGAACGATGTAAAGTCACAGTAGGCAGGATTTGTTTTATCTATTCGCTCATTTATTTATATTCAAAATGTTATTACAAAGAAACCTGAAAAGAGGCTAAAACTCAAAAATCAACCACTACAGCAGCTTCAATTAAGAAGAAAAGTATTCATTTACACAGCTTAGAGTTCTAACATTTCACTATTATGTGTAAATCCAATTCCTTACTTGCTATATTCAGAACTATGGGATGCTTAATTCTCATTAAGATAGGTGATTTTCTGATTTTGTCACTTAACAGGTAAATGTCGTACTAATCATGCTACATTTGAAGAATTTGAAGAAATCAAAAAAATGCGCGACTGCAGGCGAGGGCAATAGTATACGGAAGAGGGAAGTGCGCGAAGTGTTCTGTTCTTGGCTGCACAGTGCAGCACAGAGTTCTACTCAAAATGTCAGTGATCCCGCGATAGACTGTGCGTATAAAGGAAACAACACAGCTTCTTTCATTCTCCGACGTGGAAGAACTGTTGATCTGGTGTCATAATAATTCTCCACTTCTCTCGTCGTACATTATGACTCTCCGATCAATTGACTGTTGACTTGGCAGCACCGGTTACGACGTTATGTTGATGTGAAGTTGTGATAGGCTGTATGACCTGCGTACTGTGTTTTATTTAGAAAAAAAACCGGTATTTTGACCAAAGCATGTTCATTAAGACACCAAGAAACTAGGTTAATTGGAGAAATAGGGTATAATATATCTACTTTAAATCATCTAAATTCCAGCAACATTGAACATGCTCTGAAACACTGGGGCATATCCTGGAGGAGCCAAAGCAGGTGAACATTGCTGTGTGTACGGAATATAAATGTTTATGCTTCGGTATCAAACTACCTGTTTAACAAACATGCAGACAAGCAACACATGCACAAGTTTGGTTGCAGTTTAAAAACATACTGTACACAAAAACGGAGATGATTTAGCTACAGTCCTGACAGACACGATGTCCACACCACGTTCCTCCCAAATTCAAGTGGAATAGGTCTTTGAGATTCTCACCAAGCAGATGGTTTGGTCCCTATCAGTATTTGGATAAGCTCTCATTACTTGCCATCTGTGTCTCATACACAGACTGTGATGGAGCTGCAGTTTACATGAGCTCATACCTTTCAGCTCGTCTGAAGCTCACATGTGAGTGGAGGAGGTTGGTGAGCTCAGAGGGCAGCGGAGCTCCAGCACGACCTCATCATCCCCATTAGACGAAGACATCATAAATAATAACGTGTTCAATGATCTCACTTTGTTATCAGCTGGTGAACTAGACTTCAACCTGAGACACTGCTTACTTCTCTAACATGTACAAATGTGAAGACATGTGCATAAAAACATACTGTAAACACAAGGACAATTCATCTGTATCCAGACACAATGAATACAGTGTAAGTAGCAGAGGCCTAATCTATTCATCTATATTTTGCTAAGGAATAAACCTCTACTGGTGAACTGTAACTTACTTTTTTGCTGTGCAGTTAAATATTGCAAATAAACATGAACAGTCCAACATAGCTGAATATTGGACAGGCTGACTCAGTAGTAAACGTGCTCGTCTCTGTGTTTGTACATGTTGTACGTGCAATCACACATTCTAACTGTGCGTAATTGCAGGCTAATCTCAGCCATATCAGAGCACCTGCTGTTGATTGATGTGATATCTCGGTTTGATAAGGCAGGTGTTTTTTCTTTATGACTCCTATGTTTTTGTTTCCTTTGCTCCAACATCTACAACAGGTAAAATCACCTCCTGTAAAGTGTAAACAGGGACAGAGAAGAGACTTGAGACTCACCTGATTAGACCTGTGAACCTGACAATGGACCAGAGAGACGAAATTACCTCATACATCCAGCAAACCTGGAAAGATATTCCTACAACTACATTCAAAAACTCTCTAGGCACAAGCTAATGGTCTGTTTATCAATAAAAACAAGTACTGACCCATCATACTAGAATCCCAGTCAATAGTCTCCTGTAGGTTACACCTTTGGTATATTTATATCATATTTATGTGAAACTTACCTACCAACATATGCGAGTAAGCCCAACAGCTTCAACTTATCAGGAACATGTTGACATTATAAATCAAGTAAGATGTTGAAAATCATTTTCTCAAAGACTTTCAATCCAAGTTCCTGTTGCAATCAACAGAGTTGCCCTTGGCCCTTTCCCATTCAACAGAGGCGGAGCTGATCACCACAGACAACATCGCTACCAAACTATAAATACGTTATAATATCTTAATACACACAGCACATGTTTAGACTCTAAATGGCAATTTTTTTATTTCAGGTGAGAAACAGCCACTGGTTTCAATGTTATTCAGCTGCAACAACAACAACAGTCTTTCTCTCTAGGACGCCATTGCTCACTGTAGCCAGAAGCCCAACAATCTTGCATAGCGACCCCAACTGATTGGGCAAGAAATTGCGGTGCGTATCCGGCACCACGACGGAGAATTATGAAGGCTTGAGGGGTCACTGTGGTTACGCAGTTGGATAACGCATTACGCAGTTGTAGAAGTATAAGGTGGCCTTTAGGGATAGTACCTGGTTCCAGCGGGGTTCCAAGCAAACAGTGTCGTCATGAGAGTCATGAGCGTGACGCCCAACACAAGACTCAAATTGAACAATGCTGAATTGTAGATCACTTAAAAAAACAAAAAAAACATGCATTAATCTCCAGCATTTAGCAAGAAAATCTCAATATTTAACAGAGGAGTCTGGTGTATTTAGCAAGAACTGCTGAGGGGGTACTATGAAGTCATGGAAAACGTGCCCATAGCGAGTAGGGTAGAGCAGAGTAGAGCTAGAACTGTATCATGGAAAAGGCCCATTAGTGGTTTACTGGAACTTCCGTCCTACTGGGTTTTAGTGAGGTCATCACGACACTATATGTGAAGATTTAATGATGTAGGAACTATTAAATTGATGATCTTACTTTAATAATTAAACCAAGACCATTTCAAGGACCAGGCAAAATGAACTTGGGGGAATGGTATGTGGACTAGAAGCAATTTAATGTCACCATCCATTATGCAGACGTCCATGTGCAGCCTAATATTTGTGAAAGTGGAGACTTCAGTGCACATACATGCTTCAGGTATGACAGTATAATAGAATATGTTATTTTGAAACTGGCATGGACACTATTTTTTGTGTGTGTATACTCTGTGAGAATAGAGAGGACTTTAATGGGCTTCATGGTTTATGTATGTTTCTGTTCTGAAATGACCAAAACTTTAGCAGCAAGCTAGTGGCATGTGACTTCCAAACATGGTGACTTTGGAGGATTTATGGAGTTTCTCACAAAATTGCTCGTTGCTGTGGACTAAAGTAATCAGGTGCTCTCGGGGGCTCCTCAGACCCAAGGCAACTGCCTGATTTTCTTACCCTGTTGCAGAACCCCTTCATTAAACATGGTATACTGTTTTCATTTAGAGAAATAAACAAAGTACTCATCAGCTTCCTTATATGTTTTCACAGTGGTGGACCACATCCTGAAGGTCCAGATTGAACTGATCTGAGCTGAGGAGGACTCTGTTATCGTGCAGCCATGTTTCTCATTTAGAAATTCTAATTCTTCCAACATCTGAAAGGAAACCTGTCAATCTGGACCTAACTCACACTGATTTGTCTCATTAAAGCACTTTAATAAGAGAGAGGTGACTTTGTGACAACACACAGCAGCTTACTGTTCTCAGGTCTTGATGAATGACAAGGAAAACTCATGACAAATGACATGCTTCCCACTGCAAATAAACGCCATGTGTCCTTTGCTCACGTGTGCTGCACACAGGAAGCAAAGTATATGTGTGTGTGTGTGTGTGTGTGTGTGTGTGTGTGTGTGTGTGTGTGTGTGCACAGACACAAAAGACCCTTTGTCTCCCAAATACACCACAGGTGAATGACATCAGCGGTGGGACAGAGTCGAGATTAAAGCTGTGTGTTTACGTCTGTGTGCGCTCGTGTGCGTGTGCATGTGTGTTCGTGTTTGTTATTTTGTGTAATTTTTCCCATGAGAAAAAAAAGCAAAGACACATCAACTGCTACCATAAGCCTCTCTTGTTATAATCACATCATCTATTCAGGTAAAATAAAAGGAGTGTTCACGCAAACATTAGCAATACAAAGATGTGACTTCATGCATGTTGTGGCAGTGGGTTAAGTTGTACATTCTAGTTTTAGACTGCAAAGCACTAATCGGTCAAATTGCTACTAGAGGTAAATAATAAGATTTTAAAAAATAAGGATTTAATTCATTTATAATGCAGCAAAAAAAAAAAAATGCCGGGACCCACACATGGTTAGCACATGGTATCTGCCATTAAATTAGGGAGTCAGTGGAAGAAGTGGATGTTAGGCCAATTAAAGGTACAACTAAACAAACAAACAAGCCCAGTTAAAGAGCAGACTGCAGCTGAAGTTAGCCAACCCTTTGAGGCAAGCTAATATGCTAAAATCACTGGCAATACATGCATTTGTAAATGTTCTACTTTATTGCAGTTTATTCCAAAACTGAAGCATGCATATATGGACACAAATATGTACATAGGTGTCTGTAGGATGACAATTAGGGTGCATCAAATATTAATTTGGCTGGCATTGCATTTTGTTCCAATTAACTTAAAAAGACTTTTGCAAAGTTTTGAGGAATTCCATTGAAATTTAGGGGTGCCACAAGGCCAATAATTGCCAAAAGGTTTACCTGGAACCTGGTAACCTAGATATAATGAGCACCAAATACCTATAAATATGACTTAAGTATACAAAGACACAACTACAGATGTGAAAGTATGTAATAATAAATAACACAAAAACAGAAAGATCACCTCAGTTTTCTTGAGCTGCAGTCTTGTTTAAAGGTGAAGTAAGTAGTTTATGGTGCCATCTAGAGGAGAGGCTGAAATTTACAACAAAGAACTGCTCCTCTGCTCACCCCCTCCCTTCCCTGAGCGCTACGGTGTCCGCAGCCGGTCAAATGTCGTCCTCGTAGTCTTTCTCCGTGTCAGCAGATGAGGTTCGTGAGGCGAGGGAGAGGGCGAGCTACCGCGGCCGTAGCAGACGAAGCGGAGAGAGTGGAGGCGGGACTTCCGCTCAAGGTAAAGAGACGCTTGATTTGTTCTCTCGCGTTTGTCCTTACAGGCTCCGGTAGAAACATGGCGTCTTGCTGCTAACAGTGGCTATGCAACCGTGGCTCGCGACCATGTTATTTTACATGACTTTTTGAAACACTATGAAAATGAAACAAAAACTATTATACAGCGACTAGACAATGCAGGAGCACATAATATGTATAAAAAAGTGGATTTTGGGTTATATAAACCCATAAATGTCCCTTTAACTCAGATCTCCATGGCGACCATTGAGCACTTTTTACCACTTTATCCCCTAAATCATCATGTATTGGAAAAATATTTTTGCATGTGTTGTTTCTACATATATTGGAACACTTTTATCACCCAGCCATATCGACATTCAAGAATTGTGTTTTTTTAATGCACCCTAATGACAATATCATGCAGACCATAGTGGACCATGTAGACTGGTGGATGCTGAAACTATAATTGTGCCTGATTGTATTCTATATATTTTAGTTTAGTGAGAGCTATTTCATGTAACTCTGATACAATAATCTGTTGGTTTACTTAGTCAGATAACTTGGTTGCCTTGGTCACACATTACAATAAAAACCTGAGCATGTTAGTTGATGTAGTTAACAGCACAGTCTACACACACTGCTTTTGCACAACAGAGTGGTGGTTGTGTAAAGCTCCTGATGACAAGAGCAGCTGTTGCTCTCCCCTCTGACCCCTGTAGCTTGTAACTCAGCAGGAGTCACACTGATCCCACATCAAAGACTGATGTGTCACACATACTTTAATGTACTCCACAAGACTATTCAGCGTGACCTCTGCTCAGCCTGCTTTTAAAACCTGTTGTATACATTAAGCCTTTTTTTCAGTCATTGTAATGGCTCTAATCATCATTTAAAACCAGACAAAAGTAAACACAAAGGCATGGATCTACAAAGTAGGCCACATCCACACAACATAGATGTATTTCAAGTGCACTTCCACCTCGGCCCAGTTCCCATATTTAAGTTCTCAAGCTGTTCCTAAGATGGTATCTTCCACTTTCAGAGACAAACAGGCATTAGTTGCTTGAAGTGTTTGGTCGGCCTCATACAATAGATAAAGTCCACACTTTCAAGTCTTCAACAGGCTTTAACACAAATGACTCACTGCAACAAACTGCTAAGAAATTAACCCGTAATGGAAGGTTGAAACTTCAAAAGCAGCAGATTAATGGGGGGAAGGCCCCTCACCTCTGGCCCCGACCTGCACAGTCGGCATCACTAATGGCTCTCAGACCTGACATTTTTGTTTGACAGCTCTGTACAATCCAGAGAACATTCAGTTCCCATATGGGGTGTCACCAACCCCCTTTCCTCGGGTAAAACTGACATGTTTTCAGTGTGTATGTAACTGTTTGAGTGAAATGTGTGCTACTATGTTAACACTGCAGAAAGTATCCAGGTCAACAAGACTCAGCAAACGACTTATGAAACATGCTACAATGTTGTTAATAGAAGTTTTAGCATTCCTGCACAGTGTTTGTGAAAAATGCAAAACATCTGGATCTGAACCTTATGCAACAGATTTTTTTGTAGGTCACATGGCTGGAAGAATAATTATACTTTTTTGAAATTACATGATACAAGAAACTAAATAAATCTTTAAAAAAAAGAGAAAGAAATAAACAGAACATTAAAATATACTGTGTAAAAATAACAAATTGGACACACTACCCTTATTGAGGACTATAGGCAGTGTGGACTTGTGCACTGAGGAAGGAAATCTGAGTGATTGCTTTTTTAGCACCAGCCAAGTAGTTTACATGAAGAGATACGGAAATCCTCCATCCATCCATATGAAGGTCACATGGTCCCTGAAGCTAAACCCAGCTGAAATAGAGCGCTAGGCGGGGTACACCCTGGACAGGTCACCAGTCCACCGTAGGGTCAACACATTAAGACGGTCAACCATTCATTCTCACACCTACAGTCAGTTTAGAGTGTCCAGTTAACCTCTGCATGTGTTTGGACTGTGGGAGGAAACTGGAGAACCTAGAGAAAACCCATGTCCACACAGGGAAAGGCCCTTGTTCCAAACCCAGGTCTTTTTGCTGCATGACATACATGGCATAGTGTGTGCCATATATGAACCTCATATACTCTTCTTCAAAACCTTGTTCATTCAATTTGGACATGAATATAACTACAGTATGGTCATCTTGACACCATGTTCTTTATTTGTACTTAAGATGTTAATGTGAGTGAGGGATTGCTGCAATCAGGAGTTTGCATGTTGACCCGTCTGATGCTGGCCGTGTGTTTTTTAGACCTCATATCTCACGCAGCAGTTCAAAGTGCATTAGCACTCTGAGATTCAGTCTGTCACCAACGACTACTGTAGTTCCACTACCTCACCACTAACATGGATTCTTAATGCACTATGTATGTTCTCAGACTGAAGTCTTTATCTTTACTTGACACTCCTGCTCTTAAAACGGCCATGTGGAGATCTAACAGGCAGTTTTGGCCCTTAGTTTTTTAATGGTGTTTATATTAACCAAAGAGGTCTTCTGGTTTCTCTCTCTTTTTTCTTTTAAATGATAAAGTTAGACTAGCGTAGCTGTTTTGCTCCCATATTCATGTGCATATTGGCATTGGAATGTGGAATCACATGTCTGTAAACAGGAAATCAGCTGTAACCGGGCAGCCAGTGTCTGAATGTTAAAAAATTATAAAAATAGCAGCAGGCAGCCTGTTGGCCAGTCACTGCAGACTCTGCAGAGAGCACTGATATATCTATTAATATTGTTGACTCGCTGGATGAAGTGCGTATCAGTATAACATATAAAATGTACTGTATTAGAAGTGTAAAGCAGAGGCAACACAGAGGCAGACAGTGTGTCTCCATGCAGTTAGGTTGAGCTAAGGTTGAGGGACGACGCCACTCAGTTGGACTTCAGTCCTTGTGCCAATCTAAAGCCCAATTTATACTCCTGTGTAAAGTGCTCTCCGTCGACGCAGAGGACTCTGCGTCGACGGAGAGCCTCTCGGAGAGTCCCTGCGTCATCTCCGGCTGCACAAAATTTTTTAAATGTCCGTCACTCCGTCAAGGGACAATGGAGACGGCAAGAGCTGCAATTGGTCCTCAGGACAGGCCGAGCTAAGCTGCTCTGTGCCGGCTCACAGTGCGCACCGAGCGTCCACAGAGGCGGAGCTGATCATCCTTACCCTAACCCTAACCCTACCCTACCCTAACTCTAACCCTTTACCCTGGAGCACCCAGGCTTCCACAAAGTAGGGAACATAGGACCCGGGGAACATAGGTACGACCCCAGTATAATGTGGCCTTAAAAGCACTAGAGGTGAATCAATATCGACTCAGGGCAAAAATAGGTGATTTCATTGGCTGTCGCTGTCATCGCCTTCTTTCTCTTACTGTTTTGTTTGGTCTGTTCGCCTTATGATATCTTTTGTTTTCTTTCCTCACTTGCTCTGGCTTTCTCGATTCTGTCTCTTTTCTGTGAATGTTTACACTGTGATGTATGCTTCTGTGAAGCTGGAGTCAATTGAGAGCTGTGTGCTTCTCTTTCAGAAGTGGAAGGGTAACTATGAGCATCTGTCAGGCAATCTCGAGGAACGTGACAGAGATTATCCATCCATTGCCAGACGACAACAACAACAACCCAAAGAACACATGTCGTTTGTCATAGCAGCAGAATAGCTGGGCTGTTTTTGTCTCGATTGATGATCAAATGGTACAAACACGGTTCCTTTGTTTCACCTGCATCTCCTCACAGACTGTGTCTGTTCGACCAGCTCTCTGCTACTACCTGCAGAAACTGCAGCAAGACAGGGACGGAAACAAGAGCGGGTCATTTGTGTAGCAGCAGACAGCAGAACGATGGGAGATGTGTGGATAAGAGACACAATGCAGAGAGGAATCAGGACCTGCCTGGTGACAGAGCAATGACACAGGACAACATGTCCATTTATAAACTATCAACATGCAGACATGCAGTTAGTGGCTGTGGTGCTGGCATGTGTTTTAATCACCCTGCAGCCCCGCCCTCTGGAGGTTTATTGTATTATAACACTACACAAGCACAGGGCTCTATTAAAAGGGAGACGTTTTTAATGTGATGCAACCTGGTGCCATTTGAAATGCTAAATTTAAATGGAGTATTTTTGTATTTATTTATGTATTTGTGCTCGTCACACACAACAATACTGAAATACTGCAGCTACAAATACATTTGAAGTCATTCTGCAAAAAAAAGCAAATACATCTGACCAAAGAATTTTACACAGTTTTTTTGAACATGAAGCAAATGTTTGCTACGTTCAAACCGTTATCAAATGAGGTCAATGAAGTCAATCAGGTCTCAGTGTGATTCTCTCACTCCTGGTACAGCTGTGAAACACTGCTATACTTAGAAACAGAGTCACATGGAGCTGATAGGCTTAATCAGCATTGTTTGACCTCATTTGGAAATGGTTTGAATGTAATGAAATTGTGTATATTTACATTATGCACTATATGCACTACCTGTAGTAAATTGGCAAAGAAAAGATTCTGGATTTTTTTTTTTACTCAGTGTCACTCATCTCTTAATACTGCAGCAAAATTTCCTTGTGAAAACAAACAAGGATGTCCTCAATCCACAAAAAAATCTTCCCATGATTGATCTGTAACTCCATCTGAATTGAAAACAAAAGTTGCAAATGAAAGAATATAATCTGATAAAGTAAAGCCACAACAAAAGCATGGATGATGCTTGTGTAAGCACATTGCTGAGAGAGAGAGAGAAAGAAAGAATGACAACAAAATGACTGATTTGCTGAAACAAAAATCCAGGAATGTTGTGCATGTGTGTGTTTGCATTCTCTGCATTTAACAGACGGACAGAGACAATGGAAGAAACCACCTTGCAAACCAGTGTGCTGAGTGTGAGCAGAGAACGGTATGCTCCCTTCTTCCTGCCAGACTTCATTACTCAAACCACTGAATAACAACACTGTCTGTGATGACATGAAAGCCACAAGCGACGGTCGCTCAGTGGTAGAGGGGGTCGTCTTGAAGGTTGTGGGTTCGATTTCTGCTGCTCCACTAGTCTATATGCCGATGTCTCCTATGTTGCTACTGTGTGAATTAGTATGAAAAATGAGTGATAGAAGATGTTCTGTATCAAAGTGTGGGTGAATGGCAAACCTGTAGTTTAAAGCAGCTTTGAGTGGTCATCTAGAAAAATCTAGAAAAGCGATATATAAATACAGACCATTTACAAGCGAATGGTGCTCAACTTTAAAGCCCAATTTATACTCCTGCGTAAAGTGCTCTCCTTCGTAGAGTCCTCTGCGTCGACGCAGAACCTGTCGAAGAGCCTCTGCGTCGTCTCCGGGTGCACGGAATATTTTTTAAGTGTCCGTCACTCCGTCAAGGGACAACGGAGACGGCAAGAGCTGCGATTGGTCCTCAGGACAAGCCGAGCGAAGCTGCTCTGTGCCGGCTCACAGTGAGCAGCGAGCGTCCACAGAGGGCGGAGCTGAAGACCGCCGACAACGTCGCTGCCGAACTATAAATACGTCATATCTTAACACACACAGCACATGTTTAGACTCTAAATGGCCAATTTCTCGCCTCAAATTATCTTAAAACTGCATTCCGGGACACAGAAAAGTCACAAACGGCTGCTGTTTCAACAACAACAGTCTTTCTCCCTCGGACGCCATTGCTTACTGTAGCCAAAAGGACAACAACCTTGCGCAGCGACCCCTACTGATCGGGCGGGAAATTGCAGCGCCTATCCGTCACCACGACGCAGAAGTATAAAGGCTCGAGTGGTCTACGTGGTGACGCAGACGGATAACGCATTACGCAGTCGGAGAAGTATAATGTGGCCTTAAGTGGAAACCAGTATTTGCATGCATGACTGCAGGAGAGCCTTAGCTTCACCTTTAGACTCATGAGGTGCAGATGAATCCTCTTGTACGCACATGTAACCCTGGTGTTAAAGAAGTGCTGGTGAAAGGAGGGTGTTTTATTTGCAGGGAGCATCAGCAGACAGGCTGTACAAACACAGCAGCCTGGTATGAAGACACTGCCCCAGAGGGATTACTGTGAGTGTCTCACCAGTTACATAAGGATGATAAAGCATGGTAAAGCAGTGCATGTGTGTGCCTGTTTTTTTTACATGGGCCGTGTATGTCCCACAGTAAAATAGACAATGAAAGAAATCTTCTGTCATCACAGTTTTGGCATCTTTATTTTTAGCCTCAGTAACCTTTGCATTTAAGGCATGATGGAAATGCCATTAGAGATCATGGTTGATCATACAGAGTATCATAAGCAGATCATGGTTGGGTGTCATAGTGAAGTGGAGTGTATCATCTGCATAGAAAATAACAATGACGTTTATAAAAAAAAAAAAAAAAAAAAGTGTCAAAGAAGAATAACATCCTTTCTGGTATGTGAAGACTGTCGTTCCCTGATGTGCTTCAGAAATGACGGAGTCAGCAGAGAATCCTCCAAGTCCTCCATTTCTTACAATCTATACTCCCACCATAAGATGTCACTAATTCTTACAAAGTGGAACTTTTATGTTGTAAACATTGTGAATATGTATGTGTATGAGGTAGGAGTTGTAAGGTATTAAAGCAGTTACACTGACTTTCCTTCATTACTGTATAACTCCTACTTGGCTCTAAAGCAGGATCTAAAAACACAGTTACCATCTCATGAAACTGACCCAGAACCAGTCTCCTAGAGGCAGCCAGGCAAGCCACCAGATACTTGAGTGACATGGTCCAGACAAAACTTCCTGCTGCTGGAGACTGTCACAGGAAGCCATTACTGACACTGCTACCAATAAGTGTGAGGGGAAAGTGAAGCCAGGTTTGTCTTCCTCTGACCCACCAGACCCCCCCACAAACTTTAATACAGGCCCTGTGGGGTCTTCATCTCTGCGTTTACACAATTGTTACATAAGTAAAGGCAACAGTAGACAGTGTGGAAAAACATAGGTTTTAAATGTAAAGTTAAAATCGTAAAAACAGCTGTGTTTGTATATGAGCGTGAACCAAAAATGCTCTCATGCCTGAGACTCAAGTGAAATGATGATGCTGCTGCTTCTCTGATTTCATCGGTAAACTTCATTAAGGGTCAAAGGGGCAAACTTCGAGTGGCAGAGGTAAAATAAATCCAGAGACACTGCTGAGCTCCTTCATCCTCTGGGCCAGTCAGACAGGAAGTGTTTTAATCAAAGCTTCCTGTGCTGCCTTCTTTTGTCTGAGAGAGAGAGAGAGAGAGAGAGAGAGAGAGAGAGAGAGAGAGAGAGAGAGAGAGAGAGAGAGAGAGAGAGAGAGAGAGAGAGAGAGAGAGAGAGAGACTAATGTATCCAGCAGCTCAGGTTTAGTCCAAATACATTTTTTGGGGGCAAGAAGCAAATTTGAGGATAACAAACTTCTCTTTTACTACACGTCGACTGTGACTGGAATTTGAAAAAGTTGCAGGAATGTTTCCAACAAGTAATTCCTCCCTGTTTTTTAACTGTAATACAGAAACATTTTAAAATGATTAATGAAAACCATCCATCCATCCATCCATCCATCCCAAATACATCAGCCGCTGTTGCATAGCCACTGTTAGCAGCGAGACGCCATGTTTCTACGGTAGCCTGTAAGGACAAACGCGAGAGAACAAAACAAGCGTCTCTTTACTTGTAGCGGAAGTCCCGCCTCCTCTCTCTCCGCTTCGTCTGCTACGGCAGCAGTAGCTCGCCTCTCCCTCGCCTCACGAACCTCATCTGCTGACACGGAGAAAGACAACGAGGACGACATTTGACCAGCTGCGGATACCGTAGCGCTCAGGGAAGGGAGGGGGTGAGCAGAGCAGCAGGTCTTTGTTGTAAATTTCAGCCTCTCCTCTAGATGGCACTATAAACTACTTATTTCCCCTTTAAGAATGTTAAAGTAAATGTATATTTTTATGATTTTGCAGGCGTCCTTTAGACGTCCAGTCCACAACTTAAAGATATAATACGTAACATCTCTACATTCAAATATCCAAAATGATGATATTGATATTTTGTTGAGTAGGGCACCAAAACCTTTCCAACCCTCTTTAAAGCTGTAGTATGTAACTTTTAAATATGAACAAATGTCCATTCCATTTAAACCATTGCGATGTGGCGGAAGTGCTAGTAAAGTGAAATAGCTGGATACAGTCGTACGATAGGCTGACAACGTCAAAATGTGCTTAGGAAACGTTTAGAAGTGGATTTCCTGTGAACCATTAGAGAAAATAAGGAAATATTTGGTCCTACTAGTTAGCCAATGTGTTATTGTGTGTTTTCCTCATTTTATTGTGTGTATTATGGCACTTTTCCATGATACAGTTTGAGCACTACTGAGCTCAGCTTGACTCGACTCTACTCCAGGGATAGTACCTGGTACCTGGTGCTTTTTTTGGTACCTGCTCTGACGAGTTTCCAAGCGAGCTAAGCCAATACTGATGACAACAGACTGCTGGCCACTGATTGGTCAGAGAGTGTCGTCACTGCATGAGTGTGACATCCAACACAAGAATCAAACCAAACAGTGCCGAACTGCAGATCAGTTAAAAAGACTTCGTCAATCTGCCATATTTCAGTTCAGTGACTGTCAGACAGAGTCTGTGCTCTCGTCATGCAGGAATTACTGAACAATTCCGTGAACAAATCTTTTAAATAAACTGATTCTAATGATTCAGTGCACCATGAAGAACTACTTTCACCGCCACTAGTTCATTATTACAGGTTTAATGTCATATTGAATTTGGTACAACTGCATGGTGCAACACTGTGACTTTCCTCAGAGGTCAGCCAGAAGACAGCCCTCAGTTGGATATCTATCACACTAATTTGTGGGTAAAAGTTCACTTTGAGTATGGCACAGTTTGCCTCACTTCCACCCTGTTGTTAATGCTTCTTGGCACTTTGCCTCTGAACGAGACTGTCACTTAAATCACTGACATAAGGAGAAGTGAAACTGCAAGAAAAAAAAACGTGACAGGATTCCTCGCCGTTTTTTCCGCTAAAGGAAACATAGCCGTGTTTCGCCCCTCGTGTCTGACTACACGGGCGATAACATCACGTATTAGTGTATTTTGACTGTCTCGTCCTCTTTGTTTTTCATTTGTCTGCACTCTGCCGTCCACATCCTACCACTGTTTAAGAATCCCATTATCAGTCATTAATATCACAACCCATGTGGTAAGAGGCGAACAATAGACGTTCTGTTGAGTGAGACATGAGCTCACTAACAGGCGCACCATCTCCACAAACTGGTTTTATGACATGTGACACTCTTTTTCCTCATAACACTACAGTTGAGGTTTGTAGAATGCTGTTGTTTTTACACACACAGTAGCTGTAACCACCAGTGAGGCCTGAACTCAATGTCCTTATGTTCAAATGTTCAATTATATGCATGTTCTCTTCCTGGTTTTCAATAAACTAGCTTCACTGTTCCGGTAAACAGTCAACCAGAGATCCAGAGATGTTCTACAGCAGAGTATTTACAGAGGCTGTGCACACAGGTATGCAGCAGTGCACCATTTTTTCATCTAGGTCATGTTGAATCCTTCAGGGCTAACAACTAAAACAACTACTAGAA
This sequence comes from Microchirus variegatus, assembly GCF_963457635.1. NCBI lineage: Eukaryota > Metazoa > Chordata > Actinopteri > Pleuronectiformes > Soleidae > Microchirus > Microchirus variegatus. Next base: position 18,621,331 of record NC_139821.1, read on the forward strand.
ATGTATTTAATGTTTTTAATATTGTTGTATCAAGGAGGTAAAGCAAAATAGAAATTATCAATACTATCAAAATGCAATAAATCAGAATCATAATATGATCAAATTGTGACAAAATCATATTGTCCCAGAACATTTACAACATTCTGCAGTGAATTATTTCCAGACCCACATCAGTCCAGTGAATATGTGCACATTATTCCCTGGATGTGTGGTTATTTAAAGGTGCATTATGTAATAAATCTTAAGCAATTGGCCATAAAATCCTCCTAATATGTCACAGAGACTCAGGAATAATGTTCGTATAACAAACTGAACTCACCAACAACAACAGTACAGACAAAATATTTGCATTAAAAAAAATATTTTGCAGACTGCAAATCATGTTTATGTTTTGAAATCATGTTTTGGCGTCATGTGTCGCCACCTACCACCGTCTACCAGTCAGCGCAGTCAGTAGTGTCTCAGCTGGCGAGCAACCACGGGCTGCCAGTTACGTCAGAAAACGAAACCTTAAAGATTTTTTCATATGGCGCCTTTAACACTGGTACAGTGAAATACTCTCACTATCCACTTTATTAGGTACACGTATTCCACTCCTTGTCAAAGCAAATATCAAATCAGCCAATCTCATGGTAGCAACTTAAGTCATATAGACATAATTCAGACAATTTGCTGAAGTTCAAACCAAGCATCAAAGTTCAGTGAGGACATTTGGGACATTTAGTAAAAATAATAAGTCCTGGGAGCATAGACCATCATTTCTACCATTTTCTTCGAATAATGGAGGGTAATGGAGAAGTAAGACGATGATAAATCCATGTAAAAACCCATTTCTGCTGTTGTATTTTATTATTTTTCTATTGAAGTTCAGTATCTTAACTCTTGAAAATAAAAGTGTAAACTAATACCAGGCTACTTTTGTGATAGTACGCCCCTCAGAACCTGACTCTTATCTGTGTCAGCTATTGTCTGAGCTCCTGTGCAAGGGCGTGTTTTATTTGATTGACATATACATCTGTGACACACATGTGGCCGTTAACATAATGTTTACCCAGTCAGCCTCACCCTGGCTCCACCCTAATCATTTCAATCTATTTTTAAAGGTCATGTGCAAATTATCATTCCTGTTTTTCAGCTTTAATCTTTTACACAGACACTGATTTTCATTGGCTCTTCAGATGGGATGAAAATGACTCATGCTTGTTTATTTCACATGTTGGCTGAAGTTAAAACAGGGCAGGGCCGTAAGTGAGGAACCACGTCATGCTGAGAGGCGTTTTTATCTTATCTGGTGGTGTGGAGGTTTGTGTCCTCCCTAGAAAACAGCTCTGGTCATCAAAGTACCAAGAAAAGGACAGTTGAGCACCGATGTAACCTGAGGACACTGGAGAATATCAGGAATGTGACTGTTCTGTTTTGTGACACTGCGACACACCAAGGGCTTGTTTATCTTATCTGTGGATATGGGGGTTCACAAGGCCTCGTATGTCTCTTCCTGTCTCTGTCTCTCTGTCTTGTTATGTCTTCATGTCGATCACACCACTGTGGAACTTAAACGTCACTCCTCTGCTGTTATCACTCGAGGAAAACACAAGGCTTACCACATATTTATAGATGAGTCATTTAACACTGTGGGAGTCGTCTAAAGGCCACATTATACTTCTCCGACTGCGTAACCACGGAGTCCCCTCAAGCCTTCATACTTCTGCGTCGTGGACGGATAAACGCTGCAATTTCCCACCCGATCATTAGGGGTCACTGCGCAAGGTTGTTGCACTTTTGGCTACAGTGAGCAATGGCGTCCGAGAGAGAAAGACTGTTGTTGTTGAAACAGTAGCCGTTTCTCACTTTTCTGTGTCACGGAACGCAGTTTTAAGATAACTTGAGGCCAGAAATTGGTCATTTAGAGTCTAAACGTGCTGTTTGTGTTAAGATATGACGTATTTATAGTTTGGCAGCGACGTTGTCGGCGGTGATCAGCTCCGCCCTCTGTGGACACTCGGTGCGCACTGTGAGCCGGCACAGAGCAGCTTTATCTCGGTCTGTCCTGAGGACCAATCGCAGCTCTTGCCGTCTCCGTTGTCCCTTGACGGAGTGACGGACACTTAAAAAACCGCATAGCACTTTACGCAGGAGCATAAATTGGGCTTTAGGCCTCGTCCAGACCTGCTGTTAATGTCCTTCCTCAGTTCCTCCGGTCACATAGGTCTGGACGTCCATCCTGAGGATCCTCAGATATGATCACAGAAACTACATTGGGAACAGGTTCTAGGACACGTGTGAGCACATTCCTGAGCTGCATGACTACAATCTGTTCTCAGGACATTCTCAGATTAGAGACAGTCCCTCAGATGATGATGACATCATTTTAGCTAAGGCAGTTTCAGTTTTTTAACACCTCACAGGCTCGTGCTCTACAATACCATTTCTTTTTGCTTCTAATGGTTAAAAGAGCATGAACATGGTACAGCAGCATGGAAACATCTCCTCTTGTCTCTTATATCTCTTACTCTCTCTCAGTTTCACTCATGCACACACGACACACATCAGTGTGTATTTGAAGAAAGGCTCTAAAGCTCTATATGCACACATAGTCTACACATCGAGAATGTATTTAACCACCAGGTTCGGAGCATCCTTTAGACCAGGGGTTCTCAAAGTTGTGATACCTGAGGGCCAATTTAGGAGCCCAACATTGGACTGAGGGCTGCCAAAGGAAAAAAAAAAACAGAAAGAAATCCCATTTGTAATCATTTTAATGACCAGATTGCAGTTCTACAATTTAGCGTTAATAATATAATCGTTAATATTTACTGGGTAATTACCCAGTATTTTGGCCATTGTTCTTACCTTCTAATTACAGGTTAATACCAATAACACATTTCTGTTACCATATATTTACTGGGTAAATAGCTAGTAATTGGGGGCGGTAGCTACCTGCTTATTACCAGCTTATAACCCAATAATACACTAAAATTCACCATATAGAAACCAGGTAAATACCCAGTATTTTTGTTTACACTTATTGGTCTGTATCCAGTAATGTCCAATAAACATTTAACAAGCTTAGTAGCTCCTGGATTAAAACTATCAACTGTAATTCATTGCGGGCCGCCAGAAATGTTTCTGCGGGCCGCCATTGGCCCGCGGGCCACAGTTTGAGAACCAATGCTCTAGTACAAGTAACGCTGTGCAACATGAGTGAGCTGCTGGTGTGTTTTAATGTACGTAATGGTGCAGAAAATATGGTGTTTTATTGTTGATACCTTAGCAGACCATTTTCATCACATTACATCAGTCTGAGGTTGTGGTTTAATATTATTGGAAGGTGATGAATTCTATGTGCTAGGCCGGGTTATGTTTTGACTTTTTCTTTCTTCAGGTCTCATGTGTTCATGGAGCCACATATTTTGCCAACTTCTAGATTATTTACCAGTAAGACATTTCGAGGAACTGCAGCATCTTGAGCAACATTCATGACAAACACAACATCTGTTTCCATTAACTACAGTATGTGCATTATGTGTTTTACCCAAAGAGAACAAAACAGGTACCACCGTATACGTGGAGCACAAAGATGCTTTTGTTATTGTAATGTCCTTGTGTTTTCAGTGAATTTCTAATCATCTGCAGACGTTTTGTACCAGTGATGTTTGACCTGACCTCCAGAGTTTGAATCAGTTTGGAAAACATAGAAAGCAAATCTTTCACGCTACAAAAAATAGGGCATAATATTGGCAAGAGACTTTTTTCTTATTATTATTGAAAACACTGGAATGTTTGGGGCTCAATTAATTAATGAGTTCAATTATTAATTAATAATTAAGTTATCATATCGCCTGTTGCTCGTTTTTGCTTTATCCCATGAAATAACGTAAAATTAACACTTCTTTTTTTTTTTTTTTTAAAGAAGGAAATTGTCAGTAAAGTGATGGTGATTATGAAACAGCAGACAACAGTAGCACGTGCTGGAACGAGGGTTAATGTGCGGTGAGTGATTCAAATGTTTACATTGCAGCTGACGACCTTCTGGTTTCTGAGAACAGTTCCCACAGGATTTGGTGTTTTAATTTCCAGAAATCAGCAAAGTGAAAATATCAAACCAGCATGAGTGTGTTGACACATCACTGAGCATGCAGGTGCCGTCCGTGTGTCACCACGTAGTCACAATATTCGTACATATGAAAAGGCAGGACAGCTGCAGTGTTGAGCTGCAACAGTGTCACAACCTTGTAACTGATGTAAGCTACATGTAAAGAATAGGATGGATCCATTTCAACTGTTTTCATGTTTATTTGCCCTTAGATATTATAGCCAAACCACAATATCTATGTGCAGTGTTGACAACTGCATTAATTAAATTAGTTTGCATGAAGCAGCCACAGACTTCATCTTATAGTTTGTATAGTTACTGCTGACATACCAAGTTTCCAATGGTCACTGCTCATTTTACCCAAATAAAACGTGTAAATGACCATTTCTACACACATAGATATAAAATGATCTAAAACTGGAACCACAGTTGTCTGGTGTTGCAAAAACAAAATCTCTGGCTCCTTTGCTCTTTAAACAAAGAGAGATTAGCATCATAGATTACATTCAATCTGACATCTCATCACAAACAACAACAAAAACTCACAGTCTTTGTACTTGAGCATGAACAACAAATCACAATCCCGTTGTCATGTGCACTAACTGAGTAAAACACCATAACATTATGGTCTTAATAGCTTGTAAGTTTGGCCTGAGCTTTGTTTGAATGTTAAATAAGAAATTTGCATCTCGTTCACTATGGAGTTAGATTTGTGTCTTTATTGTTCAATCCAAAAAGTTTGCTTCAATCAAAAAAAATATTTTCGATCAAAAAAAACCTTTTCAATCAAAGAAAAAAAATTTTGAATGCAAAAGTATATTTGAGACTCAAAAAAATGCATTTGAACACTGTTTTTCTTTGATTGAAAATGTTTTCTTTGATCGAAGTGAAGGTTTTTTTTTGATTGAAGTAATGCTGTTTTGCGTTTGGGTAGGACATTTGTGTCTTTATAACTCAATCAAAGTTGCTTCAAACAAAAAACATTTTTTTTCAATAAAATAAATCACTTCAATCAAAAAAATCATTTTCAATCAAAGAAAAAAAGTGTTTGAATGCAGAAAAAAAATGTTTCTTTGATTGAAAATGTTTTTTTGATTGAAATGACCTTTTTGTGTTTGGGCCACATTATGGGTAGGACATATGTCTTAATTATTCAATTGTTTTTTATTGAAAATGTTTTTTTTTTTTCGATTTGAAGTGGAAAAAGTTTTGAAGTCGTTTTTTTTTATTGAAGTGAAAAAAGTTTTGAAGTCTTTTTTTTTGATTGAAGTGAAAAAAGTTTTGAAGTCGTTTTTTTTTATTGAAGTGAAAAAAGTCGTTGTTTTTTTTTGATTGATCATTTTGACAAAAACGTTCCGCAGTTGGCGGGTGCTTCCCCATTGGTCAGACATGTTTGAGTGACAAGTGTCGACACAAATCTAACTCCATAGTTTACAAGAGAGGCCAATGTTTTAACTTGAAAGTTAATGCTTCTAAACTATAGTAATTGTGTTCATAATAAATTATGGTATTTCTCCCAGTTCAGTATGGAAATGAATTGTGATTAATGAACAAATTATGCAATTACTTCAATTTGACAGCCGTAATTATGTACTGTTAGAATATCCTAGTGTTTCACACATAACAGAAGTGTCAAAAACCTTCATGCCACCTCTGCAAAAGTGGAAACACTTGAAATAATAAGCATGTACTATACGAATGCTGAATGTCGTAACAGCAGAACAATCAATGACAAGTGGTCCAGAGTCACAAAATACTGGGTCATTCAGTGTTAAATCCAGGTCAGTTTTACACAACACTGGGGGCTAAGGGTCAGTCGGTGACACCACGGCTGAGACAAATATTGTCACAACCTGTAAAGACGTGACATAACGTCCAACTTCCCTATCAACGATCAATCGTTATCAGCTCAACAATAGACCTACATTCTCCCCTTTTATCCTGACTGCTCTGTTATCGCTGCAGGACAGAATCACTCTGTCCCACTGTGGGACGCAGTGTGGCGGCACATCAGTGTGCACGAAGCTGAAAGGAAGGAGGACGTTCTCAGATCATTCTTTCAATGACGCTGAGGATTCGTTTTCCCTCCACTACAAGTTCAGCAGCAGTGTCATATACAGATCAGATGCAGCAATCAATCAAGTGTTAGATTCCCCCATGGCAGCAAAGTGAGAACAAAGACGAGCACTGACACCTCATGAAAGGAGGTTACAGGAGGAAGGAGAACAGCAGGCTCACTCCATCCAGACAATAACTGTTACTGTTACACGTCAGTGCACTGCACTTGATGTTGCTATATAAATATGAATCGTTGTTTTGGTCTAAATAAAGCCAGACTTTTGAAATCCATGTAGACTTATACTGAAATTCTACCAAATCAAATGTGTCATAGTCACACTCACACAACCACATAATGTGATTGTGAGTCTGGAGTTGCATGTATATACTCAGAAGTCGGAAACAGGGAGTGACATCGCCGTGTTCCAGTTGTGAAGTCAAAACACACAGACTACCCATTGTTAGCAATACCAGCCGATAACAAGGCCACGCATGTGTATGGTTACATATGAAACAGTGCTATGTGAAACACATTGAACAGATAATAACTCGAGGTATGTGAGGTTGCTCTGAGTTTCTGAGTGAAAAAATCAAGTTATCAAGCTATCTGCAACTTAATTTGGACTATCTGATACTTCATTGAAGATATCTAAAAAGGACAATGCCGATATCTTCAATAATTAAAGATATCTTGAATTGTGACTAATCATAATGGCATTGTAGATTTTAAATATGACATGAATTGTAGAATCCCCATACGCATGAATGGCAAAAGATGACGTCATTTTGACCAGTAAAAACTGATTAGTAGAAAGAATGATGTTGCAGATGTGTGTAGTGATTATCCTATTGACCAATTCATTGTAAAAATATGATTTTTTCAAAGATGATCATTTAAGAGAAACAGGTAAAGTTCCTCATTTTAAATTCTAAAGACTGTGTTCTCCTTTGGGAGAATTGCCTTGGCACACTGTCAGGTGGTGATAAGATTTAATTTATCCATTTAATCCATGTAATAAATGATCATGGAATACTGTAAATAGTCCTGCATGTTTACTTTTTATAAATGCTTCATAGATTTTCTTTCAAACCAAACAGATTCTAGTCTAAATGTTTCCATGAGCTCCTGAATGAACATTTAGTCGGAAAAAACACAAAGTTGAGAAAGTGAAGGAAACACAAACAAAAGATTTATGTAAATGTAAAATAATGAAAAACATTTAGTCACAAAGATCAGGTTGTATCATATCCGCTATAAAACTATTCTAAAACATAATCTGCACTTTTATTCACTTTACCTTTGAATTCTGGGTCAGCTGCAGGTGATTTCAGCCGCCACGGCGCCACGTTTCATTGCTAACGTCTCCAGAAATGGCGAGTCCATTTTTTTATGATGTCACTTTATGGTAGTTTATGTTGTACACACTCTTTTTAATGCAACTGAGGAAAGTGTTCAAACTCCCAGTGGCCTCATTTTCCCCTTCAGTAATTATGCCTATTTCCTGTATTATGTTACGAGCTGAGGTGTTCACAGTCACAATAACAATGACACCCATGTTGTTGTTGCCTGGCAGCAGCATTCTCATCGAGTACACCGTGTACACGAGGTCAGGAGTTTCTTTTGAATACCTGAGCTGACTGGCAGACATGCTTCACATTCACTCATTCATCAGCTGTTTGACTAATAGCTGCGACATCCATTCAAATGCAAAATTTATGACAATTACTTTTTTGGGGAGTTTTTGTGCATAAAGGTTTTTTTAAAAATGTATTTATATTTATTTTATATTTTTATCTGTTGCCAATTCAGAACGAGCAAATGTAATCCCCGGGGATTAATAATATATTCTGATTGGGAGTGTGATATAAACCAGTCCCTGTTCTTCCTCCGTCCGCCCTCAGCCCTTTCCACAAATTTGCATTAATGCATCGCTGCCAAGTTTCGTGCCGCAACTGGGAGGAAATGAACAATGACGACCTTGTAATGGTTAAAGATAATAACACCCATCAGCCATGACTTCATCTAATGAACCTGTAATGAAAAACAACTCGGAAAAAAATGCACATCGAACCTTTCAGAGAACAATCCTCCAGGCTCCCATGAAAACAGTCGACCCCCCTGTGGACACACTGAGTCCACACTGTCTTTTTTTTTGGGGGGGGGGGTGCACTTCCATTAAATTGATGTGAAAAGATCAAATGTTAGCATGTGATATTTGCCAAGTTGGCTCACTTACAGCTGATATCCTGACTATGACTAAATACCCCGGTTATGTTATACAGGTAATTGCTTGTAGCTGTTGGATCCGAGCGGATGTTATTAGAGATCTCTGTTTCAGCAGGCAGCTTCTTATTTGGAAATGTAATGTGCACATATTCCTTGGAAGCAGAAGGGGGAGGGGGGGAGGGGCTGTTGCTCATGTTGCAGCTCAGGAGCTACTTTGTGACTTTAAAGCCTAATTTATACTCCTGCGTAAAGTCTGTACCTCGGCGTTGACACAGAACCTGTTGTAGAGTCTCTGCGTCGTCTCCGACTGCACAAAATATTTTTTAAGTGTCCATCACTCCGTCAAGGGACAACGGAGACGGCAAGAGCTGCGATTGGTCCTCAGGACAGGCCGAGCTAACGCTGCTCTGTGCCGGCTCACAGTGCGCACCGAGCGTCCACAGAGGCGGAGCTGATCACCGCCGACAACGTCGCTGCCAAACTATAAATACGTCATATCTTAACACACACAGCACATGTTTAGACTCTAAATGGCCAATTTTTCGCCTCAAATTATCTTAAAACTGCGTTCCGTGACACAGAAAAGTGAGAAACGGCCACTGTTTCAACAACAACAGTCTTTCTCTCTCGGACGCCATTGCTCACTGTTGCCAAAAGCACAACAACCTTGCGCAGCGACCCCTACTGATCGGGCGGGAAATTGCAGTGCGTATCCGTCACCACGATGGAGAAGTATGAAGGCTGGAGGTGTCTCCGTGGTTACGCAGTCGGAGAAGTATAATGTGGGCTTAATTCATTAAAAGATACAAGAAGATTCAAGCATGCATGGGAAAACAGACATAGTGCAGCACTCAGGTCAGTTCCATTTTTAACTTTAATCAAATAATGGATACAAAGTGCTTTAAAGGGTGAAATCAACATAGAACACTGATAAAAAAAAAATTATCATTATTATGATGATGATCAAAACGAGCTAAACACACACACTATACAGTGTGCAAAAACAGTATAAAGGCGACAATAATGTTCAGTAGTGGTGGACGATATGAACTCGAAATGTATCATATCACGTAAAATAAAACAATAAAAGTGTTTGATATAGAATGATATATATATTTATAATGTAAAAAAAACATATTAATCGTGCAAAATCAGTCTATTAATATAAAAAACACACATTTAAGTGGCGAGTTTGAGACTCTGCTGCAGTGTAATGGTGTTTCTGAGCTTCTCTCAGTGCAAACAATGACTTTACGTTCTCTTTGTGCTGTTATACAAATGTGGAAATGGCACCAAAAAAACATTTAGGCGACACATTTGAGGAAGTTGGTCATAAATTTTATTTCACTTCTCACCCCTTTAACCCCCTTTATTACTCATATATGACATGCTTCATTTTTACTTCGCATATTACATCATTATTATTACTACTATTACGTACGCCGGCCGTGACTCAGTGGTAGATCGTCTTTCAAGCAGAAGGTGTATAGTACGATCGCAGGCGCCACGAGTCTGCGTGCCACTGTGTCCCTGAGCAAGACACTTAACCCTGAGTCGCTCATGAGGGCAACGTGTGAATGGGTGTGATGTGGAATAGAAAGAGTACAGAGATGAATGTGTGAGTGAATGGTAACATAGAGCAGCTCTGAGCAGTCGTCAAGACTAGAAAATGACAACATCTATAGTTATGAATCACTTTGCTGATGGAAGTTTCTTTTGCACATCTTTGTTTGCACAACATACACAGCTAAACTTATAATTCATTGTACATAACAGATGTCATGAAATAACACACAATAACAGATTATTGTCTTATAATAAATCAACTCTTTGAATCTTGAATCTTGAACATGAGCAGCACAAAATCGTATGATGCAAAATAAATTCAGCTGCTGACCCCATGCACCCATGAATCAACATAATCAAAAAGGTCAACTGAAGCAAAACATCGGCCACAATTCTGGTATTGATATAAGGCTTAACGGCTGCTGCAGGTGTTGACTTTGGTTCAGACTCAGACACAAGTGTTTGAAGAGATATTTGTTTTTTTAAAGGTGTTTATTTTGAAGGCTGAAGGACACTCTCACAGTTCCCTGTGATAAAAAAAAAACTGTCCCTGTTTCTCTCTAAACAACATAGCACCAAGTCAGCAGGACCCAGAGACACAACACACATTTATGAGAAATGTGTCATGTCATGCTATTATTAGTGTGCTTGCTGAAAGGCAGCACACTATTGTCCTTCTTAAAGGGACACTGTGTCGTATTTATAGGTTTAAATGACCCCACTTTTTTATACATATTATGTGCTCCTGCATTGTCTAGTCGCTGTATAATATTCTTTGTTTCATTTTCGTAGTGTTTCAAAAAGTCATGTAAAATAACATGGTCACGGGCCGCGGTTGCATAGCCACTGTTAGCAGCGAGACGCCATGTTTCTACCGGAGCCTGTAAGGACAAACGCAAGAGAACAAATCAAGCGTCGCTTTACTTGTAGCGGAAGTCCCGCCTCCACTCTCTCTGCTTCGTGTGCTACGGCCGTGGTAGCTCACCCTCTCCCTCGCCTCACGAACCCTTGTCGTTCTTTCGCCATATTGGATTGAATAGAAAGCAAAACTAAACTTTCACAGGTCACAAATTTTGTCCGATCTTCACGAAACTTGACGTACGTATGATCCTTGGACCAAGACTCACAAAAGTTACCAGAAGGATTTTAGAAATTTTTGGAAGCTTTTGCTGCCCGTCACAGCCAGACACAGGAAGTTAGCTCATATCAGGAACCCTTTCACGTATCAAAACCAAACTTTGTACATGAACACAGGACTCCAATATGAGGAAGCACAAGATCTGAAAAAAAAACAACTTTAAAATTGTATGGATATTTCACAGACTTATTTACATGACCACACCCAGGCAACTGTACACCACCTACTGACACAAGTGCAGCTCTGCCTTGCCACACATCATCAGGCTCGCATTAGTGAAATGCACCCGAGCAAGCACACTCTGCAGATCCCCTGGAAATGCATTCTAGTTTTTATTATTATCTTTTTTTTTAGCTTTTCTCTCGCTGCCCCTCTTGCTATTTTTTGTGCTGGACACAGAAACATTATTCATAAAGTTTGAGTTGTAAGTTCCACATTTATATTTATTCAGTGATGCTTCTCTGCTCTTAATTACACATGAGCTCAGGCCGATTCCTGGTTTCAAAGTCAGTGAAACAACCCACAGGATTATTTATCCTCTTACCCTACAACAAACCTGAGGCCCTCCACGCCATTTCACCTTCACCATTTAATATGGAGTTATAATAGATTGATAGATTAATTTAGCATGATTAATACATTGTTATTGTGAACTGCAATAACAATGTGGATGGTAGCATTCCATATCAACACAGATACTTTGATTCCAAATTGCTTGATGTCATAATTAAGTTCAACCTTTATTATAGATGCATCTGTCCAAATGCTTGTTAAATCAGCCAATTACGTGGCAGCAGCTCAATGCATTTAGACATGATGGAGTCGAGCTGCTGAAAGACGGATGATTTAAATGACTTTGGACCTTTAGAAACTGTTGATGTTACAGAGACTGGTATGAAAAAGAGAAAATATCTAGTGAGCAGCAGTTCTCTGAGGTCAGAGGAGGAAGACAAGTGAATATATCTCAAATAACCAAGAACAGAAGACCATGATGAGAGCACCCCTGACACCTTATTACCTGTAACTAATAAAGTGACTGTTCACAGGGGCTTGTTGTGAATGTGTGTATGAGACAATCATTTCAAGTCTGCAGTTTTGCACCATGAAGTCCTTCTAGTGCATCACACACGATCCCTCGTTTCCTCCTCCTCTGGATCTGTATGTACTTCCTGGTGCTTACTGTGTCACCTGCTGTCACTTCACAGAGGCAGGGAAATAGGTGAACATGTCCTATATTAGGACAAAGAACACGCTGTTAAAAACCTGACCGAGAAATGAAGGCGGGCGGACAACCAGAGAGAATCTTGTCAAAAACACAACATGTTCCAGGGTGAGGATGTGCAGTTTAACCCAAAAATAAACAGGTTTTTTCTATTTCCTGTGATCACTATGTACTGAGCAGTGGAACAGGAAGAGAATTCCATCTCCCAACATTTAGATCACATAAAACACTGAGTTATTTGAACTATTAAAAAGTCTTAAATTCATGCATCTAAAATGAAGGCCTTAAAATGTCTAAAATTCATTAAAAATATTATATGCTGGTCTTAAATACATTACTCATTACTCATACATTACTATAATTTGTCCGGTGCAGGACTATTTAATGTTATATTCACTGAATTGCTCAGTATGACCTGAGTGCAGGCTCTGTCTCTGACCTGAAATTCACGTTGTGATTCGGTTTCAGCAGTATTGTAGCTAAAAATTCAGCATTGTTCGGTTTGATTCTTGTGTCGGACATCGTGCTTATGACTCTTCCAGTAGCGACACTCTCTAACCAATCAGTGGTCAGCATTCTGTTGACGTCACATTTTACCATCAGCTGGTACCAAAAAAAACACCAGGTACCAGGTATTATCCCCGAATGGAAAAGCCAGAAAACTGAGTTGAGTCGTGCTAGAACTGTATTATGGAACAGCTCTATTAGGCTGGTGACTACATGTTAGAATTTAACTTCAAAATATTTATTCTGTAAACTGACAGAGCATAAAGTCAGTCTCCTCAGGAACTGTGGAACATGCACAAAGTTTGGGTCCAGTTGAACATATACATGCTTTAATGGATCAACTCCCAACTGTATTATGTGGTTGTATTATTCAGTCATTGGGAAATTTGATGAAGTACAATTTCACTGACTCAGAGTGGATGGAGTGGGGAAAAAAGCTAAATAGCAGACAGGAAAAGAATGGAGATTAGTGCAGTCAAAACAAACTAAGACATCAACATTAGAGTATACAGTCTGGACTGGGGAAACAGATGTGTTTTCAATATCCATGTGTTCACAGCTCGAGGAATGACAATCTCCTCAGAACACATAGACTGACCTGCGACACTGTTAAAGAGCTCAGACAAACACACACCGACGAACTGGGTTTGAAAACAGACATTAGTGAAAATACAGATGTGATTGGATGAGAGTCTGTGCTGCCAATGTAAACTACACTTTGGAGAAGAGAAAAGTGGAAACCAGTTTTATTCCTCTTTTATGGAAATGATTTCCTGTTTTTCATTTATTTTCCTTTGACAGAAAGACAAGAGCAGACAGTACAGTTGTTTGTTTTGAGTCCTCACAGAAATATACATGCAGCTTAGCTGGTGCAATGAGTTCATTACATTTAGAAGGAGGTTTCACGTGATTTGACTGTTCTTTTATAAGATATGTGTCTCTGTGGTGTTAGACTGTGGAGCATTCACTGTTATTAATAAGGTTTGAACTTTTAACCAATGCTAACCACTGCGCCACTGACAGAGCATGAATTTAGTCTCCTTGTCAGACCAAAAATGCACCTATTGTATATTTCCTATGGATATTTCCATGTTTTTCTCATTGTTTTCTTCTCTGTGTTGGTTTATTCTATTACTTCCTGGTCCAGTTGGACTCACTGTATATGTGCAAGGATCTCAATAGCATTATTTGGCTGACAAATTTAATTTGGCACAGTTTAAGTCAGACTAACATGTTAACATGAACAGTTTTAGTCAGACTAACATGTTAACATGAACAGTTTTAGTCAGACTAACATGTTAACATGTGCAGTTTTAGTTAGACTAACATGTTAACATGAACAGTTTTAGTCAGACTAACATGTTAACATGTGCAGTTTTAGTTAGACTAACATGTTAACATGAACGGTTTTAGTCAGACTAACATGTTTACATGAGCGGTTTTAGTCAGACTAACATGTTAACATGAATAGTTTTAGTCAGACTAACATGTTAAAATGAATAGTTTTAGTCAGACTAACATGTTAACATGAACAGTTTTAGTCAGACTAACATGTTTACATCAACAGTTTTAGTCAGACTAACATGTTAACATGAACAGTTTTGGTTAGACTAACATGTTAACATGAGCAGTTTAAGTCAGACTAACATGTTAACATGAGCGGTTTTAGTCAGACTAACGTTTTAACATGAATAGTTTTAGTCAGACTAACATGTTAACATGAATAGTTTTAGTCAGACTAACATGTTAACATGAACAGTTTTAGTCAGACTAACATGTTTACATGAACTATTTTAGTCGGACTAACATGTTTACATCAACAGTTTAAGTCAGACTAACATGTTTACATCAACAGTTTTAGTCAGACTTACATGTTCACATGCACAGTTTTAGTCAGACTAACATGTTTACATGAGCAGTTTTATTAAGTCTAACGTGTTTACATGAGCAGTTTTAGTCAGACTAACATGTTTACTTGAACAGTTTTAGTCAGACTAACATGATAACTAGCAGTTTTAGTCAGACTAACATGTTTACATGTGCAGTTTTAGTCAGACTAACATGTTAACATGAATAGTTTTAGTCAGACTAACATGTTAGCATGAACAGTTTTAGTCAGACTAACGTCATGTAAACATACTCAGATGTCCGATAATATGGCAGTAGGGTCAGAAGTAAAAACAGTTTTTTGCCACAAAATGCTCACCTAATAAAATCGTTGCCTGCTTAAGTCTATGTTATCTGAGACATTTCTCACCATTTTATCTCACTATTAAACTGCCTTTTCTGACTCAAAACTGGTGTTTTTAAACTGTTCCCTCTGCTCCACCAAAGCTTTGTATGTCACAGGAACTGAGGAGCTGCTTCATTCATGAGTGTGCTTCATTTAGCAGGTTTGTGTCACTTTGTTAAAACTGAACAAAGAATGTCAAACCCCCAAGTTACAAACTGGAGAGACAGCGGTGTATCAAAAACTCATGTGTGCGATGATGTAAATTTGCACGTTTTCCATGGACTTCGGTGAGGGAGGAGTGGAAGGTTTACAGAACAACAGAAACATCAGTTCCCACTCGGAAAAAAGTCATGGTTTTATGTGACGTCAAAGCTGATGTGTGGTGAGTTGCCTGTGTGTGCTTGTTCAATGAAGGATCCCCATGAGGGATATATCGAGAAAGAGGTTCAGGAAAACAACAACTTTGCATGTTTGGCAGCAGCGAAATTAAAGGCAATACTGATGTTATCTTCCAATTAATCATGACCTAGATAAATAGGTATAAATGTTGAGCACATCCTGTTTTTCCAAGCTTGTTGATGATCGTGTGAAAAGCATTTTTTTCGAAATATGACCTGCTCCAGCTTTTCCATGTGGCACCGTCTTTATCCTGAGCATATTGATTTCACGTTATACAACAGTTTTTGTTTTGTCGGTGAATCATTTTGTCTATGTTTAATTGCGGTGCTGTCTCTGCCGCTGGGATGAGAAAGACCTTTTCATTAGTCTGTCGCCGCAGGCAAGAGGTGTGTTCACTGGCATGGATCTACCTCAGCTGTGTTGGTGGCGTACGTGACTATTTGCGCGTATATGTGCGCCGTTGTTTATCTGCCACAAAGAGGTCGTGCATGTGAAGACGACCTAGATAGTGAAAGGTGTGGGCGTCTCAGCACTGGGATGAGTAATGGTTCCAACAATATGGCGCGTTTCCTGTCACGGTGGAGACGGTCCAGGTGGCTTCGGGGAGGCCACAAACAGGAGGAGCGCATGACGGAATCAGGTGTGACGTCACCTGAGAGGCTGCTGCTGCTGCTGCTGCTGCTGCTGCTGCTGCTGCATGTGAATGTTGGCACAAGATCACTCTAAACATTTGAATAAACAGGTTAATCCAATGGAAAACATTCATGATTCAAACTTCAGGTGAAAATAAAGTGACGGTTCACCCTGTGATTCAATGATTTAGCAGCTCCATCTATAAATCTCACATAGCTGATGCCAGTAGATGAACCAAGGTAACGCCCTCTGGCAGGAAACTACGCTCAATATGAAAGCGTGTTTCGAGAGTGGGGAAAATCTCAAAACTTATGTTTTTGTGGAGACAACGAACACAATACTTCACTATCGCCGTCGCTGTTGTCATCATCATACTCTTGTGTTTGGATTTTGGCAACTGTCTGCCTGAAAAGACGGTAGATATCACTAGAACATGTCAAGTTTTGGAAGATATCAGTCCATATCTGCAGCACCAGTCCTGTTCATTTGTGCCGCATCTTAGACTGCCAACATGGCGGCTCATAGAGACCGAGTCATGTCATTTCCAGAGCTCTATAATGCAAGACACCCCGTTGAGCTCTGATACCGGAGTTCGTAAGTTACAGTACTTTTGTATATCTGTCTTTTAACGAAACATTACTTCAGACTTGCATCCGAGAAACCTGATTGGAGCTGCGTGGGGAAGGAAACAGCAGCAGCTGTGATTCGCACATCTCGCAGTCACATTCACAAGTATCTAAAATCATGATTGTGATAAAAAAAAAGAAAAGATTATGAACTCCTATTTGATCGCCCAGCTTTATTTTTAGTAGTTCTGGAACCATTCATGGTGAGTCTTTGTTGCTTTCAGACATAATGCGCTTCTCTTGGGCTTTGTGGTTCTTCCTTCTCGCCTGCTCTGTCACGTAAAACGCATGACACAAAATGTTGTGTAATGTAAAAAATGTAACTCAAAGTAAACGGCAGCATTTTAAAGCAGTCAATATTTGAGGTGATTAATTTCTTCCTTTACAGTAAATAAATATATATCAACACAGTCAATATTAGTGGTTTAAAGGTTTTATTTATCAGACTGATATCAGCATCAGTAGCCATGCAAGATTAAGAAATGAATTTTAAATACACACAAAAATTAATTGAGCCATTGTTAAGGCACATGGGTGTTTTAATGTGACGTAGGGGCCCCGGGCAGCAGTGACTTGGGGCCCCATTTTCAAGCCAAATCAAACAGCAACCCCTCTCCAAGAAGCACATGATACCAAACCACAGGCCTTTGGTGTATTAGACTTGATTAGTCTTGTGTTTTATTCTTGTTCCTCCTCCTCTTGCATTCATGTTCTTTTTTGAATCCCTAAAACTGGAAGAGCATTAAATTATACAGCTTTTGGCAGCATGGGGCCTCTTTAGGGTCACCAACCATGACGTTGCTGCAGTCTCCTGTTCATAGCCAATTCATAGAGATTAATGTTATTGTGGACTAATCTAATCCGCATTCTCTCACACACACACACACACACAGTCAAAACAACCAACCTCCAAGTCAAGAATTGACATGAAGTTTGAGAAAAGTCCAAAGTTAAACCCAAAATGTCCCAGACAAGAGAACCACAACAGAGATGAGACGGTGTCACACAAAGTGCCACAGTGAACAGAAACCTGAGACAAGCTCGGGTGAAGAAGCAGCTGGAAAACATCAGCACGGGACAAAAGAGGAACATTGAGAGCAAACAAACAAAGATGACCTGACTCGTCTGCAATGTGAATTTTAGACGACTGCATTGAGATCACTACCCTGTGTGTCTCTAATCACATCCTCAACAAATATGTCATCTGGATCACTGTCAGTGGGCAACGTGAACAAAGCAAAAGTAAATGTGTACTGATGCAGTAATGTCCTTTACATTATGTCCTACAATAGAGAGTTACTGCACAACAAAAATCTTTACAATATGCAATATTCCAATATACGTCCAATATGCAACTTTCTGCCATAAGTACTGATACACTGTGTGGGTGTGTGGGTGTGTGTGTGTGTGTGTGTGTGTGTGTGTGTGTGTGTGTTAATCAAGACTCATTGGTAGCTGGTCTGGCTTTTCAGTAAGAGGCCGACCTTGTATATAAATATGCTGAGTTGTTTTCCTAAACATGGTCTGTTTACTCCATGCTCTCCGTAAGCTGCTACATGTATGTCCTGACTTTGACATGAGTTCTGCCTGAATGCATTAACAAACACAGCGTGCAGCAATTATGGCACTTTTCCATGATACAATTCTAACACTGCTCAGCTTGACTCGTTTTTATGCTTTTCCATTAGGGATAACATCTGCTACCTGGTGCTTTTTTGTACTCTGGCGAGATTCCAAGTGAGCTGAGTCCATACTAAAATCTATGGAAGCCCAATTCTGCCAGAAAAAGAGGAAGATTATTAGATATAATTATTAGATAGAAAGCCATAATTATGAGTTTATAAAAAAGTCTAAATTATGAGATAAAAAAAAGTCATAATTATGAGATAAAAAGTCTAAATTATGAGATAAAAAAAAGTGGAAATTATGGGATAAAAAAGTCATAATTATGAGAAAAAGTCATAATTATGAGATTTTTAAAAAGTCATAATTATGAGATAAAAAAAAATGGAAATTATGAGATAAAAAGTCATAATTATGAGATTATTTAAAAAAAAGTCAAGATTAGGAGATAAAAAAACGTTGAAATTATGAGGAAAAAAGTGGAAATTATGAGATAAAAAGTCATAATTATGATATAAAAAGTGGAAATTATGAGATAAAAAGTCAGAATTAACATCCGATGTCACCTGTTACATCATTTAGGATTGCACATTGTGAGCGTGGTTAGGTCAGTGAGGTGATGGATGAAGACCATTACAAACAATGCCGTTGTATCTCATAATTATGTTTTATCTCATAATTATGACTTTTTAGCTCATAATTTTAACCTTTTTTATCCCATAATTTTGACTTTTTTTCTTTTTTAAACTAATAATTGTGACTCTTTTATCTAATAATTATGACGCTTTATCTCATAATTAAGTTTTTTATACCTTTTTTTTTTCAAGCGGAAACAGGCTTCCATAAAAATGTGATGTAAACAGACTGAAAAATGTTTTACCTCGGGCAAGACGACTTCCCGCTCACTACAGAATCAAACACCTGGCTCTGGCCCACCTACGTGGCCTCCTCATTCTTCCAGTAAAATCTCAAACTGTCAACCTCGACCTCTGACCTCAGGCCTGCTCATCTGTGCACCTGCAGACACAGAGCCTTGGCCACACCCTGCAGCCTGCTAATACTCTGCTGTTCAAAAACCTGTCTCTTTGCATTCTTGTGTCAGACAGACTTAATGTGTAGAAGTGATTTAGAGCTGCAAGAACATTGTGCTCAGTTTAGATTCACTCACTTCCTTATGACACAGTTTCAGTCAGGGTTTCTATGTAAGGTCAACAACTGCAGCTGTTGTAGACTTCTGATATATGAAATATATAGGGACATAAAGCTGCACACAAGAAGTCTTCTTCTTATATGTTTCTGCTTCTCAACGTAGCGTGCCAATACACAATCAATACACTTGAAAATAAAACATTTAAATACATTTTAAATATTTATTTCAGATAATACCTGGTTCATTTCTAAGTGTTAAGCCCAATTTATACTTCTGCGTAAAGTGCTCTCCGTAGGTTACGCAGAGACTCTGTGTCGACGCAGAGCCTGTCGAAGAGCCTCTGCGTCGTCTCCGACTGCACGAAATATTTTTTAAGTGTCCGTCACTCCGTCAAGGGACAACGGAGACGGCAAGAGCTGCGATTGGTCCTCAGGACAGGCCGAGCTAAGCTGCTCTGTGCCGGCTCACAGTGCGCACTGAGCGTCCACAGAGGCGGAGCTGATCACCGCCGACAACGTCGCTGCCAAACTATAAATACGTCATATCTTAATACACACAGATCCATGTTTAGACTCTAAATGGCCAATTTCTCGCCTCAAATTATCTTAAAACTGCGTTCCGTGACACAGAAAAGTGAGAAACGGCCACTGTTTCAACAACAACAGTCTTTCTCTCTCTTTCTCTCTCGGACGCCATTGCTCACTGTAGCCAGAAGCACAACAACCTTGCGCAGCGACCCCTAATGATCGGGCGGGAAATTGCAGCGCGTGTCCGTCACCACGATGCAGAAGTATAAAGGCTCGAATCGTCTCCGTGGTGACGCAGTCGGATAACGCATACGCAGTCGGAGAAGTATAATGTGGCCTTTATGAAGTAACTATATAATTTAATCCATTATGTATTTTTTAAAATCAATATATGTCAACATTTATCCATCCATCCATCTTCTACCGCTTATCCGGGGCCGGGTCGCGGGGGCAGCAGTCTGAGAAGGGACGCCCAGACCTCTCTCTTGCAGGTCACTTCCTCCAGCTCTTCCGGGGGGACCCCAAGGCGTTCCCAGGCCAGCCGGGCGACGTAGTCACTCCAGTGTGTCCTGGGTCTTCCTCTAGATCTCCTCCCGGTGGGACATGCCCCGGAACACCTCGTCCAGGGGGCATCCGATACAGATGCCTGAAGCCACCTTTGAAGGAGCAGCGGCTGTACTCCGAGCTCCTACCGGGTGACAGAGCTCCTCACCCTATCTCTAAGGGAGCGATCCGCCACCCTGCGGAGAAAACTCATTTCAGCCGCTTGTATCTTGTTCTTTCGGTCACAACCCAAAGTTCATGACCCTAGGTGAGGGTATATTTACTCATATTTATCTCTAAATGTTGCACATAGGGATGGGTTAAGTTGGAATTGAAAGAGAAACTGAATTTACCATAAATCTGCATGTGGCTCTTTTGTGATTCAAGTCGAGAATGAATAACTATGTAAGAGGTGCAGCAGGTTAGTGAGGCAATAATAATGTAAGGTGTCAGTTCCAGTGATTGCTTTTACAAGCATCTGAGTGACATTTTTCATCTGCATTGCAGACGTATTTTGGCCACAGCTCTCAGCTCAGTTTCCCACGCTGCCGGGAATGCAGACTCACCAGTGCAGTGTAACCGTGCTTCTTCATTTACTTTAAAGAGGCTTTTTTCACAGACTGTCACGCTGAGGTAGGCAACACCTTTTTGTCATGACACCTACTGCACATCTGTCCATCCTGGGTGAAGGATCCCTCCTCTGTTCTCCCTTTGCTCCCCCTGTACAAATATAAATAACATGAACTTGACTTTACTTCTTCTTTCAGTTTCTCCATCATCTGCCTCCATTGTGCCCTGTCCCCCCTGTCCTCACTCAAGTGATTCAATAACTTACATATGTTAGTATTTAATACATTTTTTAGTTCATGACCTCGGGTCTACAGGGAGAAGCACAAATACAGCTTGTCTTGATGTATGAAAGTGCAGCAGACTCAATAACCTTCTCCTAACTCTCCTACCTTTTAAAGGGATGAGTAGGAGGCAAAAAATAAAGGACGCGCCAGTGAAGACCAGCGGTCTGAATACCTCAGATCCTTATCCCAGCTCTTACTGTACATCTGATGCAAGGTCATGAACATTCTTAAAAAGGAAGATCTTTAAGGCAGAGTTACATAAAGAGCTCTGAGGAAAGTTCAGTGAAATATTATTCAATGGTACATCATTAATCGTGTGTGTGTGTGTGTGTGTGCGTGTGTGTGTGTAGCAGAGCGACTGCCCCACCAGATGCACATTCAACAGTGAACATAACTGCAGATGTGGAGACTCAACCTGTGTGTGAGCTGTACAGGGAAGTACAGCATGTACAGTACACACTGTACACAACTGTTCCCAGCATCACCTCAATATTACTCATAAACATTTTAATAATTATATTATTAAAATGTTAAATGCAATGCATATTTTGTGCAAGCGCATACACGTTCCATGTGGAGTTTTCAGGAGAGAATATAAACAAATATGTTATAATCATCAGTGTTGAATCTACACTAATCTACACATGTATTCAATTATTTTTTGATTTAATAATTGAATAATAATAGTAATTGTACTTTTATTATCACGAAGGAAATTGTTTTGGTTTCAGTTACTCCATGTTGAGGCATGTGTGTATATTTCTATTTGTGTACAAATACACATATGTGCCATATTATGGTTTTAATAACAAAACAAGGCAGTAATTTACACGTGAACTAAAAACCCTGACTTTCTCCATAAACTGTGGTGTAGTAGTGTCAGTGGTAACGACACTGAACTATAGTTTTAACTTGGACTTTTCTTGTAATACTCATATGATGTGTTTGAGTACAGGTGTCAGTATTTTGGGAGGTACTGCACAGCTTGAAGGGAGATAAAACAGCACATCCTTGCAGACTTCCCCCAGGGTCAAAGGTCTCTTACTGTAAAAATATAACATTTTGTTCCAGTAAAATGTGGTATTTTAATCACCATTTCATGTCTTCCATGAGGTGTTTCGTTTCTCCCCTTCTCAACCCTGTCTCCCAAAAATGTTCCTACACATTTTCTACGCGTATTTTTAATGCATACTCCACTCACTGGGTTTGTGTATGTATTGTTATATTTTATGTATTATGTATGTCATCATGAAAACACTAGTGAGAAGCAGCATAATGAATAAATGTTAGATCAGTTTAGTCCAGATTTAGGCCCAGTTTCATGTCTGCAGGTCATCATCTGAACGTTTAAATGTAGCATCATTGATGCTGTCATTGATCTTTGTCAGAGTTATGCACCGTGAGACCTACAAAAAAATGAAAACAATATTGATAATAAATTCACAGGTTCTGGCACAGGTGAAAATTAACTAAATGTGGGCGGGCAGTGACAAAGTATATTTGTTTTTTATAATAAAACACTTTTATTTTGATGCACTGGCAGGGAAAATAAAAGCCTGTGCACTCACTGCATGGTTCCATTGCAGTGCTATGTGGAGTAATTGTGTATGAGGTGTTCTTTTGACTTTTTATTTATTTTCATAATATGTCTTCTGATCTCTTTTTTATATTTTGTGAGCATACATGGAGAGTATATTTATCTATTTATTTTTTAAATTGAAATTTGTTTCGAAAATGTGGGTCAGGGCACAGGCATTTTGGTAGTTCCGTTATGGAGCTTCACGGTTATGGCCGGGTGCAGGTTTTTAAAAAATGGACCTGTGCAGATGTTGCTTTGTCACATTTGTGTGATGTTGTATTTCTCCTCTTATATATATTTCAGATCCACATCACCCAGTCCTCTAAAGCCCCTTTCACACAAAAATGTGAACCCTTGAACCCAAGACTTGCTAAATCACTCCAAAAAGCTAAATAATGTAAGCTATTTGTATTTGTGCCAAGTGGCAAAGTTATATAATAGAAGTTGTTGCCAAAGTCAGTGGACAGACCATGGTTATAATGCAGCCACTTACCCTAATCTTAACCATCACAACTGTCTAATCTTAACCCTAACCTAAACCCAATTCTATCCCTAACCCTAAAACCAGGTCTTAACCCTGAAAAACCCCTTTAAAGTTGTCAAAATATCCCCACAAAGAGAGATTTGTGTGTTTTTTTGGACCTCACAAAGATATAAATACAAGTATACACACACAAACACACAAACCGCAAACTTATTCCTCTAACCCATCATCACTTTCTCTCACTGTGGCCTCCAACAACTTCCTCTATTTAACCTTTTGCACGTAATAACAACAGCAACTAAGAAACTCCATGGAGTTGTTGTATCTTTTACATCAGTCCCTCTTTTAAATGATCCAGTTGATTAAATAAATATTAAGCACTGTCCCGAGTTGTAGAAAGTGCACGGTTCATTAATGGCAAACAGCTGACGACTATACCAACAATAGGAAAGTGAACACACGTCATAGTGTTCATAGAAATGATGCAGAAATTCAAAATGCTTCAAACCTTTGAGGAAGAGGAAGAAATAAGTGTGTTCACTGAGCTCGCGGATAAAAAACATCTTCACTGCAGAGTCATTTAAACACGTTCACACAGGTCAAAAATCTGGTTTTACACGGGTTTAAAGTGGAGGCGATTGGGTGTTAGCAGGTGGCTATTAACATGCCAGTCAAATAATCATTAGAACAAGCAGTGTTTTATCGTAAATGTTATGTAAGAATGTGGCTCCTTTAATCCTCACTACATGAATATTTACTAAATAATTCTGCATCAGGTCCTGAGGCAGAAAATCGCCACTTGCGACTCCGGATGTCGACGTGGAAAATGCACAGGACCATTTATGGATTGTGGAGCTTCTAAATAAATGAAGTCTCAGTGATAATCTCATATTCTCAGGTTTCCTCTGGCTCAGAGAGCTTTGTTTTCTCAACTAATCCTTTTTTTTTTTTTTCCTCCCTTTTATTTAGAAAAATGTGGAGGCTTGGACAGGGACGAGAGCACTGAATTATCTAGTGACAGTTTTGAAAACAAAGCATTCATACCTGAGTGAGTCAGTGTGGACGCTGCTGCCAAACAGTTATTTTAGACGCTGCCTAATGTGTTTGTGAATGATATGTGGAGCAGATTGTGGTCTGATAGCTCCTGTGACAAAGGGGAGTATATCAAAGCAGAGGCATTCCTCCCAAACTGAACCGAGTGAGAGTGCTCTCACGCAAAGTGCTGTAATATGGAAAAATGTTTGATAACTATCTTTTTATATGAGTTACGATGCTGCTGCACATGTTCACGCCTCATATAAGGAGCGATTACACTCACTCCCCCACGTCCACATCAGCAGAGAAACACAGGGGAAACCACTGTTAGCTCAGAGTGAGACAGACATCACTGTGTCATATCTGCAAAGCTCTGGGCTTCTTCAACAGGAAGAGAAAAAGTAATGTAATGTAATCACACACACTTTGGCATTATTTACCTTTTAGGTGAAACACTATAGTCATACAGTTTGCCAAGTGAAGTAAAACAGGATGTAAGAATATATTAAATTGCTACCAGGAGGCGACTGCTGTTTGCAAAAACAGTCAGTAAACATTTTAATTAATGGTTAATGGTCCCAATTACTAGTTAAAGCTCTTCTTCAATTCGCCGTTTTTGTAAATAATGTAAAAACAGACAATACAGCACAGCACATATGAGTGCAACGGTGTTAATCACTGCATTGTGCCACAGTCTATTCATGTGTGACTGACAGAAAAAAAACATTTGATGAATGACAGTTTCTCTGCTGCACCAAGAAGTTTTTTCGGTAATGGACAAATGCTAGGTGCACATATAAGCATATTTCTATTGGCATTGTTGACTTAAAGGTGCGATATGTAAGAATGTGGCCAAAAACGGTTACTACATTCAAATTCAAAATACTGAGGTCTTTTAGGTTTCGTTTTTTGACGTAACTGGCAGGCCGTGGTTGCTCGGCAGCTGAGACTCTACTGACTGCAATGATTGGTAGACGGCGGTAGGTGGCGCCACATGCCAAAACATGATTTGCAGGTGTCTGCAAAACATTTTTTTTAATGCAAATATTTTGTCTGTACTGTTGTTGTTGGTGAGTTTGTTATATGAACCTTATTCCTGAGTCTCTGTGACATATTAGGAGGATTTTATGGCCAGTTGCTTTAGATTTATTAAATAATGCACCTTTAAGTTCCCATAATAACCTTTAACATTAAGAAAATTATGATCTGAGAGAGGAACACAGAAACAAACAGCCCGTTGTGTGTTATTTGCTCAGTGATATATAGCCCATTTCCCTATTATTATTATACACTGTGAATCAGAGGCGTCAAACTGGCAAACAAACTCTGGTTCGCCTAAAAAAGAAGGTCTCTGTTCGCTTCAAGTGAACCAAATCCAGGAAACGGACGACAACACAGGGCAACACAACGATAGCCAGGAGAAACGCTCTGTTATGGTGGAAACAGAAGTTTTCCTGCATTAACCAGCACATGATCTAGTTTTCTAGTTCATTGTTTGTCTCATCTTCTCCTTCAGTAATTATTGATGCAGCGCCACCTCAGGCAAGGAGGGGAATACGTTATTCAAAAGCTTCGGTCTGTTTGACTAAAGTTGAAAACAACTTTAATCTCCTTTAAACAGAGCATTTTTAGGTGAATACAATACTCAATATATTTGCTGGAAATATTATTATGGTATAAAAATAACACATTTCGTTGCAATCACATTATTAAATATTGCATATATTTATAAGCTTGTTTCATGTAAGTAATGTAAGCCTTCAACATGGTTGACCATTAACTTCTCCTTGATAAACGTCTGTTATCTGCTGTTCTCTGGTTCAATTCTTATCTTCACAATAGGCATCAATATGTTTATGGTTGTCAATCTAGTCAGATGTTAGTTGATACAAGTGTTCCACAAGGTTCTATATTAGGTCCACTTCTTTTTTCCATTT
This sequence comes from Microchirus variegatus, assembly GCF_963457635.1. Taxonomy (NCBI): domain Eukaryota; kingdom Metazoa; phylum Chordata; class Actinopteri; order Pleuronectiformes; family Soleidae; genus Microchirus; species Microchirus variegatus. Next base: position 18,647,765 of record NC_139821.1, read on the forward strand.
TTATTAATGACTTACCTCAATCGTGCTCAACCTGCCATCTTCATCTTTATGCTGATGACACTGTTATTTACCATTCCAACCCTCATATTTCACATATTCAGTATAAAAGGTTTTAATCATTAAATCATGTTGGATGGTGTTTGGTACAAAATATGGTTTCTCACACTCACCTGAGCTGCATACTCATGTTAGTGATGGAACTCCACTAGAGAAAGTTAATGTATTTAAATACCCTTACTCTTACTTTTAAACTGTATATCGATTACATTGGTGAAAGAATGTATGGCTGTTTGGGTTGTTTTTCATTTCAAGTCAGGAAAAGGGGTGCGTTTGTTGTGTTTTGTTAGTTATTGTAATGTTTGTGTATCTGTGTTGGGACCCCCTCAAAAACGGCCATCCTAAATAAAATTGAAATTGTTCGCATTATTATTTGCTTTTTTTTATTATTAATAGTGTTGTTTTGTATCATTTATATGTTTTTACTGTGACGTCTCCATCACTCCATATCAAAACAAGCACTTTTACTTCCAAAAGTTTGTGAAATATCCTCATGAATAACTTTATTGCAATATCATGATGGAATACCATTGAGCAGTTGTTTTTTCTCACTTTTTTCATTCATTCATTCGTTCCTGCAGGGGAAAAATCTGACTTTTAGAAATAAGTGAATATTTGAGTGAGCCTTTAATTGTTCATGTCTCTCTCCCCTCACCGTTGCATCTTTTTTCTTCTTGGGGCAACATAATCTCCAAGATAAGATGATGTTTATCAGAGTTAAAGAGAAAAACACTGAGCTGACAGCTCCTCTCGGAAGTGCGATGACTGAACTCGTCCCCGCGCTGTCAGGACGAGCAGCCGAGAGCGTGTTTTGACATAAACATGGAGTCTATAGGATTTAGTGAAGTGCTGTGAACCTGTTTGACCGCTGCCTCCCTGCTCTACTTCACCGTGTGCTCATGCTGGTTCTTTGTTGTAAGGAAAGCTGATCTACAACTATCTCAGATCCTGGGAGTTTCCCAGCATCAAACGTGGATATAATACTTTTTTTTTTTCTTTTTTTTTAAAGGGAAGTTACCACATGTAAGCATGAAAAATGAGCATTGGAAAGACATAGAGAGGTAAAATAGCTGCTCAGGCTTTTGTGTTGTGTGCGTGTTAATGTCACAGACGAGCTCTGTGTTGCATTGTCTTCACAGTGAGTGGGGGCTGTGTTGACCTTTTCACCATGCATGAGCTATGACCAGATGAATTCATCGCCTCCACCAGCACTGACTGTGGCCCTTCAACAAGCTGCTGCATTAAAAACATGCTGGACAACATCTCAAATACACATTCACATACACAACAGGAGATTTCAACAAAAACAGTCTTTCATGTAACAAAAATGGTCAAAAGGAAGTAAAGAACAGAAAAGAAACTACCTAAAGGAGGAGCGGGAACAGAGCAGGTGAGCAATCAGTGGACAGAAAACACAGGAAGTAAAACTTCACACTGGGCGGAAACTACAAAATAAAACAGGAAACTAACAAAATTTCCCCCTTTCCTCCCGAATAAAACTGTACATTTAAGAGGAATATATTTTGAAAGAATAAAAATATGATGTATAGCACAGTAAATATCTACATTTATTATTAACACCTGGAAAACGATTCACTTTCTATTTCAGTCAACATCAGTGTTCTGGACTAGAAGTGTTACTTTTGTGAAATAAAGTAACAAACTGCATTGTGTACTTTTACTTTAAGTATTTCTTTTAAAGTTGTAACCCCTTTTACTTCTGTATGTTGAAGGTATTGTACTTCGTTACATTCACAAAGATCCTAAAGTGGCAGAAAGTGATGTATTTTTTGAAATCTTGTGTGCAAAGATCATTATTTTGTTGATTCTGTTCGTAACAATGACATGCTTTGGAGTCAGAACAGCAAGAATGTCTTCATCATTGTTATTATTATTATAATAGCACAAGAGAATGATGATAATAATAACTTTATTTTAGTTTACAACGTGCTTTCACAGAGGATGTGAATGAATAATAGACAAGAAACAATTGAAAATTGAAGCTGAAGTCTGTTCGTGGCCATCAAGGTGCAGTGTTTGTGGAATTTCTTCTCCTTTTTTTTCAGTGGAGGGAGTTGACCGACAGTGACGATTCACTGACAGGAGGCTGAGCTGTCATTAGCACAGGTGAGCTGCACAGGTGAGCTGCTGAGAGAAAGAAATGTGGTCTAATGGAGAGACTTTCCTGATGTCTTTGGGTCTCGGATGATTCTCAGCAAAGTTATTGTTTAGTGGAGGAAAAACAAAACAGGTCAATAGCTGCATGTGTTGCATAAACTGTAACCTACACAAGGTTTGATTTAACGGGTGTTTTCTTACACAACACTGTTAAGGAACAAAGAGACAGGTCAACATTTAGCCCCCGAGGCTCAGAACACACTGTTTTTATAGCAAAGCAGTGATAGAATCACATACACTTGTCACCTGTTAAATGTTAAGTAAACATTTCCCTTTTCCACTGTGGCCACTATGGCCACGTCACACATAGCAGGTATTAAAAAAGGCACCTGGTACCAGGTTACGGTGGCCCTGAGGTGCAAAACACAAACACAAATCACAAAAAAAGCAAATCAAAATACACAAATGCAAATCAAAAACACAAAAACATTAAATCAAAAAACGGAAACACAAATCACACAACACAAACACAAAAGCAGAAAACACGAAAGCATTAACTCACAACGCAAACACAAAAGCCGAAAACACAAAAGCATTAACTCACAACGCAAACACAAAAGCAGAAAACACAAAAACATTAACTCACAACGCAAACACAAAAGCAGAAAACACAAAAACACCAACTCACAACGCAAACACAAAAGCAGAAAACACAAAAACATTAACTCACAACGCAAACACAAAAGCAGAAAACACAAAAACATCAACTCACAACGCAAACACAAAAGCAGAAAACATGAAAACATTAACTCACAACGCAAACACAAAAGCAGAAAACATTAACTCACAACGCAAACACTAATGCCGAAAACACAAAAACATTAACTCACAACACAAACACAAATCACACAACGCAAACACAAAAGCAGAAAACACGAAAACATTAACTCACAACGCAAACACAAAAGCAGAAAACATTAACTTACAACGCAAACACAAAAGCAGAAAACACGAAAACATTAACTCACAACGCAAACACAAATCACACATCGCAAACACAAAAGCAGAAAACACAAAAAATATTAACTCACAACGCAAACACAAAAGCAGAAAACATTAACTCACAACGCAAACACAAATGCAGAAAACACAAAAACATTAACTCACAACGCAAACACAAATCACACATCGCAAACACAAAAGCAGAAAACACAAAAATATTAACTCACAACGCAAACACAAAAGCAGAAAACACAAAAACATTAACTCACAACGCAAACACAAAAGCAGAAAACACAAAAATATTAACTCACAACGCAAACACAAAAGCAGAAAACATTAACTCACAACGCAAACACAAATCACACAACACAAACACAAAAGCAGAAAACACGAAAACATTAACTCACAACGCAAACACAAAAGCAAAAAACATTTACTCACAACGCAAACACAAAAGCAGAAAACATTAACTCACAACGCAAACACAAATCACACATCGCAAACACAAAAGCAGAAAACACAAAAATATTAACTCACAACGCAAATACAAAAGCAGAAAACACGACAACATTATCTCACAACGGAAACACAAATCATAAAACGTGTTTGTGTTTTTTGATTTGTGTTTGTGTTTTTCGACTTGCGTTTGTGTTTTGTGATTTGTGTTGTGTGTTTTGTTTTGTGATTTACCTTTGTGTTGCACCTCAGGGCCACCGTACCAGGTCCTGTGCTTGTGGACCAACTTAACCGTGCCGCGCAGAGCAGAATCGATTCGAGTCAAGTCAGTGGAAACAGGTCATAACTAAGCAGGATTTCTTTGGTGTTATTGCTCAGTAATTCCATAATTAGGAGTGTATGAGGGCCACGTGTGGACCCTTTTTTTTTTAAAGCAAAATAAAATGAAAAAAAAAAGAGAAAGCCAGAATTCTGACCTTTGAATCTCAGAATTTTGAGATTTAAAAATTCCAGCCTGGTTTTCTGCTAACAGACACTGAGGAGAGTGGAGACATTTTACACACAATTACTCTGAAGCTGTTAAATTAGGGTAAAAATCCAGCGTAGCTCAGCTTTAATTTAATCCAAGAACTGACACTTTTTTTCATTTTGATTTTCATATTTTCATTTTGATGATTTACTGGCTTTCATAAATGATTGTCAAACATCTAAATAAAGGCGTTAAATGTGATAAATTTCTGTGGTCGACAATGTCTGATTTTAGATTTAAGCTTTGATAAGGTTTGTAAAAATCACACTGCAGCATTAAACAATCTTCAGTGCGTATGTTCAGCAGAGTCTGACACGTTGTTCACACTTGCTTCTGTCTGACATGCGTCACAGGCTGCTGCCCGTGAACTAAACAACATATTATTAACTGTATTGCTGGGACATGTTCAGCTTCCATTGAAGTGAACGGGGGCGAGAGTGTGCGGAGGCCGAACGCTGACGTAAGACGTTCACGTGGAGCATAAACTCTGCAGGCAGCAGCTGAGCTCTGCCAAGCAGACGCATTATAGAAAGAAAAAATCTGCCTTTCTCATTTGTCTGCTTGGCACAAAGACTTTGTGTCGCATTAACTCGAAATGAGGCCGAAGAACTTAATCTCTGTCTGGTGGTCACTTCAGCCATCTTACATCACCACCACCACACTACACAACAGTGTGTATCCAGTGTATTAGGTACACCAACATCCAACAGCTGGCTAATGCAAATATCTCAGCCAATCACATGGCAGCAACGCGTTGCATCAAAAGTTGCATTTTTGGACCTGTTTTCCAACTCAGCCGGTGTGATGGAGACGTCTGGAGACGTTATCAAGAAAATTCATTCAGTTCTTCTAGTTGCAGAGTTCGCTGGTGCTATGGCTAGCGCAAGTCAATGGTACCTGCTAGCATGTAGCATTAGAAACACTCATACCGACTCCACAGTGCACCCGAGGCAAATCAATTGTAACGGCAGACTATCGTTGTACATATCTGTGTTGATAGAATAATATTTGAAACAAAACTAACCTCGCATCGCATGAATTTTTGAGGGACTACTTTCTCAGCAGCAGCGGAATCAGTCCACCGCTGTCGGAAGTATGACGCGCTGCTGCTGCTGAGGCATAAATCCTTCAAATTGCAAGGTTGGTTTGTTTCAAATATTATTCTATCAACACAGATATGTTCATCGTTCACTGTGGAGTCGGTATGAGTGTTCCTAATGCTATGCTAGCAGATACCATTGACTTGCGCTAGCCATAGCATCAGCGAACTCGGCAACTAGAAGTACTGAATGAAATTTCTTGAAAACGTCTCCAGGCGTCTCCATCACACCGGCTGAGTTGGAAAATAGGTCTTATGTCCAAAATTCCCACAGGTCCATTTACGCTTAAACAAGGGTCCATAACAATCTAGGCTTTAACAAGTACGTGCTCAATCTCACATTCCATTCCAGTAGCAATTTCTCACTTTTGTATGTCATTGTTTTCTTCGAATAGAATAGGTGACAGAATTTCTAGACGCAGCCGGGGCGTTGAGGCAGTCCGGTTTGGTGAGCTCAGGATTGGGTCTCTGCTCTTTGTGGATGATGGGGTCCTGTTTGTCTCATCGGACTGTGACACCCTGGTCCTCAATCGGAGAAGGGTGGAGTGCTCTCTTCGGGTCGGGGGTGAGATCCTGCCCCAAGTGGAGGAGTTTAAATATCTCGGGTCTTGTTCAACAGATGGATCGGTGCAGCGTCTGCAGTAATGCGGCTCTGCATCGGTCTGTCTTGGTAAAGAAGGTTCAATTTACCGGTCGATCTACGCTCCTATCCTCACCTATGGTCATGAGCTGTGGGTAGTGACCGAAAGAACAAGATCGCGGATACAAGCGGCTGAAATAGGTTTCCTCTGCAGGGTGTCTGGGCTCTCCCTTAGAGATAGGGTGAGAAGCTCGGTCATCCGGGAGAGGCTCAGAGTAGAACCACTGCTCCTCCGCATTGAGAGAAGCCAGATGAGGTGGCTTAGACACCTGGTTAGGATGCCTCCTGGACGCCTCCCTGGTGAGGTGTTCCGGGCACTGTGAGGAGGCCCCGGGGAAGACCGAGGACTCGCTGGAGAGACGATGTCTCTCGGTTGGCCTGGGAACACCTCGGATTCGCCCAGGAAAGCTGTATGAAGTGGCCGGGGAGAGGGAAGTCTTGTTGTCCATTGTTTTCATCGTTTTGGTTGTCTCTTTTGCCCAAATCCATAGCTCGCCAGAAAGAGTTGTATTATAGGGAGCATGTGCAGTTGCCGTGTATGGCCCAAATGGTCCGAAAATGGTCCGAAAAACAGAAAATATCAAGTGAAGGTCAGTTCTCTGGGAGAAAATGCCTCATTGATCATGGAGAAGTTGGAGAACGACAATAGTAACTGAAGAAGATCATCTCTGACACAACATACAATCTTATATCATAAATCTTCAAGATTTTACACGGAGTTCCACTTCTGTCAATTTATGAGGTGTCCTTTGTACCTAATAAAGTGGGTGTACGCAGCCCTTTTACTCAACATCTGTATGGAACAAGTTATTTTGGACAATGCGTTTCCCCCTTAAAAACTCTGGAATAATCCATAAGAGTTGATTGAAAAAGCAAAACCTGAATAATATTTGACATTGGGAATGTTTCTCTTGGCACCGTGATGAAGCAGACTGTTTAACAGTTTACAGGCATCTCATTTTCAAAGGGGTTTAAACCACATTCCTCCAAATGAAGACATGAAACCAAATTTCTTCAGATGCAAATCTTACAGACTTTTATTGTTCTTTTATTAAATACAGTTTGTGGCTAATTGCCTCCTTTCATTTTTGTCCCATCTCAGCGACACACTCGTCTTATATGCACACATGCAAAAAACCTTCTTCTTCTTCTTCTTCTGTTGAACTTCCCCTACATACTTTTTCCACTTTTCTTTTACAATCCATCATTCAGATACGGTCAAGATATAATCACATCAACTCATACAGGAAGTTGTTGATCTGCACGTCTTGTTCTGACAATCTTTCAATCTTTCATAAACATATCTTTATCCATCTCGTCTTCTCATCTCTTCAGCCTTCACACAACATCCTTATTGTTCCACCGACAACCGTTTCTCAGCTTTAACTGTTCGTACATCATTGCTGCCTCGACGGGTGCGAGCAGTGCCCACAACTTAAGCTCCATGCAAGATGCTACACTGAAAAGTATCATTCTGAAAAGTCACTTTTAAAAAAAACAAAAAAACAACCAACATGGCTCAGTTCAAATTGTTTGTGTCACAACAAAACTATTCTCTTCTCAGATTTAGTGTCAACATCTGATTGTGTTTAATCATAGTGACGTGAAGTTTAACAGTGAGAATAATTCAATCTCGTCTGTTAAAAAGGTTTTTAATTAATGCCTCTGACAACAGTATATGAAAAAAATAAAAGTGTTTGGGTCCAAACATCTGTTTCAGGAATGTTATAAAAAAATAAGATCATCTTATTATATTTTTTTTTTAAATCTGAGAACGCTGTAGCTTTGTGTATGTAGTACATCTCGTCTATTTGGGGATTCCTCTTCCTGTCTTGTTAACGTCAACATTTCAAATAACTTCACCTAAATACTAAAACAGTGCTGCTTTATCGTGTCTAAAAATAATAATAATACTACAATTAATTTCAGAATATAAAAATGTAAAACTTTCATTAACTCCCCCAAAGATGGTCTAAAATAATATTTAAATATCAATTTAATAGTAAACAGGATTTGATGCACCACCTCTATCTTCAAGAATCCCACTCACAACACACAATGTGTGTGTGGTCTTTGTTATGCTTCCTTTAAAGAGCAGGTGAGAGGGGTGTGTGTCTCTCCACAACACTGCGTCTCTGTGGGATGCACATGGAAGTATGGGTAAGGTAAATAGCTGCCAAAGAGGACAGTAACACAGAACACTGTTGTATTAATAATACACACGCAGACACACATAAATACAAGTCCTGCGCTTCTTTGCGCTGTTTTTGACATGAATGTACAGAAAAAGAAAATGTCCGCCTGAGTCCAACGTCTCGTGCAAACTCTGTTCACACCATCGTCTCTTTTCTCTTCCCTAAAGAACACAGAGACTTCTTGTCCTTTTTGGTTTTGTGCGTTGTTGGTGAGGAGAGCGGTGACGATGAGGACGAGGACGTCGTGGATGAAGCGGAGGAGCAGGATGACGGGGGCGTGGAGGTGGGGCTGGGGGCCGCGCTGTCGCATGGCGAGCTGGGCGCAGACTGAGAGGTCGGCTGCGGGGAATTCTCGTCTGCTTCCTCCATGTGGATGATGGCTGAGACGGAGGACGGGCGGCGCTTGAAGCGGGTGCCGCTGGTGGGCGGGCTGGGCGTGGTTGGTTCGTTGAGGGGCCGGTGGACGGAAATGGCGCTCCGGAGGCAGTTGAGCCACTGCTGCTTGTGGAAGACGTCGTTGACTTGTAGCGTGTGGGACTGGGCCTGGCTCGGGTCTTGAGAGCGCACTTTGAAAATGTTTTTGGCTAGAAGATAGAAGAAAAAGAAAATTAGCAATTTAATATACTGCATTTAAAAGGAGACAAACTACAGTAAAACCATAAAAATGGTTCGATGTGGGACAACCTTACCTTTGTCGGAGTTGCTGAAAGCGCCACGGAAGGAGCCGCCCATTCTGACGTCTCCGTCCTGCAGGTCCTCCAGCACAAGGTGCTGTACTGGGATTGGCTGCCGGTAAACCTGGAAACACTGGCGCTCATTCCTGGTGACGGGGCGTGTGAGAACCAGCAGCTCAGTAAACAGGAACACATGCAGCTTCTGGTAGGAATAAAAAGAGGGAAAAAAACAAAATTTTAAAACCAGAACATCGATAAATTACATACAATTACAACAGAGAGTTTCCTGGACGACTTTAGCATACTTCATACTGGTATGATTAGCTTATAGAATCAGCAGAGTAAGCAGTTACTGCCTGTGTGGCTTGTATCGGGATAGAATGTTTTGCTCACCGTGCCGCTCTTGTTTCGTAGCTCGCCGTGACACAGCAGGCTCTTGCACTGTTCGATGCGAGGGTCCTTCTGCCTGTCGTCAAGATACTCCAGCTTGTCAATGTAGTACTGGCACTCAGACTCTCCCTTCTTCATGTTGATGTCGGACAGAACTCCCTGGATGATGGTGATCTGAGCACAATGAGGAAACAAATGATTAACTTGTTCATGTTGAGATGAACAGACCAGATAAAGCTTCTTCCTGTGTGTTCTTGACTTACTGCTTCCTCCAGGCTGCCAACATCGGGGTGCTCTGGTGGAGTGTGTCTCAGTATTTCTTTAAGCAGGAGTGGGTACTTGACCAGGCGGGAGCGTGGAATGTCCAGGAAGCTCCACAGGTCCAGCTTCCTGCTGAAGGGTGATTCGAGGCAACGCTGCAGGAAGTCCTGCACCCGTCTGTCCTGCTTCTTCTGGTCTAGCAGTGCTTTAGCTGCCAGCTGGTTACTGCAGTAGTCGTTGTAAGTGTTTAACCTGGGCAGCTGCAGAGGAAGAGGGGGAAACATTTTAGCTAACTGCCTCTCATAATTGAATCCCAGAATATGGAGAGAATTATTGGGTTATTGATGCTGCAATGAGAAGGACACATACCCAGCTGACAACAATCTGTCCAATCTGACCCACAGTTCCATCTGACCCTGTTGCTTTGAAGAGCTGGGCCAACAGGTCCTCATGCAGGGGGATGTAGGTATCCAGGTTGCCAAATATATGAGTGAGCTCCTCTTCAGACATAATGGAGAGCTTCAGCATTGGGTCATGGTACGCCTGTAGGTGGAAACAGAGCCAAAACAGTCAAATAACAACATCTCTGTCAGCTAAACATGGGGATGCTAATAATAGTTCAGTGAAGGGCTTAAGAGTTACAAAGGAAATAGGAAGAAATCATTCCTTTCTTTTTATAGTTAGCTGTGTGGAAGGCCTGTCAGACTTTGATTTAATTTGTTTGTTTTAAATGTACTCCGGCTCGGAGGTTTAAATAGTACAAACCTTGCGTGCAAGCTGGAGGTCCTCGATCAGGTCCTGTTCTCCACGAGACAACTCAAATATGGCCTAAGGAAGAGGAGGAGGCAAAGAGAAACACCTTTTTAGCAAAACGCATGAATTATGATGTTCCATGATCGCAACAGACAGTGATTATTCTAAATCAGAGGCTGCACTGCTGTGAAATGAGGGGGTCAGCTCTGAAATATCTACTTTCGTTGTTTTTGCTTACTGTCTTACAAAACCGTTTAAAGTTTAACAGTTGGCTGAGATATTTTACATCTGCAGGACAGATGGGGGGGGGGGGTGATCCCTGCATGGCTCCTGGCCCCATTTAGACTCAAATTCTACAGGGATATGTCAGACAGGTAGTGTGTACTGCTGTCTGGATTTCTGACTGACCATACTCTTCTGTCTGCGTCTACGCTTTGACCTTTTGTATCTCTACCAGTAAATGTGCCATTTCTACTGTATTTAACATTATTTGTGTGACTCTCACCTCCTGCCGTTTGATCTCTTTAGTAGACAACGTCCCCTTCTGGTGGATGTCTAGCGTCTCTGACCACAACATGCTGTTCCTCCTTTTAGGCGGTGTGGGGGCCGCCGCCTTGCTGCAAGGCTTCTGGGGCACGCCCGGCGACTTGCCATCGCCCCGGAATGAGGCCTGCAGATAGGAAAGAGGACGCCCCAGATGTCAGAGATGGAAATTCATTCATTGCAACATGCACAACGGCAGATTCGTGTCCATTCCTCAGACAGTCAGTCACGGCTGATTACCTGGATGGTTTGGCCGAAGCGCCGGACGGCCCCATTTTTCACCGGAGAGATGAGGTTCGCTAGGGACGTCACCCTGCCGAGAGGACGGACACGCTTGTTGCTGGGTTCCTACAGAGGACAGAGGAGATGGAAGGAGAGATTAGTCAGGCAATTTCATCACACCTCGTGTCAAAAAGTCTCTATTCTGCAACGACGCAGAACAAATTGATCGGCAAAGCTAGCTTGACACTTTCACACGAACCTCAGCAGTAACAGCAGATGCTTTCTTGTGACTTCCTTGTGATGGAAGTCATTTATAATCATTATTGACTTCACTCCCTTATTTGGGTCAGGAAATACGAGTAGCTGGAGAAGCAACCAGACAGACTGGCGGACCAGCGGACAGACAAAGATATCGAGGTGGAGGAAGCTGATCCAGCAGCTGTTGGCTCCATTATGAGAAGTGTCTTGAGCCAGGCCAGCCCACTGAGCACAAAGACCCTCTCTGACTGCTGATGTGCAGGGGAAGGGGGTCTGGAGGAATGCCAAGAATGCACGAGACCCTGCTCTCAGCTGTTAAACACCCCCCTCTACACACACACACACACTTTGCTACTATCTAGCTTCCCAACAGCTACAACTTCCCCTGAGAATGTAACAGTGTAGAATAAACACATGTTAACTGCCTTTCCTTTTGCAGGGACACAAAGCAGTATGTGGAGGAATAGTGTGTCAGTATAGTCTTAAATGTTTATACAGTGTGGCATTGCAGGGGGTGCATGGCCCTGTTTTTTGGCTGCAGGTCCAGACAGGCTTTCCAGAAAGCCTTGCGTGAGAGAAGCACAACACCTGGGCCAGGTGAACCCCCTCCCAACACACATACACACACCTCCCTCTCAAGCAGCCCTGAGCTTGGGAGAAAGGAGAGAGGAGCTTGGCCTGGTGCCAACAACAACAGACCACAGGAATCAAAGAGCTGAGGATCTGAGGTAATGATGCTGGCCCACAGAGCCTCTTCAAAGACATGACAAGATGAGACAGCCATAACCATAATTGGCGTTACTAAAAATGTGCACTCCCCACAGAACTTTATCACTAACTACACCCTAATGAAGCCCTGCTCTTTGAAATTGGTTGCAGAGTTTGAGCATGTGCTCGATTCTCCTGACTCAGGCCAAATGTTTTCAGTTTTATTTTTCGTCTTGGCTCAGCGAATCTGGGAAACAGAGCAGTTATTGAGGATCCAGGTCCCGCAGACACACAGCTGCAGAACAGATCCACTTAGGTCTGGCATGGCCTGAGAGCTGCTGAGTCTGTGGTTGAGTTGCAGTCTGCTGTGGCCAGGCCAGAGTCTCCACATGGAAATAAGATAGGATCAGCCAGACAGCCTTGGAAACTTCAGAGCTCAGCGGGCCCTCTAGTGGCAGAATCTGGCTCTCTCTGACGTACAAAGGAAGGAGCACATTTGTCTTAAAGGGTTTAAAAAGTTTTAAACGTAATTTGTCTGCTTCTAATCTGTAAACTTTTTTAATAGCTACAGACAAAGAAAAGAGGTAAAGGGCAATTGGAAGGCGAGCGGGGGAGGTTGCTAAAGTCAATATTGGAAAAGCGTGTTTGCCATTATGCCCTTCCTGTCCTGTGAGAGTGGCCCCAGAATAACAAAAGAACACTAAACCCTCTCATTGTGAATCAGCTGTTTGGTGAAACAGTGCAGACAGGGAGCTACAGTGAGTCTGGCACTCTTTTAAAAAAAATGACCCTACATACTGAACGTGTGCTCTGTAACATCCTCAGCTAGAAACCCCATAAAACTTAATCCTGTGCTTCCCCTTTGATGTATGCTGGAGAAGGCTACGAGCTAAATCTCCCCAGATGTGTCCCTGTGATTACAGCACAGCTCGAGCTGATGGAAGCCAAGAACAGAACAGTCTGACCATAAATGAAAGAGTTGATGTCAGCACACGGGGGAGAAAAAAACCCCGCACAAGGCTAAAAGGGTGCCTGAGTTGCACAATGCTTTGGGAAATGGGTTTACTTCATGAATTGTCTTTACACTTCTCTTAAATCATGTGGCTTTCACTATGAATGAAATCAGTTAAGTTCCAGAAAGGGAAGCAATGCTGGCGTCAAAAGAGGAAGACAGCAGCAGAAGTAGACATTTCAAGGAACAGAGAGGAGCACACCTGCACTTTGACTTAAATACACTGAATTTACATCAAAGATCTTCAACTTCAGAGTCACAGCAAAGTATCCCTGGACAGGACTACATGGATGCAAAGATCCTGACTGGGAATTGACCCCCTGCGGCTTCACTCTTTCCTCTCTTTGCGTATTGCACCATGGCTGAGTGGCAGCTTGCTGTGGTGGGGGCAGTTTACGGTTTACTCCTTCATTCAGATACAGTTCAAATCCAATGATTAACTTCTTCACGTTAGCTAGTATATCCCAAGCATTGTTGAAAGTGCCTCAGTAAAGAGTTCAAAGTCTGATCTCATACGCACAGGGTAACTCAAAGAACAAACACTAAGCACCCAAGTAAGATAAAAACAGGGTTAGGCCACTGATTCACTCAGTGTGACACATGAGATATCACAAAGATATGACTTTATCCTAATTAGTTCTGGTCAAACATTAACTGAAAAGACACAGGTGGCAAAAAAAACAAGGCAGAAATACCACAATTATATATATACATATATATTTTTTTATTTTCTCAAACTCACCTCTGACTCTTTGTTAGCTTGGTTCTGGTAGTCTATGACCTGCAGAGTCCGTTTGATAGGCACCAAGCTACCCAGTTCATCGTAAGCCACCATAGCTTTCAGTAAAATATCCTTTCGTTAAATCCGGACTGGCAAATCAGCTCCAAGTAATCCACATCAGAGTATAAATAATAAATAAATACACCTATCCCCTTGTTGTTGTTGCCTTCTTTCCTTCAGGGGATGGAGCTTTGTGAAAGCTCTCTTCACACACACACACACACACACACCCTTACTAAAGTTTGATCTGAGGTGTACATGTGGGGAGAGGGCTTTATACTGGAAAGACAGACAGGGAGGAGCCTCAGAGGAGGCGGGACTGGGTTTACTTGGAATTGAGCAGAGGCTGTGAACACTGTTGATCCAACCAACAGTGTGTGTGTGTGTGTGTGTGTGGGGGGGGGGGGGGGGGGCAGCAGTAGTGAGAATTCATGAAAACAGGGAAAGTTCACTGCTTACCGAACGTAGTTGACACAAGCAAGGTCAGAGAAAACTCTCAGGAAAACTGAACCGTGTCTCTCATAATACGGGTTTTGCTTAGAAAACTGACTTACAGAATGACTGGCACACGCGTAGATTCCGGTATATTGCTGGTTTACTGTTTCTTTGGTGTGTTGTTTGATGCATATGAAATGTACACAAAGTAAAAAAAAAAAAAAAAAAAAGCTGTGGATTAATTTTTTTTAAAGAAAAATGCTATTAAAGTAAGTAATGTAGGGACATCACTGTAAATACAATAACAAATTTAAAGCAGAAAAATAAAACCAAGAATACATGATTAAGTTGTATGTAGATGTTGGTATTGATTAACACCTAAAACAGCCAATACTTATGTTTTTACATAAATAGTGAAAACCTACCGAACCACATATCAGTGCAACAAGATACAGTATATGCTAATGATGCTGTGTTAAAATTTACTTTTACTAATATAATACAAATACATAAAAAACTTGATTCCAAGTGTAATACATATTCTTAACCCAACAAAGTGACCACTATGCTTTTGATCCACATTCTAATTGGTCTAATTGAACCCTGTTTTTTGTCTTTTAAAATTGTCTTTTATTTCCATCACTGTGTGTCGTTTGACTTCCTGTATGTCTCCTCTTATGACTTTATGATGATATTCTCTTCTATTCGACACCGTTCTACCATCGATGTCTACAAAGAGGTGTTGTAAATCGCACTCACAACACCCAGATATAAGAAAATGTATTATTATTATTTATTTATTAAGATAAAGTGTGAAACACTACTTTAGTAGAGAGTAAATATAACATGTAGTGTTTTTATGAGAAATAAAGATAAAAGAGTATATGGTTTTGATAGAGTGCAACTATAATAAACTTTTCATGAAACTGTCAAGTCATTAGAATTTAGTTTCTGTTTACTTATAGTTGAGTAAAACCTAACGAGTGAATTAGACTTGATGTCGGAAAACTGCCGTAAAGCTCAGAAAGCAGTAAAAACACACACTCACTAATGACTTTATGTCACTGCATTACTGCGATCATTAAAGACCATTACAGTCATGATGATGGAATTGTCAACTCTAACCTTAACCCAATTTAAAACAATGTCTTAGTGAAACTTAACGCTCCTACGTTTAAGAGCTGAATATTGTAATTACACTCAAACAACCCAAACACAATTGTTCAGTTTCATCTTCCACTTTTCAGGTTGAAGGTACAAAAAGTGCTGAAACTAAATGATTAATCTGGCTAATATATTTGAAATGGCTACACTACAAAGTAATTTCTCTAGTCTCTTATTAGCCAATTCATCAAAGCGGTCTCTGCTCTGTTAACAAAGCCGTTTTCAGTATCATCAGCACAAAATGGGGGAGGTGATCAATTAAAATATCAATAGCAGGGGCACTGTTCAGACAGATGTTTAAAGTGAAACCTGTATATTGAGTGAGGCTGGGGGGCAGGGTGCGACTAACACCCATATGTTGATTGGTCTAATGGGGAGGGGGCAACACGTTTGCCTGTTCCACTAAAAACAAAGAGTATGTCGCTCTGTGTGAGTGATGTGAGCACAACCACATAATACAGTTACACAACATTAGAAAAAAACGATCAAATATTTGAGTTCGTCTGACTAAAGTGGACTTTGCTACGCAACTTCGGTCAAACTAACATGCTTTCGTGTAAGGTGGACTAACGCATCCAGATAATCCAGTTATTGCATGGAAACTGGACCCAAACTGCCCCTGGTGGTCTGCGCATGTTCCACAGCAGGGGTCACCAACGTGGTGCCCGCGGGCACCTGGTAGCCCGCAGGCAGCCAATACGGTGCCCGCGGGCTCACTTCACTTCACCTCACTTGCATGTATCCGTATGATGCTCAGTAAAATATCTTTGATATTGTTTATAAAAACTGGTAATCGTTAGGAGTAAGCACTGGAATGAATGTGTATGCAGTTGAATGCATAATATTAATCATTTAAATGGTAAACAAAAAAAAATGTTAATGTGGTAGCCCTCCATATTATTCTTTAGCCTTCAGGTAGCTCTCTGTCTCAAAAAGGTTGGTGACCCCTGTTCCACAGTAACATGTGTGGCAATATATAGTAGAAGAGTGCTGGTACACAAAAGAACAGCGAGAAAAACGCAATTGTGGACTAACGAGAGGAACAAATTCATGCTTGTTCAGCTTCAAAACGTTTAAAAACATTTTGGTTAATGAGTAGATAGACACACTACTAGGGATGAGTCGATACAATACTAGTATTGGTCCGATACTGTCTGAAATCACTGGATCCGACCGATCAAAATGTAAAATCCTATATATTTAATGCTTCTCTATGCACAGACTGTAAAAATAGAAATACAAATAAGCAACATTTTAGCCCTAGTCATGTGGTGGGTTGAAATGGGAATCACAAATGTGTCGTTAACAGCGTCATAGTTGAAAAGGTGTAATATGTATCGGCAGATCGTCGAGTTTGTGATGTCGATGTCTATCTACCGTTTATGATCTTTAAATATATTTATTACCTTTCATTTCAGATGGGAAATGAAAGATAATTTGTGTTAGAAACAATAAAATTGCACATAAATATGGTCAATTTAAGCTTAAAATTAAGGTGTCATTGGCTTTATATATATATTAAAATATAATATATTTAACAAATATTTAATGTATTATTTAATCACTTTAATTTATGATATTAAGTGTCAAACTCAATACAATACATAAGATGATTATCAATGTAACAGTCTTTAAAACCAGGAAATATGACAATATCCTGATGTCATGCTATAGATATAATATCAATACAGAGACAGGACAGTCTCAAATGAAATGTCATAGTTTTGACTGTGCATGAAAACGTCCTGACTGAGAGCTGCAGCTCCAGCAGACAGACTGAAGGACAGCAACACCTGAAGCCTCTGCGCCCACACAGCTGCTGCACAAATGCACAACAAAAAAGTAGAGGTGCGAGGTCGGCTCTGTTGGAGCAGCTCATGTGTACTGCGATGGCAAGACGTCACAGTCTGCGTGTGAATGTGTTTTGGGCAAATGGACGAGCCTGTTCATGATTCACTTCATCCTCCTGGGTCAACACATAGGTGTGATAGAGGTCACAGGCCTCATGCTGGGTGTGTGTGTGTGTGTGTGTGTGTGTGTGTGTGTGTGTGTGTGTGTGTGTGTGTGTGTGTGTGTGTGTGTGTGTGTGTGTGTGTGACAAAACACAGATGTATGGATGTTGACACCTTGTTCTTGGAGTGTGTTGACAGAGCAGTCTGAAGCGCTCATCTGCTGCAGTCTGGATTACATCCATACTCCTGTGGAATAGTAAATAAGTCCAGTATCAGAACCAGACAGGGCAAAGTTGAAAAAAGGACAGCAGACTGAATAACTATGCAGACTGAGGAGTCAGAGAGGATTTTAATTAAATATGAATCTGTCTGTGTTTAGTCTCTCCATACGTTCCAGAAGACAATGTACAGTCGTGTTGTTACTCACACTATGGGGAGACCTAGCGCTGAATCAGCTGAACATCTGGCCCGGCTGCTATAAAAACTAAACACAACATGGCTGGGCCTGCCTGCTCTCCTCGCCCTCTAGTCACACAGAGCTGCAGCTGGAGCGCCGCAGTGATTTACACTCCACAACTCGCACACACGCCACTGTGAGTGCAAAGACGAGGAAAGGGATGAGTAATTTCAGTCAAAGAGTCTTAAAAGTTTCACCGCTGTCTAACCCATGCCGTGCCACGGACAGACTGAGCTTCAAGGCCCGAGGGGCTGAGCTCACCTTAACGTCCACATCAGCAGCAGTGAGTTCACCACACATGGAGTGTAATTACTGCTCTGGGAGAAGACACTGAGCTGGCAACTCCACGCTAAGACACGCTGCTGAGTGCTGCTGACCAACTGAAACAACAGCAAGGTGGTGGAGAGGCTGGCGCCCTCTGCTGACTGAAGTCAGCACAGCAACAGAGAAAATGTCATCTTACTCAGTAGGGCTGGTCTATATCTGGATATCATATCTATACCGTGATGTTGGATATCACAATCATCATATTTACGAGATTGAATACATTTGTGAAACACACTAAATATTATCTATGGATTAGAATATACATGTAATCGACAACAATGTATTTTTTTTTTTTTCAAAAGTCACTTAATAACACTTCAATTTTAAGCCTAATTATTGGTGTTACAGCAAAACTTGACGACCTTTTTGGGAAATTTCATTCTTTAATTTAACATTAAAAAGCCAAAGAAATGAAGCAGGTATTATCTGATATAAGCATGATCTAATACAGATCATAAACAGTAGATATTATATTTTACAGTGTATTGTCACTCAACTCAAATGAAAACCTGTGTGCATCTCTAAATCTGCATATATCGTAGATAAAATAAAATATAAAGATATTATATTACGTATTATATCGATATCAAATGCTATATAAAAAATTACATGATGATTAGAACTAAAAGTGATACATGTGATTCAGCACTTCCTTCATCACGGCCTCATTCCTTTACCTTTATCTACCCCTCACAACACATGGACAATGTTCCAAAATACTTGTTGATTGTCGTGTGTGTTTCTTTAAAGGTTTTATGAGGTATCATTCATACATTTCATACTTCTTATTTTCAGTTAAACATGGCATTCTCTGATACAAGGAGAATGTACCAGAGAGGATGCATTAGAAACACAACACTAGAAACAAGGATTAGTTTTATGTGGCTGATGGAACTGAAAATTAAGTAAGAACAGTTTTAGCTGGACCAATCAGGAAGTGTATTTGGATAATTGCATCACTGTTTCCAAAGGTCTCTCCATTTTGCCTGTCCAGACTTGAATGCAGCCTTCTATGAATGGATGGATGTTTTCTCTTGTGTCCCAGTAGTAGCCTTTGCTACAGTGGGAGTGAGCCTTCGTGTGTGAGGCTGGTTCATGGTGAACAGGGCATGCACACAATGGTATGGGATATGTATCACTGGTTTTCTCCATCTGTGATGGAACAAACAGAATGTTTGTCAAGGTTTTACTTGATTTGATTTTTGTGTGCTATTTTTGTATTTTATTTCTAAAACTTATATTTGTCTGTTCTCTTGTACATCACGGACAAACCTTCAAACTCTTCTTGTGTAAATGAACCACTCACCACCTCCGCTCACAGAAAAGCAATTGAAACTTCAAATTCAAAGACAGCTGCTCGGATTATAATTAAAGGACAAAAGACATGCAGTACACACATCAAGTTTTCAGTGTCAATCATCTTTCCCTGTTGAGTCCCGAGCACTATTTTAGTGAGAATTGATACACTCAGTTTTCTGAGGTTTCGGTCTATCTGATCTTCATGAGTTGTTAAATGCATGTTAATTGGAGAACTAACAAAAGAAAAAGCTGCAATTGAAGGCAGAGTGCTCAGAAAGATGTTCCATTTAAAAGGAATAAAAGATAATGTAAGTAACATCTGATTATTCAATTATGGATCATTGCACTCAAATACAAATTCTTCTCTGACAAACCTTATATATTAAAAACACTCTGAAGGTTTTAGGAGTGAATATATTTCTTAATTAAGCCCACAGTTAGGGAAGGATAAAGAGGATTTATATGCTGTTAATCAAGAAAGTTTCTGTTCTGAGGGCAGGGAACTAAAAATATCTCCACTCCTCAGTCTATAATTAAAGATGAAGACATCCACAACGTGTGCAGGGTGATGTAATTAAAGTGCAGCCTGCAGAGAACAACACGTTTGTCAAACCAACCTGGGATTACTCAACAGTTATAGTTTCTCTTCCATCATGTTTTGATTGGACAGTGTTCACACACCCAGAGAAGACTCTGGTTGCTACCAAACACAGCCCTGTTTACTCCGACTCACTGTGAAAACCGCCAACGCTGTGTAGACTGATCAACTGATAAAAAGTAGACGCACACAAACAGAAAAACAGTTTGAATCACGTCTTATTTATAGGCAAAATTGGAGACAATTGACACATTCGCCTGTGAATCTCTGCTTCCTAAATGTTTATTAATGTGTTATCAGCAAAACACAAGCTCTGAGACTTTAAGGGAATTTAGGCTCGAGTTACAGCTCAGGTGATTTTACACAAAACACTTTTGTGATGACACTCACGTAGGAGGTTAAGGCCACAGGGGCATGAAGGCAGGTAAGGCCTGTGGTGGGCAGAGAAAAACCACCATCCACACCGATGACGGAAGTTCAGTATGGAATTTTACTGCCCTTTCTTTTTCATCTTCATGTTATATGGTCGCACACAATTAAATTAATATTATTTTTACCTGGTTGTTCAACCAAATTCATCTCTTTCTTTTTGCTGTCGTGATTATTAGTTTGCAGGTAATGTATTTCAAAATATGTACTATATACCCCAACTGTACATTTCCTGTTTTTCTTTAGTTTGCTTTTGTGTTACTCTCACTACAAAATCTAATCTACACATTATGTTTACCAGACATTGTCTGCAGCCAGTAAGCATTATCATTCAAAAATAATAAAAGAACTGCACCTGTAGAGAATATTAGGTACTAGCAATACAATTATTTTGGTCATACCTGTCCTCAAATCCTAGTTTGATTACCCATAAAGTCTGGTTAGTTTGGGGATGAGTGAATGTGCAACCGAACTCTGATCCGCACCACAGAAGCAAACTCTGAACTCGGGCATTGTCGGTAAACACAACCAAAACATAGGTGCATGTAGAACGATAGCTGTGAGAAATGTCTGAGTCCATTGTTGCAGCACATGTGTGTCGTATTCACATAAAACCATAGGATTTGATGCAGCTCCGTGTTTTGCTCTTATGTGCAGGAAACAGTTCTACATAAACCAACAGATGAACAAGTTCTCTTGTTCATTGTTGTCTTGTCTTTCAGTGATTCTTGATGCAGCGCCGCCTCAGACGAGGAGGGGAATACGTTATTAAAAGGTTTGGTTTGTTTCACTAAAGTGCAGTGTGAAAGCAAACTTGGACCGGCTGAATGTTGCAACACCCAATTGAGCAGAGTCCCCAATCGTACCGAGTCTAGCGACTATTAGGTGTGAAGACAAGATAAGAGGTTGCCCTATTCCCAGCTCTATTCCCAAGAGCGGGGAATAGACTGGGTATTTGTTCAGGTCCAGGTCCAGTGTGTAAGAATTAGTCACATCTAATGATGAGGCTGCAGTGTGCAACACAAGTTGTTGTGGGTGGAGTGACACATTGGAGACACTTCTGTTCAATGTAGTCACAGTGCGTCTCCACCTCACAAAGTGATTTGGCACATCAAATAATCGGTTCTTGGGTGTATTAACACCTGTACTTACAAGTGGTCCGATGCTATCTGATTGCAATCCGATCACAGAGATGTAAAGGGGGCCTTTGACTCTCTGCCACTTCCACCTTCTTCTTTGTTGATTTATGTGGGCTGAAATGTTCCTCATTTACATAGTATAGTATGCTATATTCTATGCTATAGTAACATGGTGGCACAACATGGGGCACAAGCCTTGCCTAAAGTCTGAGGCTGAGTCAATCCAGTAAACCTTTGTACACAAAGGCAGATATGTACAGAAACCTCACATGGTTCGGTAGAAGGGTGAAATGTGCCTGGAGCTAAAGGGTGTTCATTTTTGACAAGTTGATCCTTTGTTGAAATAGCAGACAAATGTGTAGGTGTGCTTATTTGACACCCACACACCAATGTGAGGTATACCTGACCAATCCTGCCTCATTAGATCCCTAAAGTGAGGAACATGCTTTGGTGTAGCCAACAGCAGACCTCGACACACAAACACAGGCTCTATCTGGACGTCTTCCGGTGATAAGCCCGGTCATGTTGATGATAAGCTCTGAATAAACAGAACAAGCACAGATTGCAGATTCACTGGGAGATTACTGCTGGATCTCGGTTTACAGTAATGAAACACGGGGAGCGTTTCTGCCTGTAACACGTGGCTAGAATTCAGGTTTCACTTGCTGTATGTGTGGAGCCGTTCAGGAACATTTGTGTTTACACTAAAGAGGATTACTCTAAAAATGCCGTTTACATGTGCAAATATCTTGCCTTACACATGTGTTACACGTGTTTTTAAAAGTGAATCCGAGGAAGACTTAAGCAATAAGAAGGGTCGTTTTGCTGCGTCTCCTCCCTTAGGCCAGAGAATAACAAATATCTACAACAGGCAACACGTGGTATGCTAGGAAATAGATAATAATAAAGGGAGATGCTGTTCTGTGAAGCACGCTACATTCACAGTTTGAGTTCCCAACATGGAGAGGTTTTATATAAAAAACACTGCTGGCTCCATTTTAGGTTGAAAATTCCATGACTGTGTTCTATTAGGAGACAATTATGTAGTTACCCATATTCACTTTCTGATTGGTTCTTATCAACCACGACTTGACTGTCAGCTGTGAAGTACTTGGCTTCAGCTTCACCTTTAATTAATGAAATTATTAAAGAAATGAAAGCCCTGTGTACCTAAATAGCCACATTATATATATTTGTGGATGCAGATAACGTCTGATACAGACTGGATGCAGATAGTTTTTTTTCTTTTTTGAACAAGCTGTTTTCAAATGAGAGCAGAGTATGCAGATGATGCAATGAGGCCCAGGCCTAAGAGCAAATATATACAACAATATGAAGTTTATTATGAAGAGTAATAAACAGTTTTATATATATATATATATATATATATATATATATATATATATATATATATATATATATATATATGTATATATGTATATATATATGTATACATATATATATGTATATACATACATATATATACATATATATATATATACATATATATATATATACATATATATATATATACATATATATATATACATATATATATATATACATATATATATATACATATATATATATACATATATATATATATATGTATATATATACATATATATATATACATATATATATATATATGTATATATATATATATATATATATATATATGTATATATATATATATGTTTGGCCTGTTACCAATACATCTGCTAACATGTGATGGCTTATAATCATCATTTTGGAGGCCTGCTTTGGTTCTAATTTATGTTGTATTGCTTTATTTCGGATTATTATATTTTATTAACCCTGACCAGAACACATTTTGTTTTTACTTTGTGCTGCATAGGTCAGTATTAGACGTGTGGATCCCATTTACTGTTATTCAAAGTGAAGTCTGCAGATCATTCAGGTCTTCAAGTTGAACAAAATGACGGGCAAGAAGGCTCATGCTTTACATGTTAGATTGAGCATGGCTCTTTGACATGCAGGTACTGTTACACAGCTATTGTACAATGTCACAATTAAAAACAGACAGACAATGTTACTACTTATTTGTAATTGTAATAACCAGTAATGAGTTCAGTGACAACTGCAGCCTGATGCGTTTTACCTTAAAATCGAAGTTGCAGAGGCTGACTGCGTCTGTGTCATCCTTCTCCCTGCGCTTCCGCTTCTGTGGAAAGAGAGAGGCGTATCATCAACAATGATGCATCATCACATTACATAAGAAATCACGTCTGTTAAAGACGGTTACACAAGTAGCAGACATCTGGAATACACACGCCAGTCTCTACATCCTATAACTACAGGCTGTTGTAGTTCTCCCTCTCAATCTAAATAAAAATGATTATCAATTGAAGTGAATTTAATAAATATATCTCAAAATCCTACCATTTTGTTTTGAACTAATTATATTCTATTCCAGATTCTTGATTTATTAATAAAATAATAAAAACAAAACTAACTGAACTTAGTATATATTTTCTTTGCTGTCTCATGTAGGACGACATGAGACTAGCCTAGGAAAGATTTACAGCCACCATACTACTTGTCTGGTTCTGCTCATTTCCCCCCTAGCACTATTGTAAAGCTATAATATACACTGCTGTAGGTCCTACAGAAAACAGGAAAGGGGTTAATTAAGCAGCGAGACACTTTAACACCTGCATGTGGACCGTCAGTCAGGGAGAGTAAGCAGGTGAGAGGAGCAGTCTGGCTTGTTGAGGGTTGTAAAAGCCCAGAGGAGGGAGCAGTGGTGGCTGCTGGGACCCCCTGGGCTCAGTTACTGCGCTTCATTAAGCATGGAAGCCAGAGTGTCTTTGGCTGGGACACACAGGATGTAAGGACCTGATTGACCGGTGAGGTGAGGACAGACAAAATGAACACATAATGGTAAGGGGTGGCTGACAGTGAAAGGCTGAAGATGTGCGTTTGTTTGTTTGTGTTTCAGCCTGATGGTGCTGTGGGGCATTTCCTCCCAGGGAGACTAAACTGTTTGTTTTCCCACACCCATAAACATTTAAGAGCTATCTGCTGAACAAATTCAACTAAACAGAGTTGAATATTCACCCAGCATGCATTTCAGGTGGTGGGAGTGAGTCTTCACATATGAATAGCATGTGTTGGTCAAACGTGGTTGCATCTCAATAGAAGCCTGTGAGCAGAGGTGCAAATAACAAAAGAGTATGTGGTTAACATCTCCTCGGGAGACGTGCTCATTCAGTGCTGCAGCTGAGAGGAGTTTCACTGTTTGTATTAAAGCTCAATGAGGAATGAACAGGCTGACACATAAGTGTATATATAGTGTGATACTGTATAAGCAGAAAGGACAGCACATACAGCACACACATGTGACAAAATGTGTGTAAATTATGTGTATACAGATACAAAAATACAACCAAGGCCCTATCCATGCGCACGTCCACTCTAAATGCTGTAGTACATATCTATGTCAGGCCTTTATGTGGCACTGTAGTGCTGCTACACCAAAACCAGAGAAGAGGACACTGAGCATGTGCACCGTGTACAAACATGTTCATTAAGCTTTATTCAAACAAGTACACATTACAACATATTGTAATGAATACTTCTTTGTATATAATCGGAAGCGGAAAACAAAGATAGTGAGGGTGAATGTAGGCGGGGGTGGGATCATGTCATCATCAATGCCCAAAAGTAGCATATTGGCTATCTACACAAAAACACAATGGTGGTGCTTTAAGATATTCTATAAGATTTTACGATTAGCAAAAACATAACCTCTTCTTCCCTCACCCTCTTTCTGGAGTCCCTGCTCGAAAATTACATTCCCAAACTAAATAGTATCAAAATAAAGATAGAACCTGTGAGATTTCACTGTAGATGTCACTGTGTCAGAGTAAATGCACATGGAACAGCATAATTGAAGGATTTTTTTCTCTCGCCTAAAAAATATTGCATTTTAAAGCAAATACCACCTTTAAAATATGCAGTAGGAGCTTAAATACACATGGAGGCCATGAAACAACATGTGGACATGAGCTGTGCAAAGTCTGATGCTGCTGAAATGAAGCAGAGTAAAATGACAGAGGATTTAGTAAAGAGATGTCTAGGCGTTCTCTCTTGGCATAGTTTGGCACCATCTGTGCCATTTGAGATTTCATATGTACCAAATTATTAAAACCCATTTAATTTTAAATTTAAATGTCACTATTGGTCTAAAAAGAACTTGTTTTGAAAAAGAAAACTCAGTGTAAAGCGATGCTCCCTGTGCGGAGCGTAATAACAACTTTGTGACTCTGCAGCATCTTCAGTTACGCAGCGCCGTAGCCCTCACTTACCTTGGTCATTGTGGGTGATTGACAGCTCGTTTTAAACCTCTAAACCAGTAGAATCAGGCCCCGGTCTCCAATGTGTGTGAATCACGTCATTAGTGAGTAAAACATACATAAATGTGTATGACACATTTGTGCGGACGTTCGCCCTTCTCTAATCAGAACGATCTAATGTCGCTCTGTAATGATCAATCAGACCGGGATTTGCTCCCAAAGCATGCTGGGAAGTGTAGTTCTTGATTAGAAGTGGTTTTGTTCCGGTGGAAATAACTTGTTTTGATAAACAGCAATGGTAAGACAACATTTCTGCTTCTATTTCTCTAAAGTCAGTTGTTGTTTTGCCCTTATTTTGAGGCTGGATCTGTGAATCTTGGCCTTGAGTGATAAAAATGGTACCACTGGAATCTGTGGATTCTCCGCTGTCCAGCCGACACATTTTTTTTATTTTTAACATAATCACGCTAACGCTCCGTTGCCGCTTTTCAATGTGTGCGCGCTGTGGCGATGTTTTCCAGTCCTGCTGGTTTGATCCATCTGTGTTTTAACTGTGTTTCGTGAACATGAGCTTTTAGCTGAGTTATCATCCAACTGGTCTTTCGCCCACAGTCTATTCTTATACAAAGTGTGACGTCTTGTGTGTCGTGTTCGATGTCATTGTTCGTTGACGGCGCACCGGTATAACTGCACGCTATGTATCACACTGACATCGGACACAGCGTCCACTCCACCTACCAGGTAAAGGTACCATTATCAGCCAAAACGCGAGCCTGGACGAGGGCTTTACCATTCAAAGTCATACCGTACAAAACTGAACTGTACCATGATGGAAACACGCCTCTGGAGCTCGGTTAAAAACCTTGAGTTTAGTTGTTTAACCATAATAAGTACAAAAACACAGCCTTAAATTGCCATCTTTGTAATGTAAAGGCTACAGTGTTGTTCAGTTCAGTGTACAGGTCAGCAAGTCATTGTCTGAGCATGCGTGTTTAGCATAAACTCTCCCTCAAAGTTAAATATTGCCATGGCCTTACATGAGAGATAAAAATGGCACGATAATAATCTCTGTGCAAAAACAGACACAGTGGGGGGGCGTGGAGAAGAAAATGAGACACCCTGTTCCTCCCTCCTTTGGAAATCCCTCAGTCAGCAGCTCGTAGATGGAATAATAAGCTCCAAGCAGTGACTTGTTCAAATGGCTGGCTGGGTTCAATGTAAATACTCTGACTCAACAAACATAACCCCCCACACACACACACTTTCTGAGGCTGTAGTTTTTGTAGGTTCCCTTTATTACTCATGGTGACTGACATTCTCTTTGTCACACAAATGGATAACAATGTCAACACATGACAGGAAGACAAAGAAACAGCGAAGATGAAGAGCAGTCTCGCTACACATGCATCTCAACACTTTCAGAAACACACAATTAAGTTGGGTTTTTTTGCTTTCTGCCTCTAAATACAGGCCTGCTGAGAGGTTTGCCGTCTGCCACAGTGACAACAATATCGTACGTTACATAGATGTTTCATGTTACCATGAGCTCATCGGTGGTTCAAAGAAAAAACTAAATCCATCCTGTGACCTGACAACCTGCTTGTCCTGACCCAGGCATGCATTACATATGAGCAAAAGAAGTGGCAGCAGAGTTTCGTGTGAGGAAGTTTACATATTTACTCTGTGGACAGGATCAGGTTGTCATAAGAAGAGCTATAAATAAAGATGACAACAGAAGGGGGGAAATGGAAAAAAGGTATTTAAAATTTGAAGAAAGTTTTGGCAGTAATATTGGTAACTTCTCTGCCTAAAAGTGTATCGAGTTGGAGAGAGGGAAATAGGGTTCTTTTAATAGACGGTGTCTTATCTCAGTGGAACTGTGACAGAATGACAGTAAAACCTATGAATTATTGACAAGGGGAGTACACTTCACTCACTCTCCTGTAGCAAATGAATGGAAAGAAAAGGTTTTGAATTGCACTCACCCTGAAAACATGGCTGCTAACAAGAACAAAATTAAAATCAGCTTTTAACACCAACAAGAAGCTCACCTAAAAACGTCTATGCCTGATTAATACTACGTGTTTGCAAAACTTTGTTCCAATTCACCCAAGTGGCATCGACTTGGCAAACAAGGCAGCAGTAGACCGGCATCTCTTGTATCCTTGTGAGCTAAAAATGCAGATTTTCTCTATGGACTTTGGTACAGGAGAGTGAGTGACTTACAAATGTTCATTTTCCATTTGTAAAGACAGTATGGAGGGGAAGTATCAGCAGTCATATTTTTAAGATTTTGTAGACTTAAGCTGTAAATTGAATGAGGTTTGTTTCAGCAAATGCTGCAGGACTATGCGTTATTCTCTTTCAATCGAGACACTTGTTACATCTCTGGCTGTGAGTTTGGGGTCAGGGTCATGTTGCAGGGGGAACATTCAGACAACTCCCAGATTAAGTAAAACACTCAACAGGCTCCACCTGCAGGGGTGACAACAGGTTATGTTGCCCTATATCTCAATATAAGATTGTTAGTGTTTGCACTTCAGTTTCAGTCCCTCTTTCAGAATCAGTGCCATTCGTAGGTCTCGTATAGGATTAGGGTTATGTTTCAACTCAGTGCAACTTTAATTATCATTTGAAGCACATATGGGGCATATACTTTAATTCTGGTCACAAATTAATCTACACTGTTGGTGTAGGTCATCATCTCAGAATTATTTAACAGTTGTTAGCTGGAGTTAATGACCTGGCAGGGATAGACTGCATTAAGTTAAACACATCACTCACATACACACACAAAAATACTATTATTTCTTCAACAAACACAAAGAGAGAGAAGATCAGTGTTAAAAAAAAGAAGTTTGTCTTGCAACATATGGATCAGGGGTCAATACTGATCTTGTATCACAGGTCTCTGATTATATAAGACCACTTCAAAATTACAACTTTACATTTATGATCTCCTACTCGAAGCCTGTGTAAAACATCACAGAGCTAGTAAAACAGGCTGAAACTTCATTTCACCAAACACGTGTTATCACTTATCAAGAGGCAAGAATCCAAGGTAGTGAACGGCTGCAATGCAGCATCAAAGTAGGATCTGTTCATGGAGTCATGATGCAGCTGTGCTGCGTTCTCTGGCTGAAATGGAGAGCAGCACCTTGGATGCCTTATGTGTTATCAAAGATTATATGATGAGTCCTGCTGTCTAAGGAATGCTTAAAACTTCAAATAATCAACGAGCACAAATGCCAGTGTTTGTATGAATATAAATTTCTGTTGTTATGGGCAAGGTCTTCCCGCAACAATTATCCATGTTTTCGGTGAAAAACCCAGACGAGACTCAGCATCTGACAGCCACATTAAATCACATCATCTGATTAAAGCTGGAATGCTTCTTATCAGACAAGGCGCTCATGAGGTTGACATCTCTGTCCGCCTGAACTTGTTGCCTGACGAGACAAAAAAGCTCAGGAACTGACTCTCGCCCTTGTTAATTACCTTCACATTCCACCAAATGGCAGGCTGGTTTGATCTGCTACACCTTGGCACTGGGCTAGAAATCTGACTCACATTCTTGCCATGACAGAAAGCCCTGCTCGGTCTCATGCCTGGTGTAGTCTGAGAGAATGCACCGACAGGGAATGCTTGCCTCACTGACTGCTTAAGTTCGCCGAGGGGACAATGCACCTCTACCTAAACATGGCAATGCTCCAGCAGTGGTACCACTTCAAAGCCTGAAAATACCTGGTTAAACTTTTTTTAAAGACCTGGCAAATCCTTTTAGGCTTCAAGTTGAAATGGAGGCACAGAGCAATGAGACAAAGTGTCTTTCAGAATTCTTTTATTGCTGGCTGTTTGGTAGATTTATACGAGACAGATAAATTGGGAGCAAGTGTGTGTGTGTGTGTGGGGAGGGGGGGTCAGGGGTAGATGGAAATGGTGACCTAATGAGGTCCATATGGTTTTGCTGGTTGAGCTAAGTGTGCCATGTCTGCAAATTAAATACAGCAAGCTGGCACAAGATAAAGAGCCATTGGCCTCCCTACTCTCATTACTTTAATTTCTCCCGCTCTGCCTTTAGATCGGCTGTAAACCCACACTGCATACATACTCTTCATGTTGCTTGCGGTCTAATCTGTACATTGTTTTCTCTTTCTAATCAGTGTGTTTCATGTTAGACTGTAAACTGTAAACCACAAATAGACTGATCTATTGGTGACAACAGCTCATTATAATCCTTAAGTAGAGGATAAGAAATTGGAGTACGCTAGATTTCCTTTATCCATAATTCAGTCTTTGGCATTTTTTATTTCAACTCTAAAGGAGCCACAATCAAATCAGTCAATGAGTGAGTGAGATTTCAACAGTTCCTTCACATGTACATACTCAAAAGGTTGGAACAGCTCAAGTTCCCTGTAGATGATGCTTTGCAGCCGTGTACACGTGGGCGATATGGACAATAGCGATAATTACTCGACCGATTGACACAATGTTTGAGGAACGTTTGCATTTCAGTAAAAATTCTAAGACTTATACCTGAACTACAGTGTAGAACCATTGAACTCTTGGTGAACATTCAGTTGATCCACTGAAAGGTAAATTGTGCAGCAAACAAGCAAGAGGAAATAATTAGGGTATCAGCGCCGATATTCTGTATTTTGACACATATCAACCTTCTTTTTTTTAATCCAACTGCCTATAAGAGATCAATTTATTTATTTATTTATTAGGAGACATATTTTGCAAAATCAACTTTCTAATCATTTTAATACTTAAATTTGGGACTCTGGAGGCCCTACATAGCTGCCAACTGCAGCCATGGCCATGAGACACGCATTTGGTTGACTTCTCACATTCTCATGCCACACCTCCGATTTCTCCCACTGAAGTACACATCCTGATTAAAAACGGTTCTGAATATATCTGACAGCTGAGTTTATCCCTGATCTCATCTATTGAGCCTGAGAAAAGCCACTTGTGATCTATAAGTTATGCCTGCAGAGACTGTGAGGAGTACAAATGAAAACACATCCATGAGCTGAGCTCACGCTAAGCATATGGTGCAAATATCATCCATCTTCTGAAACGTTTGAAACCGCTCGCACCCACGATACCTAGACAGTTCGGTTACGATCTGTTGCATCATCATGGACTGAGCGGCAAGAGAGGTGTCTGAGCGTCCATGGTTCTAGGAATTCAGCCAGGTGCAGGACGGATGTGCTGTATGCAGCCAAGTTTCGCTTTTGCGCAAAGAGACTTTCCAGGATTTAATAGGTGCTTTTCCACAGTGTGCTCGCTGTGTTTCGGCCTCCGAATTATCAGCCCCTTATTATCGCATCCCTAAACATCTTTATTGACAAGAATGGTGTGGAGCCCTTGTTCTCCGGTTTAGAAAAATCCAAATAAAAAAATCTATTTAAGATTAACAAACAAACAAGATGCACTCGTCTGCGTGACAGTGAGTGAGGTTGATAGTTGATGACCGACTCTTCCCACAAAATATTTTCTGTGTGGATCTGTAAGAATCACGCAAGTCAACCATTTCATATTCAAAATGGCGAATTTCCCCGAAAGGTGGGGAGTTTGCATGTCTGTGCTGCTATGGACCCTATGTCAGCTGAGATTGGCACAGCACTCCCATGACTCTCATGTGGAGGATAAAGCATTAGAAGATGGATGGATGGATCGATGATTTTCTATATCGCACCAGATCACAACATAATTAATTTAAGGTTACCTTTACTATAGAACAGGTCTATCCGTGTCCTTTTATTAAACAAACAAATTATTTTATGTTATCCATCTTATTTACGCTGTGTCTACATCCAGTCCATTGAGCCATTTGCAAGTTTGGAGCACAAGAGTCGGAGCAAGTGAAGTTCCAGACATTGCAAACAAAAAGTGTATTTTTAAACACATAAAATACAATAATTTAGAATTATTAAATCTATATTTGATTTGCAATTTGTGTATTTTGATTTTGTTTGCTATATATTGACACAAATCGAAATCCATAGACAGATTTTGTTTGAATCCAGTTGAATTTGTCAACTTTTTAATTAACTGTGTCTATTGATTCAGTTCACAGTCAATAACTGCTTTACAAGTCTGTTAATCTGTTGAATGGTTTGCTCGACAGGCTTCAAGTGCCGACTTTGACGTTGTTTGTATAACGAATGCAAGAGATGTATGTATGAAAATAAGGCAGACATTTAAGGGGCTATGCACTAGTACATCTGAAAACAAAAGAGCCTCTTATAGTTCTATTTGCTAAAAAAAAAATTACACTTGGTCACCATTGTTTCTCTTTTTATACTGAATCACAGTCAGTGTAAACAAGCACATTAGCACAGCAGGCTGCATGGTTTATCCACCCGCCATCTCTGTGATGGTGAACAGCAAACCATTTCCTGGACGCGGTGGGTTGAGATTTAAAGCTGAGCGATGTCGTTATGATGGGAAGCGGCTCTAAAAGTGTAGTACCAGTTTGCACGAAAGACGAGGTCAGCCAGAAGCCAACACAGACAAATGTTAAGACGCTTGTGAAAATTGTATACAGTGCATTCACTGTAAATCACATCATATGAACCAAACGCAGGAATAACAAGTTTCTTTCTGCTTTGCATTTTATGTGTTGGCAACAGGCCATCTTGTACTTTTCACCTTTTGTGCTGTAGGTTGTTTTGATTGGAAAATGTGAGGCTTGTACTTACCAGGCTAAAGTCCCATTGTGGTCCTGGGGTGAGGAAGGAGAAGGAGCTTCCTCTTCGCAGTGACCTGTTTGATTAGCAACATAAAAAAACAGAGGGGAGGCCATGAAAAAAAACACCATCTACTATCACCATCCAACTCCTATAATAAGACTGGCCTCAAAAAAGTCATCCCAATGATCTGTAAACATAAAATAACACTTTGAGTCCATTTAATTAACACCAGATTCATTTGTGTAGAATTCACCCTAGCCTTAAAGTCCCAGGCAAGAAGTGAGCAAAGCCAGTGGCACCTGTTACCTACCACAGCCTCAGCATGGTGCAGTTTCAGGACTGTCCTCCAACCCTGAATCCAGAAATAAAGGGAAAGAATCCAAAACAGTCAAAGAGGCAAAGGAGACATGACTACAGCTCCACCAATCAACCACTAATCTGTCCTTGGAGCCTTGTGACATTTGAAGAGGGGGGTCCTTTATAGGACACTGTCCTCCCTCCTCAAGATCTATGGCACTCTCTTTATATTTGGGTATTCTAAAATGGCACAGGTTTGCCTTTTTTGGAGTCTCCACAGTAGAACTGCCCTTCCAAAGCCTAGTGTAAAATCCCATTCCGGCAAATAACTGATCCCCAACCTGTTAAACATATTATGATGAGGTGGAACAACACAACACCAGACACTCAGTGAACTGATGGTCACACACCCAGAAGAAAAATATTAAATGAAGCTCCATGGGTCCCTTCCTGTACTGGCTGGATTCTGACTGTAGCACTATATCACAGTGTTGAAACTACTTGAATGAGGAGAGTGTCTCTCAGACTGCCATACATGGCTGAGGAAGTTTGAAACTTGAAAACTAAGCAAATAGATCACAAACACTTTGTTCTGCCTTGACACAGACTGCAAACAGAGAGGCAACTGCGTCCTTTTAAATCGTCTTGTTGATGGGGACATATAGCCGTGATCTTTGAGAAAC
This sequence comes from Microchirus variegatus, assembly GCF_963457635.1. Classification (NCBI taxonomy): domain Eukaryota; kingdom Metazoa; phylum Chordata; class Actinopteri; order Pleuronectiformes; family Soleidae; genus Microchirus; species Microchirus variegatus. Next base: position 18,681,266 of record NC_139821.1, read on the forward strand.
ACACCTAAAAGGACGAGTTTTGATGCCACTAAAAGAACTGCAAGTAATGATTATTTTCAATTAATTTATGAATTATGACCTTAGAAAGCAAAGGTAGAAGAGTTGATTTTACCACGCCCCCAATGGGACATCCTGCAGGCGTGTTGTGGTTGTAGCCATTGTAGCACGACGACACATTACCTCCTCCTGCTAACCCGAGGCTACTGCATCATAAGGACATTATCACAGGAAACTCTTCCATCCTCGTTTGAAGCGAAACCTCCTCAAAATTCTACTTGTGCTCAAGCAATAACTAGTGGAGCATCAGACAAGCAACATTATTTGATGGTGGAAAACTCATAAGCTGGAAAGGAACAGAGCTCAAAAGAATAAATTAAACCAAAGGCAAGTTATTGAAATAAACAAGTAACACTTTGACTCATGTATTTTTGATGTTAGAGTTTATTTCATGCGATTTCAGCTATTATTTGGAGCGTGTTCGCTGTCACTGTCGTAACGTCACATGTAGGCGAGCGGCCCGAGCCAATCTTGCAGGGGCGACCATGCCTGTGCATCGTTGTTTAAAAAAAAAAAAAAATATTCATGCATCATTTTTGCAGTCTAACTCTATGGACAAAATTGAATACCTCATGAAATCGCAATAAAGACTTTTTAATACTTTTTAGGGGCCTTCATTTTCCCAAAAATGATGAATCTACTTTGAATACTTTTTAAGACCGCGCGGAAACCCTGTAATAAATTATTTAATAAAATATTATTATTTGTCAAAAGACAATAAGGCCTTAGTCTGGTACATTGCAAACAAATGATGGACATGATATCACTCATGACACCATGTAGACAATTGAAATGGTAATTAAAAAATTGAATGAGTTATCATGACATAAAACCAATGACGCTAGACTAAACTAGAGAAGTCTTAAAATGGCATACTGATCTGTGCTTAAAAGAGAATCTCAAGATATGTGTCAGTAACGATTATTTTCATTATCGATGGAAAATGGAGAAAATTTGGATTGGTGTTTCCCAAAACTTCCAAAAAAAAGTTTTAATGATTTCTTTGGAGGGTTAACCCTAACCCTAACACAAAGAAACCAGAGAACTATTTAATACTAATTTAATTATTGATTGATAACAATAAGTTATTGAAGGAAAATACGTATTTTCATTACCCGTATTCCTCTGAATATCGAATAATCATAATTTTGGGTTTTAGGAAACATTGATTATCAATTAGTCACAATTTTCTGGAATCAAGATTTTAAATGATCTGATTGTGTAAAAAAAAAAAAGATGAAATGTTTGGACATTGCGTGGTAAGTTCAAAGGAATTCTCACTACGATAGCTCATCGTGTTCCGCAGACTTGATGACAACACAGTGAATCACACTGTCGCCACTGCTCACATTTAATGACCTGAATATGAAACGCACGTGATTATAAATGGTGTCAGCAGCACAGTTTATAATACCTCAATATTTATGTCTTTGTGGGATTTGCGTAGTGGGACCTCAAAGGCTATCAGCATCCAGAGAATGCCGAGCTGCTCAGAAACACTTGTGAAACACAGCATGTGTGTCCAACAAGTGCTGCTCGTAAGGCTGAGCCATTCCAGTCATACTGCAGCGCGGCTACTGTTGCTTCAGGTGGCACTCATCCAGTTACACAGACAGCTGTGTTACGGTTAGCAGTGCAGGCAGCTGCAGCACGAGCATTTCAAAACCCCTGAACATGACTCAGTGGTGGGTCACAACATCATTTAGAACAAGTTAAGGCCCATTTATACTCTACGCAAAAGAGGGAGACTTCAGTCGTGATATAAAATGCATCATTCTGTGTGAAGCGTGGGAATGTCACAAAAACAACAAACTGCGTAACTGAGAAACGCATAAGCTATGTGGAGATGGTAGATTTAAAGTTGCCATTGTTTAGTTAAATTTAATTACACAGTGTAAAAGTGATAGAAAAACACCATCCATGCTTATATTGATTAATAAGTCTTACTCTCAGTTAATACAATCTGATTTTGGCCACCGTGACAGACATATCTGGAGTTCTGTTCCTAAGGAACTGTGTTACTCTGATATCAAAACAATGCAGACAACAGCTTACACTATAGAATTTGCGCACAGAAGTACATCTTATGACACAGCTCTGAGGCACAGTACCTTTGTCCTGACTTTCTATTGCTGCATATTTATGACAGCGACCAAACAGGAACTGTTAAGTGTCAATTGCCCATTTAAATACCATGAATATTTGTGTAACGACGTGTCTCAATTACGGAACACTGTGATGTGAAGCGACTGTTTAACTTGGAAAGATGTCTTATCGGACACCAGGAAGGCTAAAGAAAGAGGAATGCAGATGGAGCATACACTCTGCTTAATATGAACGGTAAAGCTTTTTTAAATTCTGCATTAGGTAGCGACACAAGACAGTGCTGATTTTGCTGCACTACATGCTGTGATCGTTGAGAACCAGTCTGAGACACACAAGCACTTGCTCTCAATGAATTCCAGGAGAGACACAAGGAAAAACACATTGTAGCCACAGTTTGCTTATGTCTACAACACTGGTAATATACTTACAGTGTTGTAGACATAAGCAAACTGTGTCAGCTGCATTCTTCTGCTGTTGGAAAGACTGTCCACTCACTCCCTGCACCAAGGTCCATAGAGAAAATCAACAGCACACATGAATGAAATCCTTCATTTGGATTTACATAAGAGACACAACTTGATCAAACATTGCAGCAGTGGACCAGCAGCTTCTTTGTCACCATAAATAAGATTTAAAAAATATATTTTCTTTATGGACTATGGTGAGTGGTGGTGAGCAGTTTGTGATATGTGGTAAATTTAAAAGTTAAAGCAAGTGTCCGTGTCTCAGGCTGGTTCCTGGCAACAAAGTCACTGCTTGTTAACAAGTGGTCCCTGAGGAGCTCAGGGTAAAAATATTCCACTAAAAATCCACAAGTATTTGACACCTTTGAGATGTTTATTTGATATCAAAAACACTGACACAGACATGACAGTAAAATAAAAACAAGGAAGTAGAGGCTGAACTGAGCAACAATACACAAATGAGTTGGGTTGGGTGTAGAATTCCTCTTGGGACCACCCATGTTTGAAATGTCTGCACTGATGCTCCTGTAAGGTGTTTTACATAACAGCATGTGTAGTGGGAGAACAACAATAGCTACAAAAGGAAGGAAAAGGACAAGCTGCCTGGGTGTCCTGTATGGGCCATGTCAGGGGTCAAAGATCACCGCAGGTGTTGTTTAGACTTCACTGCCAAAATGGTGAACAGGTACTCAAAAGCCCATGATGTCAATCTGTAGACTTTGACCATGTAGAGTATAATACCCCATGTTAAAGCGGACCTAGACCGGAAGTTCCAATTAACGCTGTTTTTTAGTGTGCATCTACGTCCTTACCTTGTTTAAGAATCCCTGAAGGTTCAAAACAAACAGTTCAGCCACTGCCGGTTACGTAAACAGCGTTTCTCCGGAACAGCAGATCCTCCTGCTCCGGGCACATCCGGTTGCGTACATTGAACCGCAGCAGGGAGTCTATTTTTAAACATTGTTAAAACAATCCTTCCATAATGAGTAGCAGTGCATCCACCATTCCAGAGGGGGGAGCTGTGCTTCTGAGAGTGGGTGTGCTGAATATGTCACTTCCGGGTACTGGCCAATCACAAGACAGTTGGGAAGCCTCTACGCTGGCTGGAAAATCACAACACAGTCCGTCTTCTGGGTGTGAGGGTTGAGTCTGAAATATCGCGGGTGGGGAACAGCGTCAGAAAAGAGGATTTCTATCGGCTCGTTTACAGCAACAAGGAGGTTTTTGACCATAAAAACAAGTTAATGTATGTAAGTAGACCTCCATAACTAACATATAATGTGCAACAGGACCACAGCTGTAACCCATATTACCGGATTAAAACGGCAATGAGTAGTTGATTAAAACCAAATCATCACTTTTGTTATTTTTTAGGAATAAATGTCTTACACATTTAAATATTTCTGGGCTACTAGATCATGTGAGAAGCATTTTGAAAGATGTATACATGAAAATATGAACTGAGAAAATAAACTAATAATCAGACTAATGAATAATAAGAATAGAAATCAGGTGCAGATCTAGCTTTGGTTAAAAATTACTGCGTTATTATTTAAATCCAGATGGAGCACTAGCACGAGATACAATCAAAAATACTAAACACTATACTCTACTGCAAGGATGAGAAGATAAAGATATTGCTTCCAACATGTATTGATTGCTTTTTAAACCAGGCTGATTCAGTTTGTGTTACACTGTTATATGTATATCAAGGAGTTTGTGTGTGTCTTCATGAATTTCTTGAGATCAACTCATAATGCAGTTATTCCCTGCTCCAATTCTCACGTCCACTTTTTAACTTGTGAAGTTGGCCTGGCTGACGGTGAGATCATCCCACCGGCCGTTTAAGCAGCCTGAGCGTATACGTCAACAGTTTTGTATTCTTTCAAAGTGTCTTTGAATGACAGAGAAACCTAATCCCCGCTTACGTTTTATAATTTGCCCGTGGACAGATGAGCAACAACTCAACATTTGAAACTGAATGCTTCAAAGAGTACGAGAACTCTTTTTATCTTCCGTTTTATGTACAAAGTTCTGTACAGCTGAAGAGGTTTGTAAGGCAGTAAATATGTTGAGTAGACGCACACACTGCTTTCTCATATCTGTGTGACTGATGTAACATATAATGACATCAGCATCAGAGGTGTGTGCTTTCTACATTGGGGCTAATGCATAATGAAGGGGGCCTTAAGGCCACATTATACTTCTCCGACTGCGTATGCGTTATCCGTCTGCGTCACCACGGAGACGCCTCGAGCCTTCATACTTCTGCGTCGTGGTGACGGACACTCGCTGCAATTTCCCGCCCGATCAGTAGGGGTCGCTGCGCAAGGTTGTTGTGCTTCTGGCTACAGTGAGCAATGGCGTCCGAGAAAGAAAGAGAGAGAAAGTCTGTTGTTGTTGAAACAGTGGCCGTTTCTCACTTTTCTGTGTGACGGAACGCAGTTTTAAGATAATTTGAGGCGAGAAATTGGCCATTTAGGGTCTAAACATGTGCTGTGTGTGTTAAGATATGACGTATTCATAGTTCGGCAGCGGCGTTATCGGCGGGGATCAGCTCCGCCTCTGTCAGGACGCCCGGAGCGCACTGAGAGCCGGCACAGAGCAGCTTCGCTCAGCCTGTCCTGAGGACCAATCGCAGCTCTTGCCGTCTCCGTTGTCCCTTGACGGAGTGATGGACACTTAAAAAATATTTTGGGCAGTCGGAGACGACACAGAGGCTCTTCGACAGGCTCTGCGTCGACGCAGAGTCTCTACGTAGCCTACGCAGAGCATTTTACGCAGAAGTATAAATTGGGCTTTAGACACACTGAATCTTAAAATCCCTTCCAAGTCTAAAATATACAGCCTGGAAGCACATCACTCTCTCTGAAGTAATAACTGTGTGGTCCAGCAGAGGCAATGTGACCAAGTGAAGTTTTGTTGTTGTTGAGTGGACAATCAGTGGACACTGACGACCTAATGTGAATTTCTTCCTCCCATGCAGCATAAATCACATACAATCCATGATGGAGTTAGAAGGGGGAAAAAACTAATGGATTCAGATGTCGTCAGATCGGTTTCAGGCCTCATTTTTATGTGGAAATATATCAGATATGAATCAATATGTGCATATGCGTCCACAATCTAATAATGTGACTTGTGTGTCCTTAAAAATAAGTTGGTGGTGAATGAAAATATGCGTGTTCACCATCTGTGATCACATGACATGATCTTTTTCAACAGGTACAAAGGAGGATCCAGTGGATTTAACCTGATTTAACCCTGTCCCGGGATTTGAACCAGCGACCCTCTACTTACAAGTCCAGTTCTGCATGTGTATTGGTGAGGAGTAATTTTATCGTCTTTGAAGGAATAACATTAGGGGTGGGGATCGATTCACATAGGAATCACGATTCTAATCATCTACTATTCTGAATCGATTCATAAACTTAAAAAATCGATTTTTGAAAAAAAAAAATTAAAAAAATTAAAAAAATTATTATTTCCATTTTGAAAAACCACACAAAACACCAGTTTGTGTTTTTTGTGTACAGTTTATTTTTGTAACTTCTGGGAGAAAAATGCAGCTAGCTAAGTTATTTTTTGTGCAGTCAGTCAGTTTTGAATGAATAAATGTTAACTTTTGTCTTAAGTTTGCCTTTCTTTGATCACATTATCTTATACAAACTGTATTGTTTTGATCGCATAATTTGCCTCAACACAACACAATTTTTTAATCGAGAATCGTTTGAATCGAGAATCGTTTGAATCGAGAATCGTTTGAATCGAGAATCGTTTGAATCGAGAATCGTTTGAATCGAGAATCGTTTGAATCGAGAATCGTTTGAATCGAGAATCGAGAATCGTATGAATCGAATATCGTTTTGAATTGAATCGTGACCCTAAGAATCGGAATCGAATCGTGAGCCACCCAAAGATTCACATCCCTAAATAACATGTCACATTATATTTGTTTGAACTTGATTTTTGGACAGGTCATGTTTGTTAGGACTTGACGTACACAAATACAGGAATGGCATTACATTTACGACTTCAGGGGCAACAGCCCTGCTACTGAACAAATCTCAAGGGAAAACACTGCTATGTCTCATTTCCCATGTGGTCAACTACTTTGAAAGCTGCCAAACCCTGTGTGTGACTTTTCGTGAATACGTGATTGACATCAACACACATTCCTGTCTCTGCCGGAAAACCAAGGACAAAGGTCGTTTGTGTTTCTGTACCTGGTAAGTGCTCCCCATGAGTCAGTGGATGAGCATCCCGGCTAACCCTGCCTTTGTTTGTTAAAGCTGGCCAACACTGAAACTGACTCCACCTGTACACACATGTTCATCCTGTGCTTTACCTCCTGATACCAACACACTCTCTCACATATTATAACCATGATTCTGGCAGGAAGAGAATCAGGAATCATTAACATGGTCTGCTGGAGTCATTTCTGCTGTTTATTATCTGTTATATTAAGTCAAGTGTAAAGTGTTTCCATTTTCGGTAACAAACAAAAAATACACACACCAACAACTTTCATAATATATTGCTCCGCTCATCGAGATTTTAATCACTCTGCTCTACATGGACAGTAAACTTACTATGAGCAGTTCATGGTTGAATTTTGGACGTGCTTGGTAAATTTAAATAACACCCATGGCCGGTCAAGTATATGGAATGCCAGTTTCACTTGGGAAACCAAGCCTTATTTTCTTTAATTTGACATTTATGTTTTTCCCCTCCATAAATGTTGTTGTTATTAAGGTCAAATGTTGGGTGATGTTCTTTCCATGTTTGTCTGCCGAGCCACTGGGCACTGGGCAGGGCTGAGACACTTTGGCACACAGCATGGAAAGCCTTTTAAAAGGGTTCAGCAGAATTGCCCTGGAGGCTTTATTATTAGTAGTATTATTATCCCAGAATATACTGATTACTATGATACCATTTGCCAACAGTCTGCGAGCTCGCCAAAAAAAATGTCCTTCTATCGCTGTAAATGAGCTCTGGGACAGTGTTCAAACCCTGGTCGCATGTATGGCAAACCGAGGAGGACGTTTTACAAGGGGTTCCCATTGCTTAGTTAATTCTTTTTCTTTGGAAAATAATTCAAAAGTTTGAAAAACACTGCTTGCTCGCATGGTTTCTTTCCTCCTTAGGAATTTCAAAGTTTAAACAAAGCGGCAACAATAAAAAATGCTTGTTTGCTAAAAATCACATCTTAACCATCCATCCATTATCTACCGATTTATCCTCCACCAGAGGGTCGCGGGGGGTGCTGTACCTATCTCAGCTGACATAGGGCGATAGGTGGGGTACACCCTGGACAGTTCACCAGTCCATCACAGGGCCACATATAGAGACAAAACAATTCACTCTCACTCCCACACTTAAGGTCAATTTAGAGTGACCAATTCACCTAATCCCCAAATCTGCACGTTTTTGGACTGTGGGAGGAAGCCAGAGAACTGGGGAAAACCCACGCACACGGGGAGAACATGCAAACTCCATGCAGAAAGGCCCTCGTTCCAACCGGGGCTGGAACCTGGTCCTTCTTGCTGCAAAGGCGAGAGCGCTAACCACTACACCAACCATGTGTGGCCCTGATTATTAACATTACTAAATGAATCAACTGTTTTGATAATCGATTATTCATTTGAATAATTCTCTTAATATGGTGCTGTCAAACCCCAGGTTCAGTGACGTGCATTATCAGTCATGCGAGAGGAAGCATTGACAAAAATGTCTCTGATAATTCTCAACTCTCAATTCCCATTCAAATAGACCTTGGGTCTGGTTTTGTTTTAATAAAAAAAATTAATTTAAGCTTCTTCCTCTTCTCATTTTGAGGTTTAGAAAAAAAATGGGAGAGGTGACTTATTTTTTCCACTATTTACTTTCTACTTTCTCTTGTGATTTGCTTTAGTTGTATATTTGTTAAGCACTTACAGCAGATGCATTAAGACCTAAACACATGATGATATGACAAGCTGATTTAAACAGGGTACATACACACCACTGTATATGAATGCAAACAGAAATTGACAACACAAATGTAAAAAAATAACCTAAATTAATATTTCAAACTGTTGACAGAATCATACAAATGAAATATTAGACAAATAAGTGATCGTCAGAGGTTGGTAGTAACGCTCTACATTTACGCCATTACAAATACTTCAGTAAACTTTTGGATAACTCGTAATTTTAGTAGTTTTATATACTTTTACTTTTGCTGTTCCATTTGGCTAAGTGACGTTTGTTACTTAAATTTTTTAGATATTTTTTTTATTACATGCCCAATCTATTTCTCTCCCTGAGAGGACGTCTTCAGCCAACATTTCTATAATGTGACTAGTTTCTGTTAATTGAAAATAACCATCCAAAAAATGTTTTGTAATTTCAGTTTTACATATATGATCTAGATACATAATACACTCTGTATGCTTTATTATCCTTTATAACCACACAAAATGTAAATTATTTTTGTATTTTAATGTTTTAATTAATTGCTTTCCAAATGGCGCTGTGGAAAAGGCCCACACAAGCCCACATCTGACAGGGCAGATAGCCAATACAGTAACAGTACTTTTACTGCTATTCGAGTAATTATTATCTTAAAGTAACAGTACTTTTACTTCTATTTGAGTAATTATTATCTTAAAGTAACAGTACTTTAACTTCTATTTGAGTAATTATTATCTTAAAGTAACAGTACTTTTACTTCTACTTGAGTAATTATTATCTTAAAGTAACAGTACTTATACTGGAGTATTTTCTTGCCTACTCTACCCACCTCTGGTGAACATCAAATCCAATGAAAATCAGAGTAATGGAAAAAACAAAGTGGCAGGGCACATTATAATTATTAGCCTTTGCTGCCACCTTGTGGCGCACCGACGAAGCAACACATGTGTGCACACTACTAAACAATATAAAACTATAAATGTGTGTAGTTTAATTTTCGCATGTTTCCACATGAGTCACTCTGGGTTGTTGAAATGTCACACAAATGTCGTCGATAAAGAAATGACGCAGTTATATTTTAGAACGCCAACACTAGTCACGTATGGTACTATAGCATGCTAGCCACTGCTAACAACGAAGCTTTTGGAGAATTGTCTGAGAATAAAGATGGACTCACCGCCGCAAAGCAGTGCTCTTAATGCCCGGGGGAGGAGAGTCCTCATCAACGGAAAACGTCCTCTTCAACTTCCTGGAGCTCGGTTGTCGTATTAGTCTCTCGGGACACGGAGCCGCAGCCTGGGCCTCAGTGGGTTCAGCCATTTTATGGTTTAGTGGTCATTTTATATTGTTGAACAATGTTTAAAGGGGAACGACAACAACTCATTTCACTCGCGCAGCAGCGACTCGAGACTATGTTTGAATATGGCGGAAATCAAAAAACTGACCAATGAGAGGAGGCGATGTGACCGTGTGGGCGGGGCAACTTCAGGGAAACTGATGTCTCTTAAATTAAATTATACTTATATCACTGTAATTAAGTAGTTTTAGCGTACTTGTAACTTTTAAATTATTATTATTATTATTTATTTTATTTTAAATCTGTAATTAAGAAAAGTAAATCTTTCTTTTTTAGCATTTTTCATATAAAGCTGTATTTATTTGTTCATCTATTTGAACCATTTATTAACACATTTAATTTCCGCCACTTTTAGTGTCATTATAATACAATACTATTTTTACTTTACTTTTAATACCGTTTCATTACAAATTCTTTTCACTTATATTTTCTCCTGTGTTATTTCATCACTGCAGCAGGATTTTTTGAATCAAAGTATGATCTCAGCTTTTATTTACTTTGTTTATCCTTACATTTTAGCTAATTTTACTATCTTTCTACTGACTTTTTTTATGTTACAATCCTTGTATTTTATTCCTGCTGATTTTTCTTATAAGTATTTTAGTCTCCTGTGTTTTGTCATTGTTGGAAGTGATGATGCCAGTTCCTCACTTCTGTTTCTTTTGTTTTATCTGTTGGCAGATGAGACTGATGCAGATGTTGTTTACATTAAATGAAGAACCATCCAGAAGTTAAGGAGATATATAAATAAATATATATATATATGTACATACATACATTTTATATTTTACATGAATGCCATATAGTTCTTAAACCATGTTTATACTCGCGTGTTACTTTATGCAAGGCAAAGTTTTTTTTGTTTTTGTTTTTTTTTTAAATTACACAAAAACAAAGAACATGAAAACACACAGATGTTATGGGGACAATTGGAGAGCACTGCAGGTGAAATTGGTTTATTACACAAACCCCCAGACACAGGACAACTGTTGAATCTTTTGTTGTGGTACATGAGTAACAGGTAAATAAGTCCACCTGGATAACTGACTGATGGTTAAAAGGAACATTTCTGTGCGCACTCTGATACGCACACAACAACAATGGGGGAGTGTCACTGTCCAGGCCAGGATGCCCTGAGGTTGAGGAGGATCAACACGTCGCACGATGCCAAGCAGTAAACCCCCAACTCATTGAGAGCAGACTCCGGTGAGGGATCGTCCACACCTGTACAGTCTCTCGTCTCATTCTCCGACTCTTTCAGCAGATTCTTTAGCAGGAGAGCAGAACCAACGTTCAGACTCAAGATGATACACGCTTCCTTCACACTATGGAGAGAAAAAAAAAAATCAGAAAGCTTTCATGTAGACACGCCAACTGCTAACAAAACAACACATGCACTGTCTTTACAAGTAAGATTGTCTTTCTAATATTCTTAATAACATATGCCTTTTTAAATGTAAATTCAGCATGGATAATTGTGTTATTATCATTACTACATTATGCACCATTTTGTTTTAGTAAAAGGCTGAAACATTAGAAAATATGAAAAAAGAGGTGACCTGCATCTGGTTAACTAGCTGTGAATGCTCTGAAACTGTGAGATTTCTTCTAGTCTGTCAATGCAAATAAGGCCTTTCACACAAGCAGTAATCAATATTATTTATAATTGACATTACAATCGATTGAAGCCAAAACATATAAAGTCATATCTATATAATATATTAACCACATGACAAACACACCTACAGCATATTTGTGTCTCAGGGGCATTATTTTTCTTTACCTATCACTTAAATCTCTAACCTTAACCATAACCAGCTCATGTCTAACCACAACCTTAACCTGACCTTAAATTAAAATCGTAGCCTAAACTGAACCAGCTTGTTAAAAATTAGGTTCTGCCATATTAGGACCAGGTCCTCTGAAAGCCATTTAAAGATGTGGGGCCATGACAAAATGTTCCCACAAGGATAGGTTTATACCTGTTATGCACCTCACAAAGATAAAGATACAAATATAGATATACACACACACACACACACACACACAAAAACTTACTGCTTAAAGAAGTTCTCAGGTCGTTTGCAGTAGTGTCCAAACAGAGGAAACAAGTTTCTGGTCATGTCAAACTGAAGCTGAGCTGCTCCACCATCACTGAAATGATTGGACAGGATCACCTGGTACATGAGAGACACAGGAATACATTAAACTCAATGTAACTAACTTTCTGATCGCACACCACACAGACCATAAGGCAGGAGAAGGGACCATATCTTTAAAGGTCTTGTGTAACATTTATAATATCTAATTATAATTATACTTATTTTTGTAAACAATCACCTGATTTTATGAATTATTGTTTTTCATTACCCCAGGATGAGGATATGTTGCTTCAACATGCTGCTTCACTAATAAATGTTGCTGAATTTCACAATTTCACACACTGTAACTTTAAGCAAAGTTTGCAAGATGCCTAAAAATAAACACAGTGAGAATGTCAGATCAGGGTGTTCCAAAATGAGCCACTGTACTATTTTGTGGAATTTACTCTGTGGCTAAAAGCCAAACTGCAAAACTCCTTCAAAAATAACTTGCATGTTCTCAGTGTGTGTGTGGGTTTTCTCCAGGTTCTCTGGCTTCCTCCCACAGTCCAAAAACATGCAGTATGGGGATTAGGTAAATTGGTCACAAATTGGTGCGTGAGAGTGAGAGTGAATGGTTGTTTGTCTCTATGTGGCCCTGCGATGGAATGGCAAACTATCCAGGGTGTACCCCCGCCTATTGCCCTATGTCAGCTGAGATATGGCTGGACAATATAGAGGGTAACATCATGGTGGGTTGACTCTGGGTCTCAGCCTACTCATCCTGTTGGCATGAGATTTTGTACATCTGTATTAGTAAATGAGTGCACTAAACATTTAGTGAGGTTTGTGACAGATCATAATAACACACAGTGTTTCTGTGTGTTTTCACTTCTTACGTCCTGGTACAGAAAGTTGTCCAGTCTGTCTGCCAGGCCCTGCCAGGCTAGTTGGAACAGAGAAAGACTCAGACTCTGATGAAGGTGCAGCAGTCTGTCCCTCACACACAGCATCATGGGACAAGCTGAACTGGATAGCGTCATGGTGGACATGTCATGTTGGGATGGTAGGGACAGCCACCTAAGGAAAAAGAAATAAGAGAAAGAAAATCAGTGTGTACATTTTTTTTGATCCATGTGTTCAGTGAGATAAATTCTCCATTATGTTTCCATTATAATACGGGTAAAAGCCTTATTTCCACACAGGTCCAAGCTCAGATGCACATTTTCCAAATGAGAGCACCCTTCTCTTAAGCCTCTTTCACACAAAAATTTGTGGTTATAACCTGGGAAACCTGAAACCCAGCTGAACTGACTAAAAAAAGGGATTAACACATTCCTTTCACCAGTTATTGTTCTGCTCTGTGGTGTTATTTTCACATGAATTGTGAGGTCACATACACACCAAAACAAAACGAGTTGGGGGAAGATGGGGGGAAAAAAGCACACAGTGGACAAAATAACAGTTGTTACTGTTTTATATTCTTATAGATATGTTCAAATTCAACAACAACATATTATAAGTTATGATTGTTAAGATTGACAATACTGAGCACAGTCCTGAATTTTAAAAGGCAAGGGTCCCGTAAAAAAATTTATAATGGAGGGTAAATGCATGTCTCACCCGAGTTCAGACTGGAACGCGTGTGCATCACGGAATATCACTTTTCATTTAGGCGCACAATACCTGATTAGAGTGACCCCACTACCCTTGCAATAGGTGTTGCCTTGTCTTTGTTGTGCTACATTAACTAGCCCTGTACTGTTTCCTCTTCTTCTTCCGTGTGGTATGGTTGTCCTTCCACATCAAGTGCTGTGTTTAAACGGTAGTCTCACGCTGCCTTTATGCAAAGCATTTTTGTCTCAGCCCTAGTTTATATAAATTTTAATTAATAGAAATTAATTAAAATCCTCTTATTTGTTTCAACAACACTTTTATTGTGGGGCTTCATACTAAAGAGTCCTTTTGTATTTGGAGTATGCATCAATCCTTATCTACTGCTTTATCGCAGGGCCATTCTCAACTGACATAAGGCGACAGGCGGGATACACCCTGGACAGTTCGCCAGTCCATCACAGGGACACACAGAGACAAACAACCATTCACTCTCACATTCACACCTACAGTCAGGGACCAATTCACCTTATCCCCATATTGCATGTTTTTGGACTGTGGGAGGAAGCAATGCACAAACGGGGAGAACATGCAAACTCCCTTGTGTGGCCCTTATTTGGAGAATATTTAAGAATATTTACATGACTTTCAATGGCAAAACTCAGCCGAAGTGTTACAGTTCTCCTGTATGACAGACACGCAGCCATAAAGCATGGGACACCATTAGGGTGGCACCGTAAACGAGGGGTTCAACAAACATCAATCTAATTGATCCAATCCACATTCCAATCAAGACAAACACGTCTTACCTGTCTTGGCCATATGGCCTGGCTTTTTCTATGATTTCCCTCATGGTCCATTCCAACAGTCTCCCCAGCATGTCTCCCTTCAGGCGATCCAGCAATGCCAACAGACCTTCAAACAGAGAGCCCTCCAGAGAGGCCAGACGGCCCAACTCCAACACCCCAAGGTCTCGCAACACCACGTCATCTCCGAGAGACACGGCGGCTTGCTGGAGCTGCAGGAAAAACTGAAAAAATGATTTTAATTATTAAAAATAAATAAATAAATCCATGAGATAAATAGACATTTTCAAATCCTTGCTTATTCACAGATTCTTTAGTTTTTCATTTCACAAATGTCAATTGCAAACCTTTAAATGTTTAATTTTGTCATTGACACTTGTATGAACAAACTTTGTTCAGCTTCCAAGTAAAAATCAGATGCAGCAGCATGATCACACTGCATATGAACATTTCACATCACTTCTGAGTTCATGCAATGACACTTTCCATGAAAGTGACACAATGCAGATTAAGCCTATCAGCTCCAAATGACTTGTTCATCAATTGTTTTCATGTCTGTGGCGACAGTGATGCTTTTAAATCATGACTACTGGAGGGGGAGGCAGATTAAAAAAAAAAAAACAGACGTAGAAATACATAAACGCATCACAATCAGCAGCATCATACGTTGACATGGTGCTAGAGTCATCCTCTCAGAAAATTCTGCAGTGTAACTTGAGGTGTGGAGTAAATCTGTGTAGCTAGTGACACTGGAAATAAAAAAAAACACACCACATTATCTCCCCAGTCTGACAGGATGGTGGAGATGTAGTTGACAGCATTGAGAATAGCACAGTAACGTGCACCAAGTGGACAGCGAGACTCCTCTTTCATCACCTGGTGAAAAGAGAGAAAAGATTTAGGGTCAAAGGGCACCTACATGTCTGTCAAATTATGTACATTGATGGGGTATGAAATGGGTGAAAACATCATTCTTAAGACTAATTCTTATATATTAGTTGAACTCATGTGACATGCATATATAATGCTCAAATATGTCATGAATAAACCTGGCGTAATAGACCTTTATCACAGTAGATATTTTTCAACATGAAATAGTAGGAGTTAGCAGAAAGGTTGACACAGCTTCAGATTTTACGTGTGTTGGCTGACATTACATCCCTGCACACAAGTGTTTTTCCTGATCATCACCTGAGTGAGTCGAATGCGGAAATCATCCACCAGTTCTCTCTGTAGCCCCAGAAACTTCAGCTGAGCAGAGGGACAAGGCAAAGCCCGGTATCGCTCTAAGTGAAGCGAGATGACAAATAACACAGAACATCCCATCAGTCAATTCTCCTCTCTGGCCCAATTATATACATACACTTATGCATGTCAGTCAAAACCAGGAAATAGCAGTACCAGTGTTTCTACGTCCAATTAGAGCATTGAAATTAGAGAGGACTGCTGGAAGTATGGTTTTTAAATGTATCTTTAATATTTCTGATAGTTGATTGTTGAGTTCATTTTTTATTTTATTAAGATACTCTCTCCATCTCTGAAACTTTAATACTTCTTTTTAGACTCTTTCCTTTGTTGACATTAAAAAAAAAAACATTGTACATATTATATCATAATACAACATTCTACTGTAACGCCAGTATTCCTCTAGAAATCTGACAGAGTAGAAAACCATGGAGCAACACCTGCTTTTACATGTGTGGATGTTAAATGGCTGAAACGAGACCAGCAGTCTCACCAGTGATGACCTGAAGCAGAGTCATGAAGGTCTCAGCGCAGTCTGGAGCCTTCAGCTCGTCCATATCACTGATGTCTTTGTACTGAGAGCTCCACGCTCCCTCAGCTGACAGCATGGCGTCCATCTTCTCCACTGCCACTGGACACACAAAGGACAACAGCATTAAGACGGCCCCTTGGTCATGAGTACTCGATTATTGGATTAAGCTCCTTATTATAAAAGATCAGTCGGTTACTGTAATTATAGGTGTAAAAACAAATGCATTTTTATAAAAACAAATATTTCTACTCCAATGACTACATGATTTGTGGTGCATCTTTTATCACAGGGTGGCAGTGCAGTCCCTTTTGCCCGACACACTGTAGCAAGTATAAAGCATACTTTAGTCTGAAAACTCAAATGGCTGCCAAGTAGAACGAGTTTGATTTGAAGTAGATATAGTATTATTTTGCAACATAACTAAGTATACAGCACAAAAACAGAATGCTCTGATAAAAAGTGACGTCTCTATAATGCTATGGAACTCTGATTGACTAAAAACAACCTAATCCGTAATAACTTACTTTTCCTTTCTACAGTGAGCCACTTCTGCAGGACAGCGTCCTCGAGCAGGAGGTGCAGCAGCCCGGGCAGTGCTGCTGGGTATGAGTGGTTGCTTCGCAGCTCCTTCTCAAACTGCAGCACCTCCTCTATCAGGTGAGAGAAGAGCATGTCGTCGTACAGCAGCCTGGAAGCATCGCTGGACACTTTCTCCTGCACGAGAGACAACAGGCCTCGACAAAGCTCCACCTACACACACAGACAAAATCGTTGGTGAGCTCAGCTGACAGTGGACTTTGTTGTATCTTACAACATGCCTTATTTGACGGATGATAAAATGGAACACAAAGGCGTGGTGGGGATCAAAAACCTATTATTGCAACATTTCACTAGAGAAAATCAAAGCAGTCACTGATGTTTCTGGGGGAAAAAAAACTTACCCTGGCACTAATGTCAGCCCCAGCTCGGTCCAGAATGGGCTGAATCTTCTCCTCCATGAAGGTGGTGCTGTTCCCCATCCACATCAGAGCCTGTGTGAGGTACCACTCTGGCTGAGAAAGGCACAGGTAAAGGAGGAGTAAGTGTTTCTGTAATCACTAGGGTTGGTTAAATACCACTTAAAGTGTCTGTGTCTGTTACAACCAGTCTTATAAATATACATATATATATATATATATATATAGTATAAAGTACTTGAAAGCGATACTTGAGTAAAAGTACAAGTATCTTACTAGTAAACAGCTAACAGCTGGTGCCGCTAAAAACAACTAGCGACAACAAACAGGCATTACTCAGGCATTAAGGTCACCAACTCAACATTTGAAATGAAATGAGTAAAGTACACATTTCATTTAGGAAATGTAGTGGAGTAAAAGTAAAAGTTGTCAGAAATATAAATAACGAAGTAAAGTAGAGATATGTGAAAATTCTACTTAAGTATAGTAAGGAAGTAGTTGTACTTTGTAACATTACAACACTGGTTGCAACCAATATTAGTCCGATACAGTTATCAACTTAACTCTTACCTACCAACCTTCCCTATGAATCTGTGTCTCGTCCTGCTGGAATTATACATATAATCTGATGATGTATCATTCATTTTGAGGGGTGTATGACATATGCATGTGTGTGAGTTTGAGTGAAACCTTGTTGGGTGTGTTGGTCTGTCGATTGCCAAAGAAGTGATATCTGAACCTCTTGCTGAGCGGCAGCAGCATGATCTGGATGGGAAGGCAGAGGGGAGGAGCTAGGGATGCAGGCGTGGCTGAAGACACAGTCTGAGCAGCGGGTCCACACTTTCCAGAGGCCAAATCCTTCTGAGATAAAAGGTCATCACTGCAGTGGAAGGTTAAAGCTCAAATAAAGTAGTCTCAGGAAAAGCTTGACTGACTTTGTAAATCAAGTGGGAAGTAGAAGCACACTTTCCGATTTAACCCTCACAGTTGCCGCCCGTGGCTAGTACATTCTTACTTACTGATTGACTTCACCTTGGCAGCCATTTTTAGATATACTATCTGTGGGTGACCCATTCTGACATACCAAGTATGTTGGTATAAGTGTATAATTGTTAGCCTTAGAATAAACCTTTTACAGTATATGTACTTAAGGCAAGGGCCTTACTTTATGTAGGCTGCCATGTCGTTTCTACAGCGAATGGACAAACCAGGCACACAAGATTATAATGTACACAAAGAACGGCTGTCCCCACATAAACAAATTGCACAAATGAAGGAGGGGGATGTGACTAAGAGAGCGGGGAAGAGAGGCATCCATGAACGCAGTGTGTCAGCCCTGAACAGAAGGATACGAGGTCTGCAGAGCGAGCAGCTGTGTGACGAGCAGCTCCAGCTGGCTGCTGATCTCCGGAGAGTTGGCAGTGGGTGTGAGCGACTGTGTGGGCGGGGAGATGATTGGCCAGTGGAGTTGAGTCAACACTTTCTCAAAGTCACTGTAAAAGAGGAGGATTTAGCTCATCGGGCGAACAACAGGATGAGTTAGCATTTTTGGGCTATGCTATACGTAGACTGATTACATAATGGATTTTTTTTTTTTTTTTTTAAAGGAAAACATTTTGCACACAGATCCAGATTTTATCCATATTGGGTTTTGAAAATCTGGTCAGCAAAAGAACATATGAAATCAGATTTTTTAAACATCCGATTCGAACCAAATTTGAGCTACACTCTTAGAAATGAAAGTGCTAAGTAGAACCATATAAGGTTCTTCGGCTTGTCATCATAGGAGAACCCTTTTTGGCTCCATGTAGAACCTTTTTATAAAGGTTCCACCTGGAACCCTTCTGGAGGGTTCCACCGAGAACCCTTTTAAAGCCCTTTATTCGGGAAAGGGGTTTTAAAGGGTTCTCTGGATCAGGTTCCAGGTAGAACCTCAGCCCTTGTAGAAGGACCCTTTTGGAACTCTGGAGTGTACGATCAGATTAGTAGCAACATAGTTCAAATCATTACAAATCCATTACATACATAACATTATAAATCAGAATATAAACTTCACATAAGTGTCTTGCCTGAAAAAAAATCTATTGGAGGAAAAATATAATTAACCATCAAAGATTTTGATGATCGAATAATCCATTTTAATTATTGTTGTTTTTTTTGTTGTTGTTTTTTTTAAATAATCAAACACTCTCATTTTTGAACATCATCATTTCAAAGTTTGGGAGTTTTCTGTAATTTTATAGACCAAACAACTAATCGATTATGAAAATAATCATCAGTTGCAGCCCTAAAGCAGTGTGTGGAGGATGGGGGTTGAGTGGGGTGGTTTACTGTGTGTACCTGGTCAGTCGGTCTTTGATAATCTTGTGCCAGAAGTGAAGTGTTTCCCGGAGGAAGTCCTGGAGGTGAGAACAAGCAGACTGGCTGAGTCCAGTGTCCAGTGCAGCCATGCTGTCTACTGCTCTGATTGCCTCCCACACACTGCTGGTCATCAGACACTGCTGGACTGCAGCACTGCAAACACACATACACACACCTTAATGGAAGATAGGAGCTAAAATGTTGGATCCCTCTCTGAAGGGGTCCAAGGGTATACAGGGATTCCCCAGAAAACCTGCTAGGCATGGTGGTAGGGCCTCTCGGGCAGTCCACAGTGTTTTTGTAAAATAAATGTTAAAAGTTGACAGGATATTTATGACTCTTATGTGCTATTGTAAGATATTTATTACTATAGAATCTTACAAAAAGACACACTCTTGAAATTAAAATAAATAATATCAAACATTTTCACTTAAAGGTGAAGTAAGTAGTTTATAGTGTAATCTAGAGGAGAGGCTGAAATTTACAACAAAGACCTGCTGCTCTGCTCACCCCCTCCCTTCCCTGAGCGCTACGGTATCCGCAGCCGGTCAAATGTCGTCCTCGTCGTCTTTCTCCGTGTCAGCAGATGAGGTTTGTGAGGAGAGGGAGAGGGCGAGCTACCGCAGCCGTAGCAGACGAAGCGGAGAGAGAGGAGGCGGGACTTCTGCTACAAATAAAGAGACGCTTGATTTGTTCTCTCGCGTTTGTCCGTACAGGCTCCGGTAGAAACATGGTGTCTCGCTGCTAACAGTGGCTATGCAACCGCGGCCCGCGACCGTGTTATTTTACATGACTTTTTGAAACACTACGAAAATGAAACAAAAACTATTATACCGACTATTATACCATTATATCGACTAGACAATGCAGGAGCACATAATATGTATAAAAAAGTGGATTTTGGGTTATATAAACCCATAAATACTACATAGTGTCCCTTTAAGTTGATCCTAATTAAGTAATTGGCCAGTGAATCTTAAAACAAGCCATGCAATGCCGCTGCAAGTTTTGCTTTGGTGCAAAGAGACTTTCCAGCATTTAATAGATGCTGTTCCACAGTGTGCTTGCATCTTGTTGGAACCGTTTTATTGGTGGTGAATTTTTCGGCCACCGAATAAGGTGGATCCCTAAATATATCTTTTTTATTCATTTATTTGTTTATTTCGGGCATGTCCGTTAGATCAAACATCATCACACATCATCTTAGTTAAATTCATACACATGGCCGAAAGGGAAAGCGGGAGAAGCAAAAGCTTATCTAGTCCCGCCCCCATTACCCAGAGAATACATTTTTTATCATCATATACATTTTTTTCATCATCATATTAATTTTTTTTCAAATCATTATTATCATCTTTATTGACAAGAACAATATAACCGTAATAATGACGTATTTGATAGTGTGACGGATTTCAATAAGCACCTGGACAAGGGGGCGCTCCCCTTGTCGCCCCCTGGCCACCAGGCATATAATGCACTGGGGGAATCCCTGGTGTAAATCTATGATATGATATTGTCAAATACAGAAATGTAGATATAATTCACAGTATAATTGGTATTCTAATCTACTTTTTATGCAGTTACAGTAGTTAAAGCTGTATCCTATAGCACACAAAAGCCAGATTTTAGCAGGTGTTCAGAGTGGACTTGTAGACTTGTGGAAAAGAGGTTTTCGTATCTATTCACCTGAGTTCCTCGATATGTTGAAGACAACGTAGGTATTTCATGTGTCTCTCTATGTGGTCCACTTGGTTTAGGATCTGGCTGAGATTATCCATCCAAGGCTGGGCCCCCTGGAGGTGCTGCAGGAAGCAGAAGAGAGTTGGTTAGGCATCCTACAAGGAAACGTTTAAGGGCTTTAAACATTCAAAATATCGATTTGGTGATATATCGTAGTCCTTCCTTGTACGCAGACATTGTGTTTTCTTCAATTAGACAGATATCGTGATCGGAACCCTGGAAAGAGGAACTATGAGCAATAGCTTATGAGCTAATGATGTTAAGTTCTATCAGAGTACTGTACCTGGTGCAGCATGTTGGAGATGAGTCGCTCTCTCTGCAGCAACTCCTCCAGGGAACACCTGGCCTCCTCAGCAGCTGAGAGAGCTGCAGAAACTTTAGGAGGCACAGCGCTGGATACAGTCAGAACCTGAATGACAGAAGTCACAGAGTCACATTACACACATAAATAACAACAAAGGGCTTGTAATATTTGTGCTACGGTGTACGGTGAACTTGTGGCATAATTATGCTAAATATACACTTAAAGTCATGAAAAACAAGTGATCACAGCTTCACCAAATACCACTAACAAGGTAACACAAGCGTAGAGAGTCATGGCTGCTTCAAATTGTCCAAGTGATTTAAGGAAAAATATTTTAGCAAAAATCAAAGTATACAGACACCCCTAGCAGGTTAACACCCTGCTGAACAGTCTGCTGGCATGTATCCTTATAGAATGCTAGGATTCTGTTTGTAGCACATATTAGCAAAACAAACCTCACTAGCATTTGAAACTGTGTTAATTGCCCCTTTGATTACCCGTTTACGCAGGTTGCAGGCTGATATCCACACTGCAACTGGATTAAATGTGTTTGTAAAGTGAAATCTTACACAAATGATTTGGAATGTTCTACAAATAATAAAGCTGTGAATGTTTACAATAACAGTTGTGGATGGAAAAATGCCATTTTGGTTATCAACGAAATGTTAATTTTTCTTGAAGAATACGCAAACTAATTAAAAGTTAAAACAATATGTCTTTAATACACTAGCCTACGAGATTTTGTCATCATGAGAAATAGTCAAAGTGATTTTATTCACCTGTTCTTCCAGGACGTTGTTCTCGTCTGTCAGTTTTTTCAGCAGGTTGCTGACATTTTTCAGGGATTTCAGGTCGCTGCCAACCTCTTTCTCTATGAACTCCACTACAAAGTCCTGTTGTTCTCCCGTCTCCGCAGGGAAATGCTCGGTATCTGAGCTGAGTGAGTGCATTGAGTTTGAAAAGTGTTCTGTGTCCACTGTTTGCTCTGCTGCTGTGAGCGCCGCCATCTTTCCTCTCTGACGACGCTGTCAACAAAATTGTGCTAGCTCAGAGCGGAGAGGAGGCGCTTGTTTAATAACTGCGCGTATAACGCGGGCGGTCACACTGCCTCTTTTACGTGCCGTGGTGTGCCAATGTATGTATTCTCTTCGAAAAGTATGTCGTCTCAAACGCTATTGATGCGCGTTTACAGTTACCTCGGTGAAAGAAAAACATGTCGCCTGTTTTTTCTATGCATCGCCGACGCTGTGTTCACGGGACACACTGAGGGAGAAAACAAGGCCACCTTCTTGAAAGATGCTACGTAGGCACCTGCGAGTCGAACGGGAATACGTCATCATGCACTTTTTCTTTTTCTTTTAATAAACTTTGTTTGAAACAGTCAAATATGACAAACAATTGTAAACAGAGAATATTCACAAAGATGTTGAATACAATTATACCAAACCGAAATAGCACATTCATAAAATAAATAAAGTGGGACAACAACATTGTATATAATATATATTAAGGTTTTGGCCGCTTTTTGTTCCATACAGGAGCAATGGTTGAAATGTACTGCTCCATTTCTACTGTGAGTACCAGGAAATGGGAAAATTTGCATTTATGAATATTAAATTTGGCAAAAAAATAAGATTAGACCGATAAGGACAAATTTTTCTGTGTGAATTCACAAGACCAAAACAAATGTGAGACAATTTCAGAGTGCAGCAAAAATAAACACTTGAACACCCGAGATTCCCCCCAGTCCCTGACAAGTGTAATTATGAACCAGACACTATTCAATCTCTCCACCACTGTGCGAAATGCAGGGGGATCTGGGGGCGCTAGAACCCCTGAGTAACACTCGAGACCCCCTGAAAGCATCAAAGGCAAAATTTGAGGGGGGTCTAAACTAGGGCTGGACGATTAATTGAATTTTGAAAAAATGGCAGAAAAGAAGCCTTTAATTGAGAAGAAATGTAGGAAAATATCAGTTACCTGGAAACACTTTGGCTTCAATTTGACGGATGTTGAGCAAAAGGATTTTTTTGTTTGCTTATTGCTAATGTATTTCTGGCTGTTCTTTTAAATTATATTTAAAGTTGAGTTTTGGTGGTTCAATAAATACTCAAGTTTTGAAATCAATGAATATCGTGTCAATTAATCATGATTTCAATATCGGTCAAAAATAATTGTGACTAATATTTTTGCCATAATCGTCCAGCCCCAGTTAAAACATGTTTTTTTCCCTAAAGATCTTTGTCATTTCAAGTTTACATATATGATCTACATACATAATACACTTTGCATGCTTTCTTATCCTTTATAACCAGACAAAATGTAAATTATTTTATTTGTAATGTTGTATTTTTAATGTTTTAATTAATTGCTTTCCAAATGGCGCTGTGGAAAAGGCCCACACAAGCCCACAACTGATAGGGAAAATAGCCAATACTGCAGCGTGGCACCTGGGGTGGTGAAACATTATTGCGCAACAAATTACGATTATTAATGGGTTTTTTCGCACACTGCTCTACACAATTATCTCTTATCACGGAAAAATCAAGCCTTGTTATCCTGAGATAACTCATTCGTTTATCTTGTTCTCACAAGAAAACGGACTGTTAAATTTGAGATGTTCTTAGTAGTATTTTTAATAGAATTTAAAATAATTTGGGACCCCCTCGAAAACGAGATGCTGCATCTCAAGGGGCTATCCTAAATAAACTGAAGTGAATATACTTGAATGTATTGTTGAAAGAACCAAACAGAGACACCTTCTGCCTTAGTAAGCAGAGCTCGACCTTTCAGAGACGAAGTCTCTTTGTAACCGCTGGTCTTTTCAATTATTGGAGAAAAGTTGAAATTGCCTCTGGCCTTTTCTATCTTTAGTAATATGGACACTGATTACAGATTGAAGTTGCAGAAAATGTGTCCACATTTGTCCAGATTGAGGACGAGCACAGAAGCTTTGCGCTTAAACACATTTTTGTCTTTTTGATGAATTTGCATACATACATTTTATATGTATTAGTGTACATGTATTGTAATATACTCCTTAATCCATAATATTCTGTTTGGGTTAGTCCAACTTGTAGAATCCGGGGGGGGGGGGGGAATCACAACCTGTCTTAATGCAGTGCTTTCACTCAGTTATTTTTATTATTTTTTTCAATCAAAGTTTCCAACTGCGTCATTAATTAGTTGAGTTAAACAGACACAGCCGTCATGTTGGATGCAATCGATAAATGTGATGTGCAATAATAAGCATGTTCTTCATATGCTTCATGTGGAGGACAAAACATGACATTTCTATAAATAAATAAACATATACAAGTATAAATAAACGGATGAGGCCGTGCTCTACACCTGATCTCCCTCCAAGAGCATTAGCAGAAATAAATAAATAAATATTGTATTTATTAATGAATTGTTTGATTTATTTATCTCTTTATGTGTTTATTCACTTTTTCACAGATGTGTACCTCAGAATAAAAAACAAGAGAAAAGACAATGCTCCAATATAAAAACAGTAAAAAGTGTCTCAAAGAATTATAAGTTTTGGTGGCATCAAGGACATAAAACATAACATGGTCTCATCACACAAGAAGAAATTGCTGTGCTGTAAAAAAAAAAGAGCAAAAGGTCAAAGCTTGTGCAGGTGCTGGTCATGAGCATGTACGGCTGTAACAGTCACCCTGTTACTCTGCAGGTCAGTCTGGATGTGACAACATCTGCCCAACAGCACTGTTCCTGCTCCATCTGTGTGTGTGTGTGTGTGTGTGCGTGCGTGTGTTTGTGTGTGATGTGCAGCAGACTCACAGTATAATACTGTGTATTATATATGCATATAGATATACGATTATGTAGTAGGGCTGTGCAAAAACATATACATATAATAACAGAATATCATGCGGTACACCTTTCTGATACATGCATCCATTCAGATATGACTGAATCAATACGGCAGCAAATGCTGTGCTGGTAGTCATGAGATATGAACACGACCTGAGGCTGAATCTAAAACATGCGTAATGTCTCTGTTAAAGGTGCATTATGTAATAACTCACACACAGAGACTCAGGAATAATGTTCATATGACATATGTATATATATATATATATATATATATATATATATATACATATATAACAACTGAACTCACTAACAACAACAGTACAGCCAAAATATTCGCATTAAAAAAAATTTATGCAGACCGCAAATCATGTTCATGTTTTGAAATCATGTTTTGGCGTCATGTGGCGCCACCTACTGCCGTCTACCAATCATTGCAGTCAGTAGAGTCTCAGCTGCCGAGCAACCACGGGTTGCCAGTTACGCCAGAGCTACAATGGCGGAGAAAATTTTTTATTTGAGTGTAGTAACCGTTTTTGGCCACATTCTTACATATGGCGCCTTTAAAGGTCAATAAAGTAAATGTTGTCATTGTTCCGTAACGTATCATGGCCATATATACAGTATATACACAGAAGTCATACAGTGATGCATGTCAGCTACACTTGCCCATACTGTACATACACATTATCGTGGTATTCTATACAGAAAAGGCCACTTGAGGGAATCTGAAGTCATTTTATTAGCTTACAATTCTTTAAAATTCAACCCCAAAAGACTTCAAAACGAGCTTGTGCGAAAAGACAAAAACACTAATATTGTGACACAAAACCATTCAGCTGTTGCACACACACATAAACACGCTTGAAAAATGGCTTCCCTGATCCTAATTCCCTCCCACTCCTGAGCTGTGTCACCCCCATCTGACCTTTGTGTGTGTGATTAATTAACCACCACATGCCCACAGGTGTGTGCAAGTAACCCACGGCAACCACAGAGCCTCAGCACTGACACACCCACATTCATCCACACGAGCACACACCGCTGCAGTGTTTTCATGTGACTCACTGGACAGTTGACATTATGTGCGTCCCTTTCCTTGGCACCGCCCCCTTTGTCTCCTCCCCCCTCTCCCTCGTTGATATTAAAGAATAAGGGTTCAATGGTGAGCGAGGGGATCCTCAAATAGAGCTGCAGGGGACTTTGTGCAGAGAAGACGTCTCAGGACCCTCAGCTCTGAGCCCAAACCTCGTCTGCACCCTGAACGATGTCAGGAAACTTCAAATCAGGTAGGAATCATATACACACACATTTATATCAGATTCAAGACTATTGATCTTAGATTTGTCATTTTTAGTTCCCTACGCTCTTTGCTCTCCATCTCCTAGTGTCTGTTGGCTGGGTGCTGTTGGTCTGTGT
Organism: Microchirus variegatus; assembly: GCF_963457635.1. Classification (NCBI taxonomy): domain Eukaryota; kingdom Metazoa; phylum Chordata; class Actinopteri; order Pleuronectiformes; family Soleidae; genus Microchirus; species Microchirus variegatus. Next base: position 18,708,100 of record NC_139821.1, read on the forward strand.
GGTATTGTGCAGGACACTGACCAGCACAGACGCAGCACCCGTCTGCACCAATGCCCAAGCCGGGTGCCACGCAGTGTCCCTGGCTAACCTGTTTGACCGGGTCATCCAGCACTCGGCCAGGATGCACGGCATTTCAAACGACCTTCACTCGGAGTTCGTAAGTCTCCTCGCACAAAAAGACCCTCACTATGCATTTCTAATGATGTTTGATGAAAATGTTGGTAATAAGGATATTTGCAGATTATATACTGAGTCTAACTTTTGTAACTCAGCCTCAGTTGACAGTTAGACGACCTGGAAGCTGACATTTCATTCTCTCTTTCATGTTGGTCCTCTCAGGAGCAATACTTCCTGCCCAGTAAGAATCAAATTGGTCGGGTCGGTCGCAACTGTCACACGTCCACCATCATCACCCCAAATGGCAAGGAGAACGCTCAGAGAATGGCGGTGAATTTACCTCTCCATTGCCCTCAACACCTCTCTCTCTACCTGTATTCTCCGTTGTATCTATTTACGTGTAGGCTATTGGACCTCCATATGTCCTGATTTTAAGATAAGCTTGAGTTTGATTGTGTGTGCTGTGCCCTGCAGAGAGAGGAGCTGACAGAGGTGATTCTGAAGCTCCTGGTGGCGTGGAGGGATCCTCTGTGGCATTTCCAGCAGAACATGGCTGATCACCAACAAGACTTCACCACCTTCAGCTCAGATAAAGCCCTCGAGATGAGCGACATGGTGCACGAGCTGCGCAAAGGTGTCGAGAAAGTGGCTGAGAAGGTAGCGCAGTAGGGGTCGTACCTATGTTCCCCGGGTCCTATGTTCCCAGATCGGGGAGCATCTGACTTTTTTTTTAAAAAAGGGTCCTATGTTCCCCGTTTTTCCCAAAAAAGGTCCTATGTTCCCCACTTTGTGGAAGCCTGGGTGTGGAGCTCCAGGGTAAAGGGTTATGGTTAGGGTAAGGGTTAGGGGTAGGGTCCTATGTTCCCCGGTCACATACAAAGCGGGGAACATAGGACCCGGGGAACATAGATTCAGTCCCGCGCAGTATGTCTTACGTCGATGTGAGATGGTGTGTTTGCGTGTGTGGTGGATGAAGCCTGAAGCTTGTGCGTCACAGACTTCTCAGGAATCGAGTGTCTTGTCAGGTCGGATAAAAGCCTTTATGTCAGACAGAGGTGAACATGGTTGAACCTCAGACATTCACAGTCTGTGACCATGTGAGGACACGCCTGGTGCACAGCAACCACCAGAAAGCATTCGGTTGCCGCCACAAAAGGCAATAAATAAAAAGATTAGAGATGGCGTACTGAAGACAATAGAGAACGAGAGGGGGACGACTAAGTTTAAACACACTACAACCCTTAACGACGAGCCAACCTGTGATATGCAGATCATGAAACTCATAGGCATTGATTCTGGTTTGAACATTTGAAAACCTAGTGAGCCGAACCGGGCTGAGGCTAGTGCAGGCCACTAATCCAAAGTAAGCCAAATTATCATTGCTGAGGTAAACGAGCATGAACATGAAGACGTGAACCGACTCCAGCTTTGTTAATGAAACAAAAAAGCCCAGCTAAAGACAGTGAGGCTAAAGTTAGCCAGACAAGCCAGCATGATGATGATGATGATGATGGCTGTGACCTGACCCCTGCGTTCCAAGATGGGGTCGTACCTATGTTCCCCGATCCGGGAGCATTGGACCTTTTATTTTTAAAAAAGGGTCCTATGTTCCCCACTTTGTATGTGACAGTGACACGGGACCCTTTTTCAAGAAAGAACCTATGTTCCCCGGGTCCTTTTGGGTGAAGCAGGGAACATAGAACCCTTCTTTTTTTTTTAAAAGCCCCTTTTAAGATTTCTTGTTAGCTTCGTCTGCATTACTTTCTTTTAACCTCATTTTTAAATGTGTATATAATATATATATATATGTATATACAATGAATGAATTGTGATTCATTTATTAAACTCTCTTGGAAATGGGTATTTTAGCCTTTCAAAATATGATTGCAACAGAAACGGCAGGAAAAATAGAATCGTCACAATTTATATTGTGAATTGGTTGCTGATGTTTCGTTATTTTTATCGTTCAAATATGTTGGGTTTGTTGTGATTAAGCTGAGAATGGAACTCCTCTGCTCCAGATGCAGCGCTTGGGCATGATGAGTGACTCGGCCGTCAGCAGCCAAGAATCCTCTGAAACTCTGTTGCTACCCGACAGTGCCGAGTGGCGGCTGATGAAAGAATACGACCTCCTCTACTGCTTCCGCCGAGACTCCAACAAGGTCCAGAACTACCTGAAGATCCTCAAGTGTCGCATTGTTCCCGAGCACGGATGCTGAAGGCCCCTGAAAACTGAAACTGACGAAAATACCAAATGCACTGAGAAGCAAGCGCTTCAGTTTTGTAACTGCACAGATAAAGCTGTAGCTCTTGTTGTGATTTGTTTGCATAACATTCATTACACACCGCTAATACTACATGTTCACTCCTATCATGACCTATCGTGTAACCGCCTCATGGCTGATATGATGCAGTGTGGACAAACTATGGATTAAATAGTTTCAAATATGACACTGGACTGTAAACCATGATTAAATATTAAATAAATATTTAAAAACATTTCAGACATATAGATGCATTGGGTTTTGTTTTTTTGTCATTTCTATACAGCTACAAAGCTGAGGCCAAAACCAAAGCATCATGACTGATTAACAAATCACACAATTCCTGTGTTTCCATCATGGCACACTTTGTAAAGCCCTGTGTCTGGCTTGCATTTTGACTGAGCCCAACAGCTGCATCGTGTGACGTTTCGATGATGACAGAACTGAATGTGACACAACAGGCTACAGTGGAGGAAATCCAGCAGCTCTTTTTTGCGAGCCTTTGCCTTGATTTCCATGGGATATTTACACCAATCACAGATGTTTTTCTGTCGCCCAATCAGCCGACCGTACTTATTTTGGTTCTTTTCATAAACACATAGTACGTTACAAAACGGAACCATTCCACTCAGAGAAAACATGGCTAAAGTGAAGCTTGAAGCCGAGCTTGTCAAAGACAACTTGAGCTTTCTCAAGTGTCAACAACTGTGTGCCATGATGTAAAAATCTCAGATTTTCTCTTTGGACTTTGGTGAGGGGAATGTTGGTATTACAAAGCAATGCATACATCACTTCCACTTGAAATGCTGTCTCATGGTGAGAAAAGTGGCAAACATTGTAGACATTAGCATTTTATTAGGAAAGACTTTTGTTAAGGGCCATGTTTTCTCTGAGAATCTGGCTGGTTTTAAACCTTGACTTAACTTAACTTGGACACAGTTTTTAAGCGGATGCACAAATATCCAGAGAGTAACACGTCTGAGCATAAAAACTTTTATTAGGTTTATTAGGTGAAAAAAAAACAAAAAAACACTGGACTGACATTGTGAACTGATGTGTTGGCTGGACTGCAGATCAGTCCTTTCAGGATGCTGCTGCTATGGTGACAGCCTGAGACCTTCCAGTGTCATGCTCTACACAGGAGACATGAAGGGAGCCGTCCCTACAACACACAAACATCTGAATAAACCAAAGGTGCCTCTGATGTAGGGCTCAGTATTATCATCCTGACACAAGACAAAATATATCATCAGGGATCATATTTATCACATTGAATACATTTGTGAAATACACTGAATTATATATTACACACACACATGTATAATACACTGTATACAATGTCTACATACTGTATATACGGTAAATCTCAAATTAAAGGTAAAAACTGTATTTTAAGATCATAAAGAGTAGATATTTCATCAGTTGATATTAGCAAGCATGGTAACATAAATACCTTTTCATGGTCACTACAGTGTCGATGTTGTGGTTCTCTTCTTTGGGCTGCAGCTCTCTCAGGATTATCTGTACATTAACAACACAAGCAGGTAAATGGTTCATTCCAATCAACATCTACATCTATATTTCTACACCTACACCTCTTGCTCTTTGTACCTTGGCTAGTTTTATTGGCTGCGCTGTGACAAGTCTCTGGTAAATCTCCAGACAGAAGGAGGACAGGTTGCCTCCTCCACTCAGGATGTGATGTCTGCGCGCAGGAAGAGGCGTGCCGGATGGAACCAGGACGGTGAACACCTCGGCTCCGGATTCATCTACCTCCTGCATGTGCCAGAGCCACACAGAGAGATCAGAAACGACTTTATTACATGTGGAGAAGGGACGATGCACCGAATTGTTGCATAACCATGATGTAAAAGTACTTATTCACAAACACAAAAATGATCCTGCGATGCATTACACAGAATAGAAATCCAGTGTGAACACATAGTTAATTAATGAATGCATTAAATAATTAGTTCATTAGTTAATAGCTAATTTAAGATTGGTTGAACCTTTACAAGTTTATTAAAGATAAATATCTGATCTAATCTTTCCTATCTAGGGTTGCAAAGGGGCAGATCCATTTGTATATATAGATATATCATTATCCATCTATATCTAGTTAACAATAGATGGATGGAATGGTGCTAGTTAGCTTATATGTAACCTCTTCTTCCCTGACCCTCTTTTTGGAGTCCCTGCTCAAAAATGACATGCCCAAACTAAATAGAGTAAATATCTGCAGTTACAAGTTTCACTGTAGATGTCAGAGTAAATGCACAAGGAACACAGCATAAATGAAGGATTTTTTTTCTTTCGCCTAAAAAAAATTGCATTTTAAAGCAAATATCACCTTTAAAATATGCAGTAGGAGCTTAAAATGCACGAAGGTCATGTAACAACATGTGGACATGAGCTGTGCAAAGTCTGATGCTGAAGGGAAGCAGAGTAAAATGACAGAGGTTTTAGTAAAGAGATGTCTAGGCGTTCTCTCTTTTGGCACAGTTTGTGTCTGTCACAGTGTGTGCCATTTGAGATTTCTTAGGTACCAAATTATTAAAAACCCATTAAATTTTATTTATATGTCACTATTGATCTAAAAAGAACTTGTTTTAAAAAAAAAAAAAGTAAAAAAAAAAAAAAAAGTATGATGATAACTCGCTGTAAATGGATGCTCCCTGTGCGGATCGTAATAACTCAGTTATTGCGTTAACTTCAGTTACGCAGCGCCATAGCTCTGGCTTACCTTGGTCAATTAGGGTGATTGACAGCTCGTTTTAAACCTATAAACCGGTAGAATCAGACCCCGGTCTCTAAATGTGTGTGAATCACTTCATTAGCGAGTCAAAAGGACATAAATGTGTATGACGCATTTGTGCAGACTCTAATCAGAACGATCTAATGTCGTTCTGTAATGATCAATCAAACGGAACCGGCAACATTTCTGCTTGTATTTCTTGAAAGTCAGTTGTTGTTTTGCTCTTTTGTTGTTTACATAATCACGCAGCCGCTCTGGTGCCGCTCCATCTGTGTTTTAACTGTGTTTCGTGAACATAACAATGGTTTATATGAGCTTTTAGCTGAGTGTCTGACCTTTCTGTGGGTATGCAGCATGTCTGTGTTTGTTAAAGGTAGATATGGTTTTATGTCGTTATTTCATTTTTTTAACAGTTGCTAGTTAAACTTCAACACCACAGATCAAATATCTACCTCATAACATCATCAAAACTTGCTTCAATTGTGTAGCTTCAATAGTTTAGGTTTCTAGAAATCACCTGCAGTAAGTAGTGTGCTATACCCGCAATTGTGCTACAATATAGTATTTACCAACTATATTAGTATTAGTATTAGTATTATACTAGTATTTATACTATATATAAGTTCCCAATCAATTTTGAAAATGTCCTTTTTATTCCTGTAAATTCCGATTCCGATCCCAATTCAGAAAGTTCCCCGAATTTTGGAACCCTTAACCCCATCTAAGGTGAAATGAAGATTTGAAAGAATATTTTTACATTTATCACAATAACACTGTAAATGACATAATCATGTCAATAATTATTCACATCCTAACATGCCTACTTACACATATTCACATCTTAAGTGTTGAATTATTCCACCAGCTCACCTTCACGAGTATGTCTGTAGCAGAAACATCCACCATGACGGACTCCTCCTCGGGGGCGAGGCTCTCTCTGCCAACCAGTAAACCCGCCTGCAGCGCTGCTCCCACTGCGATGACCTCATCAGTGGGCGCTGAGCTGAGGAGCTCCACGTCAGGGAACAAGTCCCTGATCATCTGCTGGAGGCGAGGGATCCTGGCCGACCCGCCGCAAAGAACCACCTAAAAACACACGGTCCACAACATGACTGAGGTCAAATAGACATAACATACATAACAAATAACATAAATTACAAAACTGACATCACAATCTATTGTAGAAGAGCATCTCCTCAGGAAAATGTTACTGAATACTATACAGTATAAATGTAAATCCACCAAAAACCAGATAAGTGACCCCCTGGTGGCTATTCTTTCTGATTAGCTTCAGCAGGCAAAACTGGAAGATCATGTCCAATTTATGTATACGGTCTATGATTTGAGGTGGACTCAGCAACACTCCCTCTACCTTGTTGATGTTGCTGGTGGACAGCCCCGCCTCCTCCAGCATGGCTCTGATTGGCTGGATGCTCTTGTTGAAGAGTGCCGAGCAGAGCAGCTCGAATCGAGCTCTGAGGGAACAGAAGACAAGAGGTCGTCACGTTCACGTTGATTTATCCACATTTCTGACATATCTGCCGTGACTAAATGAGCCAGTAAAGACAGAACATCACCACTCTATGTCATGCAGTTCATTTTGTCATTTGATCTGTTACTAGGGGAGGGAAAAATAATCGATTCTTCGATGCATCGCGATTCTCTCTAGAACGATTCCGAATCGATGCGGATAAGTTAATAATCGGAATTTTAAAAAATAATAATAATTTACTTCGCCTGCTGCAACATTCTGTTCGCTTCGCTCGCTGCAGAGCCAGGGTTTCCCCCAGCGTATTATAAGCCTAGCGGGCCGCCAGGCTTTGCGTTGCTTGTTTATTTAAAATAGATTTTTTTATACACCACAGATTTTTCTATACCAGGGAACAAGAGCGCACGTTCCCCCATGTAATCCGCGCAGCGCACGCTTGTCCAGGTGCCGATTGAAACCCAAGTTACACTATAAAGTGCGACATTATTATGGTTACATTGTTCTTGTCAATAAAGATATTATATTTAGGGATGCACTGATAATTCGGCGGTCGAAACAGAGCGAATTCACGGTGGAACAGCTGTTAAACGCTGGAAAGTCTCTGCGCAAAAGTGAAACTTGGCTGCGTGCGGCACAGATTATGAACTCCCTGCGACATTCACTTCACAGCAGGGAACATTCTCTCTCTTTGAGCAGTTAACTAAAGAGGTCAGCTCATCTGATGCATCTGTTATTCCCGTAATTGCAGCGTTAAAGCGTCTTCTTTCACAAAGATTAAGACCACGGAGTGAAAACGAAGAAAAGTGAGCTCTGCTCTTCAGAGTCTGTCACCATGTTTCACTCAGATCACCTGCACTTCATCACGACTGTACTCCATCCTCGTCATAAAGATCATTATTCTTATGTGGGGATAAAACACGTAGAGAAATGATCCAGTCTGCTTTAGATCAAATCAAAATCAAATGACCACTTGGAGACGCAGGAGCGACGAACGGCGCAGGAGAGGGAGAAGAGAACAGCGCAGGGGCGGTGCGCAGAAATAAAAGGGCTGTCTGCACCAGATGAGGCAGATGAGGGGGCACTACCACATTTATATTTATGTTGCTTTATCTTACTTTTAAATGAGTAGCAAAGTATTAAAGTAAAACATTTTTGCATCGAAATGCATCGATAATCGGTCTAGAATCGAATCGTTGACCTCTGAATCGTAATCGAAACGAATCGTGAGGTGCCAAGAGATTCCCACCCCTATCTGTTACTATAAGGTTTTTTTTACCTCCTTTTCTGATCACACATTAGTACCCTCTTTGTATTAGCAGGGTTTTTTCTGCAGCTGATAAACCATTCATGCCATTGTCCTAATCAGAATTGATGAGTTATTGATTGTCACTTCTCAGCTCACCTCGAGACGTTGCATTCAAAGTCAATGCCGTCGTACAAGGAGTCGACGAAACAGTTGGCCGCGCCCAGAGAGGACAGCGAGTGTTTGGCCATGTCGGCTCCGTTCATCAGCTTCATCATGGCCCGGGCGTTGCTGCTCACATCGTGCTTGAAGGTGCTGCACAACACACACACACACACACACAGGAGAATGATAATTAGGGCGGCTTTGAGGTTTGGAGGATGTGACGTAGGTCTAGCATGTGTGACGGGGGAAACAAACAGGGATCCTGATTTGGGCTAGTATTTTAACTTAAAAAAGAAGACACACTACAACATTTGAAAACGGTTCAGTGGGTTAAGGGACACCTGACCTGTGGCCGTAATAACCGTTTGTGTGTGTTGAACACTGGGGCTCAATATTGATTTAAAAAATTGAAACACTATCAATATCTGGACTTTGATACAGATTCCTGAATGATACAAATACAATCTTTTTACCAAAACATTAATGGTCAAATGATTTCATTTTAGCCAGCCTGATTGTTAAACTGTCTTTATTCTGTGTATTTATTTTATTCATTCTGTGTCTTTATTCCAGCCTCTAAACACAACACACACCCACGTTAAACCTTTCTCATGCTCCTCTCCTTTAACATAACTTTGGTAACTTCCTGTACGCCTTGAGACAGCCAAGCACAAGCATGGTTAGATCTTAGTCAAACTCACTAATGCTGATGAGATGAGCTCCTTGGGTACATTTTCTATACTGGGTATGGTGGAGTAACTTTGACACCAAGTCAAAACCACTACAGTAATAAAGTTGATTTCACTATAGTTACCGTTTGAACTCAGCAGCCAGGTGCTGGGCCAAGGCTTGGGTGAAGCTCTCTCCTCCGATGTTGTGGTCAGTTTGGGTGTTGAGAACCCGGAACATTCCGCCACTGACCTGCAGCACCGTTACGCTCAGGGACGTCCCGCCAAGTTTATACACCAGGACGTGGCTGTGGACACAGAGCAGAGCACCATGAGAGCAAACTGTCTGGTAATAAGGTCACTTTGACAGGTAGAGTCAAAAGAAAGCACATTTAAAAACAAACAGGGTTGACCAAAGTGTTTTACAAAGTAAGAGGTACAACAACAAGGTACAAAACATGAGGCACATAATTCCATAGTTTGGGTTTCAGGGATCTGGTTATTTGACCCCAGTGCTCGGAATGAGGTGAGAGGTCCATTAACCCATTAAGGCCTGAAGCGCCTGGAAAAAATGCCTGAGGTTCAATGCCGACTAAATGACTGATTTCTCAGCCTCTGTAGCAGATATAGGAACACAATTCAAAAAGTATTTGAGAGCTTACACCTGTGGCTTTCCTGTGAAATTGAGTTTATTTAGATACAAAAATGTAAAAGTAAAGTGAATAACTATTTTCAATTAAAAACAGTAAGAAAATAAAGTAATATCAACTTGTGTCAGTGCCTTGATTTAGTCCTGAGGGAGTGTGAAGAACAAGAACAGCATGTAATGACTGTAACAGTCTGCTTCACATGTGACGGTGATAGTGCTTACAGCGCTGTGGCATCTGCAGGTAAATCCACTGTCAACCCTAGTGCGTAGTTGTAAACACTCTTGAATTTCCCACTATCGTCATGATTCAGATTTCTGAATCACTGCCTTCAGAAATCTCTTCACTGTCAAAGTCCTCCATGTTCGCGCGTAGTAAGTCATTTCAAAACAATGTCGCGAGGAACCCTTATACCCCCGAAAATGTACGTATCCGCTTTTCCGGCGTCTATGGTAGAATAAAACGCGCAGCTGCACTACCAGCTCTAATGGTAGAAATGTGGCAATGCTTTCCTGGCGTCAATGGGTTAAGAGCTTTAAAAAAAACAAAAGCAACATTTTTTTTTTTTTTTTAAACAAGTGGAGGGAGTGCAACGCAAGTGTATACTAGTCACTCTTCTTATTTCCTGTCAGAAGTGAGCAGCAGTGTTCTGGACGAGCTGCATAGTTGTTTGATACATGGTCTAAGCACACATAAAGAAAAAGAAAGCCAAAGCACTGAAACTGAGTCAGCGATTGATTTAGCAGTCCAGTCAATCCCCAAATGCCATGAACAAATATTAAACTTTTATACCTCTTTCCAGAGTGACTGTCCTGTCCGATGTCATAGGCCAGAAGAGCAGCAGCAGGCTCATGGATCAGCCTCATCACATGGAACCCTGCAGCTTCAGCTGCCTCTCTGTACAGCAGCAACAACAACACACACACACACACACAGTATTGGTGCGTCAATAATATAAAAGGCTTTTCCATGCGTCACAATATGATAGTGGAAGGTGTAACCTACCTCAGAGCTCGCTTCTGAGCCTGTGCAAACTCAAAGGGCACCGTGATGACCACTTCAGTCACGTCAGAGCCCACGGCTGACTGAGCCGTTTCTGTGGAAAAACATAAACCATCAGTCTAGTGTTGAGCATGCAGTGAAGGAGACAAGTAACTAGGTGAGGGATGTAAAGGTCATCTGTCAGCTGGTGACTGGATCCTTATTCTACCCTTCAATTGTAGTTCCATGTTGTGTTTTTATCTGCTCTGGATTTCTCCATGTTTCTTATTCTGTTATTTCCGTTTCAAAGCCAATCACAGTGCCTCAGCCAGTTTGGGTCAGATTCAACATATACATGCAGTAGTAATTTGACTCCCAATCACATTAAATAGGTGTCCGTTTCAGTTGGACGCACATAAATAATTTGCTTTTGTTTTCCATGTTAACATAATTTTAACACACTTAGTGAATATCAGGAGGTAAAGCGGCTGTAAACAAATAAGTGTTTCAAGTACTGACCCATGCTTTAAGATGTGGTTTCAAGCTCCAGGGTTATAGTTAAAATTATAAGGTTAAACAAGTTGCATTTTTATCTATTTAAAGCTGCAATTAAATAATTTTAATGATCACTTCCTGTGTGCAGTGACGTATGAACAAAAAAAACCTGCTATACTGAGAAACACATGGAGATCTGCATCTGCAGTCCCTTAGCAGGTTGAACCAAGACATAGATTCAAGACAGAGTACAGCAACAAACAGTATTTTCACAGAGAACATACAGTACAGCACAAATAAGGCACATCGTCAAAATGTCGGCTTCTCAAAAATGTTACTCAAAGACCATGAAATGTCAAAAATCTGAATGTGCACACAGCCGAGCAGCTTCGAACAGACATTTGATGTTGTTTCGAAGAGTAATTAAATAGCTGCAATTCCTCACATTATCAGGCAGAGGGCTCCACTGATCTGTCGCAGCTACAGGAAAATCTGACTGTCAAAATTAAGTGTGGCAAAATAGTGCAGCTTCAGCATTATCTAGTATTGAAGATATTCAGGCAGGTGTACAAAACAAATATGACATTTATGAGTGTGTGTGTTCGTGTTCTTGTACTTGCGGCATACTGAGGACCAGTGAGGGTTTTTAACCAACAAAGTGAGGACACTTTGGCCAGTCCTCAATTTGTTTTCATTGAAACCACTTCCTTAGGTTGTAAACATGCTATACTCTGTTTTTAACTGAGGTCCGCAATTTGGTACCAAAACCTGTTTGTTTCACACACTTTTTGCTCTGGGGCTCCACCTGCAGACATTTTATGGAACTGCACCCAGTATTTCTTTATAGATGTCATTCATGAAGTAGATATTTGTAATTGTGTTGATTTATAAAGTGGAAATGCTGGTCCTCACTTTGCCAGCACTTTTACCCAGTCCTCAGTATGCAGCAAGAGTACAAGAATGTTATGTGTGTGTGTGTGTGTGTGTGTGTGTGTGTGTGTGTGTGTGTGTGTGTGTGTGTGTGTGTGTGTGTGTGTGTGTGTGTGTGTGTGTGTGTGTGTGTGTGTGTTACCTTTCATTTTATGGAAGATGAGTTTAGCCACGTCCTCTGGAGCAACATACCGAGGGTTTTCTCCTGCTGTGATCTCATAGTGAGGCTTCCCGGCTCTGTCCACCACCTGAACACAATAACCAGAGCTCAGGTCTCTGCTTCAGCAGCTCACAGTCTAATGCTGTGTGGGTTCAAAAATCAAACTGGGAGACCAAACTAGCAAGTCATCTTTCTATTAACAGGGACAACTGACACCTTGAGGGAAATGCACACATTTTAGATGACACACAGAGTGGATATGTGAAGAAACTCACCTGACACTTGTTCTCTGTTTTGTGAGTTTGTGTCTCCGGATCATTAAAGCTGTACATTAAGAGACAGAAAAAGAGAGAAGACACAAGTTGATGTAAGGAGCTGCTGATATTTCTGTTATTAATTATATATGTCATTATTTAAAGGAGTTTTATTAACATGTTTTATAAGAAAGACATATAAGGGAACATATATATACGATATAAATACGATTATCCTGCAATTCTCAGTATTACCGCAGCGTTAAAATTTTTATTTATTTATTTTCATTTTCTTTTCAAAAAAGAAGGGCAGAGTCTTCTGTCCAGTTCGTTTGTATCCACAAGCTTTGAGAAAATGTGCCACAAAAATATTACCAGCATTCACAAAAATGTTTCTAAAAACACAACATTATAAACATTACTAAAAAACATGACTTCAAGTGTTTTGGGGCGGAGCTTTGACCAAAGACGCAAAAAGCCGAGTTGCATGCATTCATGCTGCTGTCCTGTGATTCACAAAACTGCTAAATTTATTGTAAAAATCTGCTTCATCATTAAATGTCTCTAAAACACACTGAAATCATTTTAAAATGATATAAAGGTGACGTGGAATGACTGGAAAGATGCAAGCTCATGTGATACATTAATAATTTTTACCCATTACACTTAACTGATACGAGAAATTCATCACAACATAAATATACAAACTATTCATAACTTGTTTGTATCACAAACAGAGATAACTTCATGTGGTTCATCTAGTTAGCAGAGAACCCAAGAAAACACAGGTGTTATTGTCTTATGCAGACAACAAAAACCAACAGGACAAACGTGAAACAATCTGAACGTCACCTTCTCCCGAGCACTTGTTTCACCCGGACAACCGTGTTGGCAGCGTTGCGGACTCGTCCCTGTTTTGCTGCAATGCCTACAATCTGCAGGAGGTTAAAAACAACATCACTCAGACTGGTCCATTCATGGCCATAAACCATTAATCTACAGTGTGTGTGCGTGTCACAGAGGCTTTTACACATAACACACATGACAGTTTGTGATTTCCTCTTACACTGGAAGAATTTTATGCAAAGGCCCTGGTAAATTTCATCACTTATTCAAACACACAAGAAGTCCACTATCTAAATGCTTGCTGCCACTACCACCTTCTGATAAGAGACCTTGTTTAGACTGCAGCCCAAATCTGATTTGTAAGCATATCTAATCAGATACCGTTCACATTACATATTGCAAGTGATCTGAGCTGATCTACATGTCTCCATATTGACATGTCTAGAATAATGTTCCATGTGGATTTCTGTGGGTACAGGCCACAGCCCGGAAAAACAAGTAGTCTAAACAAAATAAACAAAATGGACAACAAAATCTGTCCCTGTTTATGTACCAAATGGTTATGTGGAGCCGGGACACAAACTCTCTACTAGTTTGTCGATCATTTAACGAGTGCCTGAGACGTTCAGATTGAAACGGATCTGTAAAAATCCAACCAGACTCTTATTATGCCAAACCAACTCTGTATGTGGTGTGAATCAACTTTGGAAAAGTTGGATCTCATGTGTTTTTTTAGTTGTCCAGACTACCAAACAAATCAAGCTAGATAAAATCTGCATATGCTTAAAAAGCTGAGTTGGCTAAACAAGGCCTAGATTATTGTTTTTATAAATGTAATCATTGATAAAACATTCATTTTGTAACTTTTTAATATATTATGAACACTCAGAATAATCATGTCCATCTCTAGTATATATTATTATGACAATGTACATAAAAGCAGGCTGATGGGAACACAGCTAGTGATAGATGATCAAAAACATGTTGACACATCAATTAGCCTAACTGATCAGTATAGACACACACTGACTGTGTGTCTGTAAAGTGTTACATCACTGTAGACACAAAGCAACCACATGTCAAAGAAGTAAAAGTCTAGAAAATGTGGCATTATGACATGTTCTTCACTGTGCATCAAGTTGTGACCTCAAACTGAATTGGCATGGTCCCTTGCTAACTTTAACCCTAAACCAGGTGTGTGAAACAGTTCATGCCAGTCCAGGGGAAAAGGGGAAAACAATCACTGTACCTGCTCAGTGTCTCTGTAGCCGACCACAGCTGGAGTCACTCTGTCCCCAGCATCATTGGCCACCACATCAGCACGGCCATCCTGAACACACACACACACACAATTTCAGTTGCAAATTATTTATGTCAGGCATTTTGTGCCAATCTCAGCTGACAGGCGAAAGGCGGGGTATATCACATGGCTTTACACATCACCTTGTTTATTGTTATTTATTATGCTAGCACCTGCAGTGGGTCAAACAGATGTTAGCATCTACTTCTACTGGTCCTTTAATGTTTTGACCTGTCGTGAGGTAATGCTCAATCACATTTCTAATCTATTGCAGAGTGACGACTGAACTGCAGATGACTTTAAAAAATAATGTTGTAAGTGAAATCAGAAACATTTGTTATTTAGGATCATTTCCAAGGCCAACTGTTCTGTTGCTAATTTCATTGAGCAACACATACATTCATAACACTTCATTAATGTGTGATACTTTAATCCATTCATATATTGTAATTACAATCACAAGTAGTAACTTTTGTTCAGATTGGGTAGACAACAGACCTTTATTGTCCCGCAAATGTTTTTGCCGTAAGATAAACTTTTCTGCAAATACATACGTTCTTTTCAACGAACACTGCGGAATTGTACTTTAAATGACTGCATTAAAAGCGACCGGTGTTGTGTTGAATTCTGTCCCTCATAAGAATTGTTCCCCCAACAGTGTTTCCTGTCGTGCTCCATTATGTGGTTCCGGTTGAGAATTTCAGCATACGTTTAATTGAAAACACATTCTCAACGAGGAAAATTATTCGACACGGCTTTTCATCTTTCACCGACGCTATCAGAGCTATTATCCATCACTCATGACATGATTTCATTCATAGTGTCCGGACACTGGTTGTTAGCAGCTGAACACACAGACAAACGGACCAACACGGCGCTGAGAAAATAACCCGCTGTCACTTAATTATCCACATATGCGAGCACCTTGATGTGTGAGACAGCTCAACTTTCCGCCACTCACCTTAAATATCGCCACACACGCGCATGTATAGCCAAAGTGGACCCCTATAGCAGCCATGCTGAAAGCTCTCACTTCCAAGGACCGGAAGACACGAGGTGCGAACCGCTTCCGCTCCCAGCAACAACTTCCGGTAAAGCGCTTTCAGAATGAAAGCACCTAGCAAACACAAGAACGCAGACTGTAAGGTTCACAAAGATATACCCACGGAGTAGTTTCTATTCTCGATTAAGTTGATTACAAATATTGTAAAAAAGAATAAAAACACAATGAGAACACTCTAGTCAGTTTTACACGGGAGAAAATCGTATAATCCCAGTTTCAGGTCAAGCATAAATGAAAACCTGTGAAACCTTTGCCATATAAGTATTTAATTTATTTATATTAATAAAATGTAATACATAAATTGATACTATTAAGGGACTCATAATTGAACATACTGTAAATACCTGCAGGCAAAACGAGTGATGCTGATGACTGTGCCTCAGAGAGGGGACTTCACACATTAGTATACTGCCCCCCACAGGACATTTGCTGTAGGACAAGGCAGTGCAGTTGACCCACATCTTCTTGGCAGGGGCTCCACAGGAGTTATTATTAACCACACACGCCACCATGTTGGTGTTGTCTCTTGTCATTCTTCTGCTTTTTAGAGGGACCACTTCTTCTGCTGCTGGCAGCTGTGAAGGTTAGACAACAGCATGGTGTGAGCATAAGTTCTGTATAAGTTCTGACTCTGATCATGTTAAGCCATTGTGTTTATTTGAAATATCACAATCAGTGTGGCCCTGGTTTGTGTGTGTGTGGCTGCACACTCCTCTCCTCCGTACCCTTCCTGACATGTGCTACACAGACTCTGCAACTACATGGTTATCTCTAGAGATCTAGACCTATATAGAGAGTATATTCATCTATAGTGGCTGATAAACATTTTGAGGGAAGGTATTTCACAAAATAAAACACATTTATTTTACCACTGAATTGGTTAAAATGGCTTTGACACTGTTTCAAAGTTAAACACACATACATTGAAGTACCTACAGAAGTACACCAACCTATATATCGCTTCAGGCAGAGCCGGCCCAAGGCATTAGCAAATTAAGCAGTGTGTGGAGAAAAAAAACATATTTTACTATAGTAAAGAAATCTAGATATATTTAGATATATTTAGATATGTGAATAGTGTTGCGCCTAAGTTATTTGGTTTTATTTTATAGTTGAAGATTTGCTTATTTGGTGCACATTTGCAGATCAGTTCTAAGTTTAAAAAAAATCAAAGTCATTAAACTGGTTTACTTGTTTAATTTAAGTTCACCGCACACTGTGCTTTACTTTGAATACAAAAGTGCAAATGAATGACTAAAGTGGAAGTGTTACATTTGTATCAAACCAGGGCCAGCGCAAGCCTTTATGGGGCCCCACTCCCCATAAAGGGGCCCCACTCCCCATAAAGGCTTGCGCCGGCCCTGGTTTCAGTGGTCGATTGATAGGGGTTTTCCTATGGCCAAAGTTGATGCCTGATATATGATGCCTAAATATAATAGGTTACAATGAACAAAAGACAAACAAAATAATAACAACACTAAAGTGGGTCTCAGTTTCTGTCACACGCAATGTGAGACAATGTGACTGACCCACAATGCAGTTTGGCCCTGTTTGATGCTACTCCATACCGCATACATGAGAATAATCCACACTGCAACTTTATCAAGTATCTGAGTGATGATTTAAAGTGATGATTTAAATGATTTCAGGGGGTTCTCAGCTCAGGGGCCCCCAATAATTTCCTACTTTATCTATCCTCTTGCAACACCCCTGCACGAACTGTAAAGAGATTCATATAATACACACGAGGAAAAAAATGTGACTGATAAATCCAGTCCAGAGATGAGTCCCACTAACAGTGGACTGGTGTGGACTGTGGTGTGCAGTGTGCGTGGGTTTTCTCCACAGACTGTACGACAGCCTGACCTCAGCCAACACGGAGCTGACTCCTGCTCTGGTGGAGGAGGAGCTGGACCGAGCCTGCGCCGCCGCACAGGGAAAGGAGGCCCGGCTGGTGAGGAGAATCAAGGAATCCTTGAAACGTCATAACTTATTATTATTCCTGGTGAACTGTCCAGGGTGTACCCAGCCTATCGACCTGTCAGCTGAGATTGGCACAGCATGTGGAGGATAAGGCGGTAGAAGATGGATGGATATTTTGGCTTGAAATTCAAATTATTTTGTATGTTTGAACAATTCAGAAGTAATGCAAACTATTTTCTAAATTCACCTCATATGGCTACGAAATGAAAAATATCCCAACATGCCGTGAAAATAGGCACGAAAAAGTGGTCAAAATACTTTTTTTCTCTCTCTCACCTGCCCCATATATACTGTAGAAAAGGGAGGTGGTGAAGTGTCTGCAATATACAGTCAAAATATAAATATATTAATCAAATTATGTAAATGATCAATATCATGTGGGCCTCAATATATTCAACACGGTTACTTTGAATTCATCTTAAAATGTGTCTAAATTTCAGCGGCAACAACGGGATATTTAAAGGTGCCATATGTAAGAATGTGGCCAAAAACGGTTACTACACTCAAATTCAAAATACAGAGGTCTTTTAGGTTTCGTTTTCTGACGTTACTGGCAACCCATGGTTGCTCGGCAGCTGAGACTCTACTGACTGCAATGATTGGTAGACGGCGGTAGGTGGCGCCACATGACGCCAAAACATGATTTCAAAATATAAACATATTTTTTTTAATGCAAATATTTTGTCTGTACTGTTGTTGTTGTTGAGTTCAGTTTGTTATATGAACATTATTCCTGAGTCTCTGTGACATTAGGAGGATTTTATGGCCAGTTGCTTTAGAGGTGCATTATGTAAAAAAATATTTTGCAGACTGCAAATCATATTTATGTTTTGGCATGTGGCGCCACTTACTGCCGTCTACCAGTCATTGCAGTCAGTAGAGTCTCAGCTGCCGAGCAACCACGGGTTGCCAGTTACGTCTGAAAACTTTTAATGGAAAAATAAAATCACTTTTAGAATCTAAAACCTGATATATATATAGTTTAGGTTTCAACCGTACGCTTTTATTGATTCTTTTATTTTCTTTAAAATTCCATGTTTATTTTCTGTGTGAGATAAATAAGTATCTATTAGACCATAACTGACATGTTTATGATGTTTTGGGGTTGTCTTAGTGTTATTACCTTGGAGCCAGCAGTGATGCAGCGACACGTGTCACAGCATCAGTGTCTCGACCTCTGGCCTCCCACGTCCCCGTGGAGAAGATCTGTGAGCGCCTCAGCAGCACAGACACACAGATTTGTCAGCTTAGATATGGTAACACGTGTTCCAAATGCATGACAAAAGGTGAATTGTTTATTTGGGTGTAAGATGAAGCCTTTTGTGTCGTGATTTATTGTGTTTGTGTGCAGAGTCTCAGCTCAAAGACCTGAGCAGCGATGGACTGGGGAAGCTGAGAGTTCTGGAGCTGAGGAACATCTTGGCGTCCTGGGGAGAAGAGTGCCGAGGTTGCCTGGAGAAACACGAGTTTGTCAGCCTCATCCAGAAGAAAGCGCCCCAGCACATTCACACGATGGAGCTATGAATCCTAACAGCTCTATCTACACCTCAAATAAGTCAGTAGACCTGTATAGTCTTAAGTATTGACATGCACTGACTTGACTTGATGAATTTGTTTTCCTTTATCTCATTATGAATCAACTTAACTGTCCGTTCTCCATTTTGTTTCTTTGTCTATTTGTGTTTTGATTTTCTTTCTCATTTGGTTGGTTTAATGACACACACCTCCCTTTATAACCCTGTCAACCCGGCCAACAATGGTTTGAGCTCCACTCCGCCCACTCATGCACGATTCATTGAGAAAAGACCCCAAAAACATACATATGAGGGTTCCCAGGTACAAATTGCTGCTACTGAACTGGAATGTGATTGAGTACGTATGCACTGAAAACGGGACGCTATTTGTGCGTTTCCATTGTATAGTTCCAGCTTGGCTCGACTTGTTTTTTTTGCTTTTCCATGTGGAATAGTACCTTGTACCTGGTGCTTTTTTTAGTATCTGCTCTGGTGAGATTCCAAGCGAGCTGAGCCGATACTGAATGTGACGACGTCTGACACAAGAATTTAACCGAACAATGTAGATCAGGGGTCACCAACGTGGTGCCCGCGGGCAGCCAATACGGTGCCCGCGGGCTCACTTCACTTCACCTCACTTGCATGTATCCGTATGATCTGTCAGTAAAATATCTTTGATATTGTTTATAAAAACTGGTAATCGTTAGGAGTAAGCACTGGAATGAATGTGTATGCAGTTGAATGCATAATATTAATCATTTAAATGGTAAACAAAAAAAAAATGTTAATGTGGTAGCCCTCCATATTATTTTTTACCCTTCAGGTAGCTCTCATCTCAAAAAGGTTGGTGACCCCTGATGTAGATCAATTAAAAAGACGTGAAAATCCTTTTCTAAATTTCTAAAATCTCAGTATTTAACAGAGGAGTCTGGTGTATTTAGCAATACTGCCAAAAGCTGGTGATTGTGAGCCGAATCGCAACCCGTTCAGTTTCAGTTCAGTGGTCTTCTGGTCCATGCAGGAAGTACTGAATGATTCCGTGAACAAATCTTTTTAATCAGCTGATTCTAATGATTCAGTACACGGAAAAGAACTTGAAAAAGAGTGGCTAGAGGGGTTTGAGTACTCGCTAAATATAGCAACAAGTTGGCAACACTGGGTGCGCCAAGTTTCTGAGTTATAAGTCCGCCCCCTGAACTCGGATATTCTGAGTAAATGGAATGCACCATTAGTCCGTCTAGAAAAAGCTAGCGATAGTGGCCTCCACAAAACACAACCTCCTCCTGTCAATGCTTCAAGCCCCAAAACACGGAAAGTCTTTGTCTGGCGTAGAAGTGTGAATTTTGGCTGTACATTTGCCCCCATTTCCCCATGACTTACTCGCTAACTTGACTTGAACTAGGCTCCTCTTTAGCATTTTACCCTTCTCTGGCAGACAGACAGGTACTGTATGCTAGCCGATCATCTCATGTGTTCTGAATGGAATGAATTTATTATAGCATTCTTCTTTTTAATGGCTATTAGGACGTGGGAAATAACTTTAATATTACGATATTATTGCAAATTGATTGTGTGTTGTGTTGTATGAATAAATAAATAAATAAATAAATAAATAAATAAATAAATAAATAAATAAATAAATAAATAAATAAATAAAATAAATAAATAAATCTGAACACAAACAAAACAGAGAGCCATTCATTCATAGTGTCTGTTGTGCTCAACAACTCTGCAGGTTTTCTTTTTAATCGCGTTCAACATGTACTGTTAAATGCAATAACACAAACCGTACTGTGTATACAGGTAACACAACACTGTGAGAAACGTATTCATAGTATTCATAGTATTAGTTTGTTTATCACCATTAATATAAAACACCTTAATATTAACTTATCATTTGCATTAATTGCGCTGCAGTAAACTGAATCCAGGAGAACATGTGGGGGCAAATTTAACAGCTTCTGTTTATATGTATATATTAAATAAATCACATTAATACTCTGTGTATAATCTTGTTCTTACACAGGAACTGACCCCATGAGCTATGATACGAGTCCTGATAAAAGTTGTGTAAAAATGAAAGCAATACTGTGAATAAACCATACCGATCAAACACAACATATTATTTCAGACAAAACAAATGGATTTGCTTTCTTTGTTTTCTTTCTGGTGACTCAGACACAATGTTTCAGAAACAAATTACAGGCTTAAGATATGAGTGAATAAAAATGTAACAAAATTGAATTTGGACAGGCATAACCCCTCAAACAATTTTTAAAACGGCATTACATTTAATAAATATAACAAACTACAGTATGAGCATATGTTGATAAGTACTTAAAATGTTGAATTAAAATAGTTAATATTAATTTACAAATTAAATCATACATTAAAACATCATAAAATTATGATAGGCATACCCAATGGACATTAGAAAATGGTTTAATCCTCCATCTGTTATCAGTGTCCCCAGGTGACAGCCTGAATTTATCGCATAGGTTTATTTAAAATAACTTAAAAGTCACTTAAAGGACATTACAGTTCAAGGTTCGATTCCAACAATTCTAATTATGGATCTGCTCCATAGGTGTAGCACAGCACCATGAGCAAGGTGTCAGGATGCCAAGTCTGTTTGTGACACATCAACAAAGGTAACCACTGGAAAAAGAAAAAAGCTAACATTGAAATGAATGGGAGTTTAAGTGGTTGTGGGGATGCACTGAGAGTAGTACACACAAATATGTGTGCTTGTTGTTTAACTGCCTTACCAATCAGTCCAGTCATTGGGATGTTGTCCCAATAGGTGACTGCATACTGCTTTGTTGTCGTTCGGCCTCCTGCTGCATCCGTGTTTCTGAGAACAGCTCCGCCGTGTCAATCAGACCCTTGTTATAAAAACTCAGTTTGTTCTTCAGCCTGCACTTGGCTTCATTTTCCACCACACAGAAGTCAGCTGCAACACAGAAGAACATAATATTCCATGTGTAAATAAATGTAAATAGCTGAACTGGTTGATTTGAATACATTTAATTCATGATAATAGGTGACAATATAGGAATTATTATTAGGATTTTATCAATACTGATGCTACTTACTCACAATAATACTTTGATACTTTAATGTATTGCAGAGGATGCAAGGGCTGTAAGGAAGAGTGCATCTCTTTTCTCACCACCAGAGGGCAGGCTACTCTGTTTAAACCCAGCAAAAAAGGGCTGGGTTTGGGCTGTGGTGAGTGAGTGACATGGTAATTCTAAGTTCTTTTAGTGAAACACTGCTGTATGAACAGATGTACACTGAGTAAAAATAACCATAACCGGAGAGCAGTAAACTTGACTTGGAGACAGTGGCAGAGCTGAGGATGCTGAGCGTTTAGTTGGGAGTGACCAGGATGGACAGGATTAGAAACGAGAATATTCGAGGGACAGCTCAGGTCCCTCGAATATGGTTAGGAGATAAAGTAAGAGACTAAAGGTTTTGATGGTTTGGTCAAGTGCAGAGGACGGATAGTGATTATACTGGACAAAGGATGTTGAAGATGGAGGAAAAGAGGAAGACCACAGAGAAGGTTCATAGATGATTTCCTCAAAATATACCTGACAGACAAAAATTACATGTACAACAACTTTTTGGGGAAAAAAGTAAACGTACAGTGAGGACTCGTGGTGGGGTCAGAAAGGAGTCTGTTGGCCCTGCAGTCTTCACAGGGCAGTCCACCTTCCTCAGTTGAACAGCTGCACTGCACAGGAAAGCTGCAGTACAGGTCAGCTTCAGCCTCATCATGAGCAGCCATACTGTCACTCAGATACGTGACCTCCGACTGGCTGCATTCACAGGGCCCTTCCTGTGCTGGAGAAGCAGGGGTGACACTCTGCTCATCATGCTCCACTGGTATGGAGGATGAGGGGCTCTGCAGCACATCTATAGAGGCTCTGTCGTCCAGACTGTGCGGCCGGTCGGCGAGCGGGCATCTGGGTGGAGGAAGCAGCTCACTCAGTGCCAGAAGGACCTGAAGACAGTTGAGATATTAAATCCAGAGTGATCCAGAAGGAGAAGAGCATGTATAGCTGAATACATGTGTTATAAAATATTATTTTCTCAATCTTTTTTCCTTTGGCTTCTCCCTCTCGAGGGGTCGCCACAGCTGATGATCTGCATGTTTGATTTGGCATCTCATCATTTTGAGATACCTTCTCTAAAACTGGAGATACTTTATGGAAATGTACATGTATGTTAACACACTCAGTATGTATACGTACCTCTTCGAGCCTCTCTTAAAAAAATCCAGAAGTATAACTTTTTAAGGGAAGCAGTCTTGTATAAAGTACTTGAAAGCGATACTTGCAAAAGTACAAGTATCTTACCAGAAAATGACTCTGGTAGAATTCCCCTTTTAAAATATTACATGAGTAAAAGTCTTAAAGTACCTGACTGTACTTAAGTATCAAAAGTAAAAGTTTTGCTTGGCCGCTCAGCTGACATCTGAGAGCTGAGAACGGCGTCCGAAGTGTACAACAGAAACCTGGAGACCAGAGCCCCGGTGTTGGACCAAGGAGTAACGAACATGGTTAAGGGAAATGTATCGCAGTAAAAGTACATCTTTTATTTAGGAAATGTAGTGGAGTAAAAGTAAAAGTTGTTAGAAAAGTAAATAACAAAGTAAAGTACAGATAATTATGCTTAAGTACAGTAACGAAGTATTTGTACATTGTTACACAAGTGAAGAACTATCGTACATATTGCTTACATTCTCCATGCTTGGTCTTTGACGGGGGCGGCTGGCAGTGCAGTTCATGGCGAGGTCCAGAAGTCTGAGGGCCGTGGTCGTCGGCCACTGACCGGCCGTCCTGTCCAAAAACTGCAGACAGGAGTCTACGCCGCCACCACTGTCCTCCACCACTGTGACCAGTACGTCTCTCTGAAAGACAAAAAGCAGGGGACATGAGAGGGGATGATCATGACAGCCTCACAGATTGTGAGTCCAGGTGCGAATGGACACAGAAAAACATCTGTATCAACATGTGTGAGAGAGTGAACATGCACTTATAACTTTGTGAGGTCCAAAAAAACATTTTGACCTTGAGGGGACATTTTGGGCCTCACAACTTTAAAGGACTTCTTCAGGGTTAAGACCTCGTTTTAGGGTTAGGATTAGAATTGGGTTTAGGTTAGGGTTAGGCACTTGTGAATTGTCCTCACTAAGATACAAAAACAAGTTTGTGCGTATGATGACTCACCAGCAGTGTTGGTCTAGGTCCATCCTCGATGACCTTCCGTCCTGTTATTGCTTCCAATATAAGCTAAGGGCAAGGTAAACAGTGATTAATGACATTGAATGTCAAGACAGTCACTGAAACAGCACATACTTGGTCATTCTGCGTTAAAGGGGTAGTACTGGAATTTTTCAGTTGGGTTGAATGAGGTAAAGACACATAGTCAGGCCTGAGTACCAACATGACACAGAAATGTTTGTCCTCATTGAAAACAAAACCACTTAACACGGTTCACTCTCCTGTACCAAAAACCCTATAAAACATCTGTGTTTTTAGCTTGCATCGTTGGAAAGTCTGTGTCACTACAGTGATTTCAAACGCCAGAATTAATAATTAATATAGTAACATAAATACATATAATAAGTACTTTTGATATTGTTCATTCTTCAGATAACACCGATTCTGTGATTAGATGTAATATTGGATGCAGTGCTTGATGCCTTTTAGGGAGGAATGACCCAAGGTATCATTTATTTCTGGATACATATTCCAACTCATTGTTTTGGTTTTGCTGATCATATTTCACATTTCTTCTGATTCACACTCACTGCTCTGAGCAGCAGATGGGCTATATTTCCACTGTAGAGGTGGTGGAGACCAAAAACTGAGCCAAAAGACTTGAATAGTATTTAGCTGTTTTTGTTTTGGTCCTGTTCTTGACACACAGAAGGGAAAATAACTAACTATATGATTAGCTGTGGTTTTACATGTGGCTGCTGATAGCTTGGAAGTTTATAGAGTAGCCACATCTCCAGTACCAAATGGTCTGATGTAAGTTAACTATATAAAGCAAACAGACACATGGACGATTTGGTGGCTTCTTCACATTTAAGGCCACAAACAGAGCGTTTCTTTGTTTATTGGCCAAGGAAAAAGTTCTCCACATGTTTGTGACGATCAAAACACTCCCGTTCCATTAAAGCCTTTCACTTGCGCCAACTGTTATATCAACCCCTGACCCTACTTTTTAATTTAAAAATTAGGTTTATATAATTGTGTCGTAGTCACCATTCCAAAGCTGTAAACGTCCAGGCTGGAGGACAGCTTGTCATGTCGGATGTACTCCTCTGGGAGGTACCCCGGGTTACTGTGGGCACCTGTGCTGCGAGTGATGGTGCAGGACTGACTGGCTGACTTAGGACGTAGACGAGCCAAGCCAAAGTCAGACAGTTTGGGCTGCAGGGCATCGTCCAAGAAGATGTTAGCACTGACATAAGAAATAAAGACAAGTCTTAATTAGGGCAGTCAATGCAATTAAGTATTACAATTAATCATAATAATGAAGATAAATCACTCTCCATGATGCCCCTTGACCTGACACATATGGCATGTAAGTCCGAGTAAAATCAAGCTGGACTAACATACCTGGATAATGCGGTGCATAGTCTGATTACTTCTGCATGAATACGCTTAGTCAGACTGGAGTTGGACTTGGCTTGACAAGTTGTCCGATTGCCTGTCTTAGTCAGATTAAGGCCTGAGCTTGATTAAACAGTGCATGACTGCGTATTATCCAATCAGATTACTAGAAAAGCATGCTCCCGTATTATCGGAACTGTAAAAGATATTGACTAAATTATGTATCGTTGCCAGACTATCAAACTGGAAAGTATTTTGATGTTACATATGACCACCTATATAATATTGTGCATATTTTGTGTGGATGAAAAAATACCTGGATATGTTACCACAGATCACTGGACAGGACTGGGCCGTGTGCAGGTGATGTAAAGCCTTTGCGATTCCCTTGATGATGGCGAGTCTCTCTTCCCACGACAGAGTGCACTCTTGTTTCTGCAAGGTGACAACATGCCAGTTAATGTTAAACTCAAAAAACCTGCCGCTTTCAAATAACTGATACAACTAAAGTGAACTATAGTGGATTCTATCACATCAGCTCCTACTGTCATCTGGAGAACCATCATTGTATTGTTCTCAAAGAAGAAGATCGAAGCAGGCACACAAAGTATACAAGCTCCTTAAAGTTCCCATAGACCCGAAGTTCCAATTAACGCTGTTTTTTGGTGTGTATCTGTGCCATTACCTCGTTTATGAAGCCTTAAAGTTTCAAAACAAACATTTCAGCTACTGCTGAGAACACTGGGTTTTATTGTATTCTCAGGCTCTGCAAGTGCTCTGAAAAAGACTAGTATCGCTACGTGAGGATCCCGTCTCCTGAACAGCAGATCCTCCTGCTCTGGGCACTAGTCCGGGCACATCCGGTTGCGTAAGAAGAAGTCTGACTCTGTGTCTGACTCCTGGTCAAAGACGTAAAAGGGACTGTAGCGGGGAGTCGTGACAAAGCCATTTTTAAACATTGTTAAAACAATGTTTTTGATACTACTTCAGTGCTGATGTTCCCTTTGTCAGAGCCAGATTGTCAGTTCACCCAGAGCCCGTGTTTGTTTCGTCTTGCAGTAATTGTGATTCCTGTTTATCCTCTCGACTTTTTTGTGTTGCTACTTTGGGTTTAGTTTTATCAGGCAGGTGCCTCGCTTTTTGTTGTACTCTTTTTTGCCGGTGTCCAGACCCAGCCCATACTTTTTCCCTGGCGCCTTTTTGTAAACCTGGCTGTCAGAGTTCTGCTTTTTTGGGTCGGAGGATAATGGGAGAGCAAATTTTGCATTACTTTGAGCCCAATGTTATGTCAGGTGAAGTTGGTATAAAAAGTTTGAAAACCACTGCCCTAATCTGATTATGTATTAGTATCCCATACAACCCCACTTAAAAAAACACCGTACTATGCTTTTTACATGATATTAAGTGGTATTTCACCAAGACTATCATAAGAGAAGAGATATGAAAAGTAAGAGTATGAAAGTTTGGATCATACCATTCCTCTGAGCAAGCACAAACAGAACTCTCCATAGATGGCTGATCTCTGGCATAGGCTCAGTATCTGTTTACACATATGCCAGATGTATTCCAGGACACAGGTAGTGTTATTGATGGTGGATA
The DNA here is from genome assembly GCF_963457635.1 of Microchirus variegatus. Classification (NCBI taxonomy): domain Eukaryota; kingdom Metazoa; phylum Chordata; class Actinopteri; order Pleuronectiformes; family Soleidae; genus Microchirus; species Microchirus variegatus. The sequence continues at coordinate 18,735,205 of NC_139821.1, forward strand.
GTTGTAATACATTTGTATTATTATTATTCAAGTCATGCAACACGAGGTGCAGTACTTCCTGTTTCACATCCTGTTTCCTGGGTACAATATTACCCAGCAACTATTGTGTTTTTGTTCGTTTCAGATCCTCTTCTCAAAGAACGTGTTAGAATTCACTACAAGTGTGTTCCGACAACTACACTTTATGGATCCTGTTTATATATATATATATTAGCACTGTGCATATGTCTGATTTGTTTCTTAATAATCTGTGCATTATTACCTGAAAAATTAACAAAATTCTTTGCATTGAGAGCAAAAATGTATTTAATTTGTGTGGTTTTTTTTGTCTGTTTATATGATTGATCTTACACGTCCCAACAATGCGTTTAATATGCATGCACGCACTGCCGCGACAATGCTTAAATTGCCAAGGCAAAAGTTAACAGGCTCTTCCTTGGACCATACACCAACTTTCATGATAATCAGTTCAGTAGATTTAATCAGTCACATAACCACCTAAGTAGAAACAGCTGTTTCCCTCATGGTGCAGTTGGGTTTGGTACAGTACAATATGGTCTGGAATGGTAAAGCCCTGGGTTAGGCTTTTATCTTCCAACAGTAACTTTGGTAACAGACGGGGTATGGGCAACGACAATGACAACGACAACTAATGAGACACAACAACACAACAATGAAGGACATCCAACAGTTCAGTTTGTGACTGCTTGTCTCAACAAGACATCAGGATTTGTATGAGAACAGACTGCGGGCATTGAAAAGAAAGAGCGCTGGAAACAAAATGTAAAGTCTGCCGTATGGTATGACCTTATCATACCATCAGGGTGCCAACAAATGCAACAGTATGGGGCTACCAAACTGATCCACTTTGCACTTTCCACACATGGAAAAGCAGCTAATGACATATGTACCTGTTGGTGTAGTCTGTGGTGCAGGGATCCATTGTGGAGGTATGGGTAAACCAGACAGTAGTGGCCCTCATCAGAAAAACAGCCCACCAGGTCTAAGATGTTTGGATGCTGACACCTGTAAACATATGAGCACACTTAATATCTATCACACGAAACAAAGACAAGAGATTTCTTTGACTGAGTGTTGGCACATACATGCGGTGAATTTCCATTTCCTTTTTGAAGATTTCCCACTGCTTCTTCCAGGACACACTGTTGATCTGGACAATGACGGATAAGAAATGTGTTTCTATAAGTGCACATCCTGAAACACACTTCAATTTATGGATAAAAATAAAATGGAACACAAGACCACAGAGGTTCACCACAGAGGTTGATACCAGAACATACCAAAGACGCACAGAGAGCAGATTGTGATCTGATCAGTCAATCCACTTCCAGAAGTGAAGATAACGACAATGTGTGATACTGATGATACTGTCATCAAACCACATGGGTGTTGAAATGGTAACTGCATGCAACAAGAGGGTCACGGCTTCAAATCTGAGGACAGGTCAAGGGCTGGGTTTAAGGCACCCAGTCCCCTATTGCTGTCCACTGCTCCTGCACCCGGCGTATGTATGTTTACTACTGGTGTGTAAGAAGGATGTGTTCAATGCTGAGATCAAATACACTATCGCTGATTGGTATGTGTGCAACGATAACGCATTCCAATTACCAAAGATGTTCCTCTTCAATGTCAATTAGGGCTAAAACGATTAATCGATTATTAATCGATTACTAAATTAATCGGCAACAACTTTGATAATCGATAATCGGTTTGAAGCTTTTTTCATTGTAAAAACAAGATTTCTGATTGTTTTAGATTCTTAAATGTGAATATTTTCTTGGTTTCTTTGCTCCACATAACAAAGAAATCATTAAAACTGAATCATTTTGGTTTGTGAACAAAACAAAGACATTCGAGAACATCATAATTTCCAGCTTTGACAAACACTGATCAACGTTTTTTAACATTTTATGACATTTTATGAACCAAATGATTCATCGGTTAATCGAGAAAATAAACGACAGATTAATTCTCAGACTGCGTTGTGTTTATCTGAAAGCAGCTTTCCAGTCACCTGTTTAAAAACCTTGACTGCGAATGTTTTATTTCTGACACACGCTCTGTAGATGCTGGCAAAGTGGCCCTCTGCGATTCTCATGTCATGATGAAAATGACAGGTTCCTTCTATGATGTCTTGAAAAGTGATGACAGGAGGCTGCGTTTCAGAGGGGGGCGCTGTAATACAGAGACACGTCAAAACACAACTCACGAGTTATAGCGGGACGGCAAGGGAAATTCCACTGAGAATAACACATTACCAGAGGAAGATATGAAATCGTCCTCAACACGTTGATGGCTCTGCGGCAAAGGTGACTCTGGAACAGAGAGTTAAGTCAAAGTTGTGTTCGCTGGCATCACACATGCACCGCAAAGAGGAACCAAAAAAAGGGGGCTTTACATTTCCTGTCATCTGTCATGCAGTAACAATATTTAATGCATATGGAACACAAAAACCCACATACATGAATGCTAGGTAGGTTGTACTTCCTCTGAAGAGTCATTAGAGCAGTTTCTATCATTAGGTGTTAAAGTTAAATAACAGAAAATGTGGGTCCTTAATATTGCTGGGCATGTTTATTTCTGATATGTTTCTAATATTTCCATCATATTTTATTTAAATTGTGGTGGTGCTTTACATACAATTTATTGACTGAAATACAATACACCCCACAGTACTGATATACAATATATATCCATATATATGTATGCAGCCCATATTACTTACAATGACTGATATGGAAGTTATTAACCAATATTAACTCAAATCTTGAGTGAAATAAAATATATAAACCACAATATGCAAATGTATACACAATATAAAATATGGTATATATGTGTCCATATAACAGTATATTTACCCATATAGGAGATGGGGGATATAGCAACTGATATCAGATATATTGATCGTTATGTAGAATCGAATATAGTCCAATACATATATTGACCAATAAACAATATACTGGCCTAGATTTGATATATAGACATTTAAGGGATATTACAACTATTATAGATTGACAGCTATAGAGTATATCTGTCATAGTGGTATTAATCCTGTCATCGTTGTTTAAAAAAAAACAACAAAAAAAAACACAGTAATGTAATGTTGTCATTTGCCTTCTCTTCAATCATATCAGACATGGAATTCAAGTATATAATCCAATGCGTTTGCTGTAACTGACCTTGAGCTGGACCCTGGAAGAGCTGCAGAGCCCTGTGGTGACCCATGTCCTGCAGCACCATGAGCAGGTCCTGTACCCTGGTGTTCTGCTGCGCCCAGGACCACAGCAGCTCTCTGGTGGGACTGCGACCCGCCGCCTCCAGACGATCCAACATGCGAACTTCTGAGTAGCTGGGGACAATGCGGACAGCTGGAGGCAAGGGACGACAACACATAATATACAGTTATATATAAGGCAAAGTGTAATGGTCGTTTTTGTAATTCTTAATATGTGTGTCTTTGCACTGTGGGAAGAAGCCCAAACATCCACACAGACACAGAGGGTGACACAGAAATCACCTACAATCTGGTTACAACAGAAGTCTGTCTGCCAGTCCTGAACAACGCTCATTGTCAATGAAGTACAGATGCTTCCTGTTTGGACCAAATAACACCAATGTCAAAACCTATATGTAAGTTTGTGAGAGGTTCGTTTGTAAGACGGTCGTGTATAGATTGGGCTGACACACCTTGTTTTACAGGAAAGCTACCCTCATAAAAGTAGGAGACAGGGGCGACCGTAGTTTAAGATAAGGAAGACAGAGAATCACTAAAAACTATGTTCATGCTCTTTGCAGGCGGAGTTGTTCACACTTTCTCGAGTATCTACAGTACTCCATCTGATGCTTGACTTGTGACAAATAAAATTCCCTTTATTGACCTCTGCCAGGGAGGTGTATGTTTTCGCTGGAGTTTGTTTGTTTGTCTGTTAGCAACATAACGAAAAGTCACAGACGGATTTGGATGAAATTTTCAGGAAATGTCCGCAATGGGACCAGGAACAAATGATTATTATAAAATTAAAAATTACATTTTGAGCGTGATCCGTAGACGCTATCATAGGTTACAACACTCGCTGTCTGACCCAGGCACAGGGTGTATTTTGAAGGCACCGAGCTGAAAATGTTCTGCGCTCTCCGAGTGCTTTTCTTGTTCATATGAGAGGAGTTTCTTTCTACATCATCATCTCATCAGCTGTTGTTCTTAAGAAGAGGGAAGTCTGACTAAAACGACAATATGTATATACAGTGTATATGTGAGAACAATATATCATCATATAAGTGACATTTAAGGCAATATCACTCATGGTATAGGGACATTTACTATTATTATTATTATTATATGTATGTATGTATACGTGTACAGCACCTTTAAAAAAGGGCTTTTAAATGAATTATTATTTTTTGTTTTCCTTTATTTAACATTTTTCAAGGGAGTCCTGGCCAAGATATACAGCAGCAAATACAATACAATACAATAGTGGAAGTAAATAACCAAAGGTTGTTTGCAAACTACATTACTAATTGGCGAAATGGTAGCATCTACATTATTTAACGTTTGTCTGTTGAAAACAATCAGACCTACTGACTCCAAAGTTTCCGTCAGTAATGTAGAGCCTCCCTCACTGTTGACCACCATGCACCCATTCACTCACTCACTCATTTACCGTCACATATCATGACAAACAACAGCGCTCAGTGTTCACCTAGAGCCCGCCAGCCGAGCGTGTCTCCCCCGCAGTCCATGACTCGACAGAACCGCTCCAGCACCAGAGGAGGAACATCGTAGAGGAAAGCGTCCATCCGGTTGTGATTCGGCCTTCGCCGGCTCTTACTACACTGACTGACTGTGAGTGTGAGTGTGGGTGATTCACATCACTTACTCCTGCTCTTACTCAAACGCGGAAATCCCGTTTTATCATTAATTCGCCGACGTCACGACTCTGAATCTGAGTCAGAGGTGCCAGACACAATAACACACATCTATCTATCTATCTATCTATCTATCTATCTATCTATCTATCTATCTATCTATCTATCTATCTATCTATCTATCTATCAAACACACATACATACATACAAAAACACACATACAGTACATACATGCTAACATAAATACAGTACATTCATGCTAACATACAGTACATTCATGCTAACATAAATACAGTACATTCATGCTAACATACAGTACATTCATGCTAACATAAATACAGTACATACATGCTAACATACTTATAGTACATATATTCTAACATAAATACAGTACATACATGCTAACATACTTACAGTACATACATACCTACATACACACACATGTACAAACATACTTACAGTGTATACATACTTACAATACATACACACATACAAAGACATACTGTACATACATAAAACCATTTTCAAATGTTTCACATATTAGCAGAGGGAAGTGTTGTACAGAAAAACAGGTTATCTCTGTAACGGTTTAACTGTACTGTAAACACAACAGCAAAACAGGAAACACAGAGTTTCACAAAAACAATGGCAAAAGCAGCTCACTTAACACAAAGCGGAAGTGAAGCCACTGGTCTGAAGCACAATGGGATGAGACATTTCATATGATTGTGGTAACTTATCCAGATATCTTCCAGGAATTAGTTTTTGATAGCAGGGTAGAGTAATGAAATGTTACCACAGAAATAAATCTCAGTAAAGCTACGTGGGAGGGGTAAATGGATTTACGCACCGTATCACTGCTTCCTGATATCACAAGTGCCGACATACATCAACATGGTGCAGACCAAAGCTAAACTCTGTTCTTACAACATACAGTTCTTACAATATGCCTTCATTGTTTCAACAACAAACGTGTTGTTCTTACAGCATACGTTCTTACAAAATGACGTTCTAATGCGAAACATATATCGTTTTAACAATACACTTATCACATTATATGCAACACTATTTTTATTTTGCTGATAATGCATCAATGTTTCCATAGTCTTTTTTCACATTGAGTTATTGTCCTATATCTATCTATATCTAAGTTAACCTGGTTTATTGTTATTATTATTATTATTATTATTATTAATAATAATAATAATACTGTCCAGGGTGTACCCCGCCTATCGCCCAATGTCTGCTGAGATATGCACAGCACCCCCCGCGACCCTCTGGTGGAGGATAAAGCGGTAGATAATGGATGGATGGATAATAATAATGCATTATATTTGGAGGCGCCTTTCATGACACTCAAGGTCGCCGTACAACAACAAAATAATACAAACAAAAAAAATAACCGCAACGAGCAGAGTTAGTGGGAGTAGGCCGGTTTAAAAATGTGGGGTTTTCAGATGGGATTTGAAGATGGGGAATGAGACAATATTCCTGATGCTGAGAGGCGGGGGGCCCCATGGTGGATAGAAGAGCCAAATCTGAGTGTCCGGGAAGGGGTGTTGATGTGAAGGAGGTCAGAGAGGTATGGGGGAGAGAGGTTATGGATGGCCTTGAAGGTGAGAAGCAGAATTTTAAAATTGATGCGGAATTTAAGCCAGTGAAGCTGTTGCAGAACAGGTGTGATGTGATTGATAGATGGGATCCTGGTGATGATGCGGACGGCAGAGTTCTGAACCAATTGGAGTTTATAGATGGACTTGTGGGGAAGACCAATAAGAAGGGAGTTACAATAGTCAAGGTGGGATGTGACCAGGGAGTGGACCAGGATAGCAGTGTAGTCGGGAGTAAGGGATGGGCAGAGACGGTTGATGTTGCGTAGATGGTAATAGACTGACCGAGTGGTGTTATTGATGTGGGTTTGGGATGAGAGAGTGCCGTCAAGGACAACACCCAGACTCTTAACCTGTAGGGAGGGACAATCAGAGGAGTCATCGATGGGGTTGGTGAAACTTGGAGTGTTGGAAAGAGCGGATTTGGAACCTATGAGGAGAACCTCGGTTTTGTTACTGTTGAGTTTCAGGGAATTGGAAGAGAACCAGGTTTTGATTCCAACAGAGGGAGAAGGGCGGGAAGGAAGGTGGAGGTGGGTTTGGAAGAAAGGTAGAGCTGGGTGTCGTCCGCATAACAGTGGAAGTGGATATTGAATTTGTGGAAGATCTGACCAAGGGGGAGGAGAGAGATGATGAACAGGATGGGGCCAAGTACAGAGCATTGCGGAACACCAGAGGAGAGGGGAGATGGTTGGGATGTGAAGCTTTTCAACTGGATAAACTGGGTGCGGCCCGAGAGATAAGATTTAAACCACTCAAGGGGTGTTTCAGAGAAGCCAATAGATGCTAGTCTGTCGAGGAGGGTGGTATGAGAGATTGTGTCGAAGGCTGCACTCAGATCGAGGAGGATGAGGATGGATAATAGTCCGGAGTCAGCTGCCAACAGTAGGGCATTAGTCATTTTAAGGAGGGCTTTTTCTGTGCTGTGACGTGGGTGGAATCTAGACTGGAACTGTTCGTAAAGTAACTTTAGCGAAAATAACATATACAGTATATCTCTCAGATCACAGAACCCTGGAAGGGACATGAAGGGAAAACAAAGCCTGAGAAAACACAACAGAAAAAAAAGCTAAATGACACAAATGAAAATCAGTAGTTATTTTTATTGTAATGAATAGCAATATCATACATTTATCAATGTTCACACTTTTCACACACCTTACATCTGCAGTAAATGCATTTACACACAAATATAGCCATGCATACTCAAACTCTTTAAGTAAGAGAGACGGTGTTATACTTCATGTGAACAAACAATGGTGTGTTTTGTAATAGCAGAATAATATATCAAATGAAAACATCCATGTACCCTCTCAAGGCACTTAATTAACCCTTAAAGCCCTGAGATCTGTTCACTTGCTTTTTACTTGCGGTTATGCATCTATCTCATCAGCCAATCACATGGCAGCAACTCTTTGCATTTTGGCATGTTGACAATCTGCTGATCACAAATATCCAGGGTTTCCACACTGAGGTTGACATCAAATTCAAGGACTTTTCAAGACCAAATTCAAGTGCTGTGACGACACATCATAAGATGGGAGCGCTCCTTTTTTGATTTGCAGCATGTTCTGCATCTGGCCATGTGACTGTCATTGGGATGTTGGGCAGGCCAGTCTTTGTCATTTTCTTTTGTGAGCCAGAGATCTTGGAATTTGCATCACATAATTTGCTCTCTCTTGCTTAAAGTTACTCGCACAAAATTCAAGCTCTGTCTGTTTAGGGCGATTTTCAAAAACTTTCATAGTTTTTTTTTATATATTCACAAACTTTCAAGGATTTCAAGGACCTGTGGGAACCCTGATCACTGAAGATGAGATCGATGATGCAAAGAGGGAGGGACAGACTGGGACATTCACTTTTAATTAAAAAAATTTTTTAAATCTCTTAATAATCACACATATATTTGGAATGAAAGGCACTTGCAGTGAATGTTTACATGTCGTACATGTACATATATGACATATGACTTAATAACATCAGCAAGTGCTTCATAATAAATCATATTGCCCTGGAAGAGTGCAAAGTTAAAGATAGAATAAAAAATACTTAAATTCTTCATGTTTATATATGCAATTTTTTTGTTCAAAATGAAAGTTTTCCTGTCTGTGTGAAACAGCAGATATTTATATAAAGCAACAGTTAAAGTGATAGTTCTGGGTTTTCTTTTGAAGCGCAGTTGTATGAGGTTAGCACAGACATGAAGAAGAAGAACATGGCTGTCAGAGCAGGGTCTCAGCAAAGGAAATGGACACATCAACTACATTAGAGTAGTTGGATTACTTTTTCGATGTAGCGGTTGACTTTATTATGCTAAGACAAATTGCAAATTCATTTCTGAGTTGGTCTACTTTTGACATTATGTCAGAATAAGTTATTTTCTCTTACTTTTCCCATGTGTGCACCTCATTTTCTGGTCCGAATGATCATCAGAAATTCAATGATGTGATTGAAGGAGTGTTGTCATGTGGTGATTTACAGGCCATTGCCTGGTGGGCCAACGCACATTTTGATGTCATAATTCAATTTTTAAAATGTGCATTATAAATCATTTTTATCGACCGACAGTATTCGAGACAAGAAAGCGGCCCATTGGTTGAATTTCTTGAAGGACATTGGGCTAGTCCAATGAAAGCTCTGAAAGCTCTCACACCTTAATCTGTGTGATGATTGTTAATCGATGACTAAATTAATTATTTGATAATCGATTAATTGGTTTTAGAGTTTTTAGTTTTTTGTCACAATTAATTCCAGCTTTCTGATTTATTCAGCTTCTTAAATGTGAATATTTCCTGGTTTCTTTGCTATATTTGACAAAGAAAAATCATTAAAACTGAAAAGACATTTGAGAATATCATAATTTCCAAGTGTTTGATCGACATTTTTCAACATTTTAACTACATTTTATGGACAAAAGAATACTCAATTAATCGAGAAAATAATCAACAGATTAATCAATTCTAATGGAGAGACTTCTCGAGCAGTGTTTGACAACCACTTTTACTTCAAGATGGGAATTGTGGCACCGTGGCAATCTCTCCCAAGATTTAAGTCATTGTGAGTAATGAAAGAGCGTATAATTTTTTTTTGTTGCATATCATATAAATAATCGTGGTGGGCCAACATGGCCATTTTTTGGTCCCAGTCCAGCTGTGTTGTGAATTACCTGGACATCTAGCACTGTAGACAGTAGAAAGATTCATAAATGATGGCAGACCATGGTGTCCATACCTCATACAACAACGCTTCAAAAAACATGAACTATCCCTTTAAAAACAGAGGAAAAACACAGAGACACCTGTTGCTGGGAGCTAGGACTGCAACTAACATTCATTGTAATAATGCATTCATCTGCATATTGTTTTCTTGATTACCCAGTTGCTGAATCCACAAAATATTAGAATATATACATTGATGCCTCCAAAACCTGATGATGTTCTGCCATGTCTTATTTTGTCCACAAAACAAATAGTTGGCTTCTCATCAAAGCCAAAATGGGTCTTCTCCAGACTGAGCACAACTGTGATTATCAAGCATAGGGAGGAAAAGTGTTGTCATTCACATTGTTACTGAGCAGATTACAAACAATAAGCTGACAATGAATTTGGAACATACCTGGAACTAGGCAGAGATGATCAATTTAAACATCCGCTTCTGTGGAGAGAGAAAATATAAAGTGTTGAGAAAGTGGTGAGACACGTGTTCCAGTGATACTGATACAGTTGATTATTTATCCCTATCGTTGCAAACTATTTTGATTGAAAAACAAAACTGATAATTTGCCTACAGACCGCTTAAATTCATGTGCATTAATGTGTGATAGATTGTAATTGATCATATCATTTGAAAACCTCATACATATCTGCTTTACCAATTGACTATTATCATGGCAATGCCAACAGTAAATTCAGAGCAGACTAAGACGTACCCCAAATGTGCTTTTTCATGGTTCCCATGTGTGTCACATCGCAAGAGTATTGTGCTCCTTTTTCCGGCGTGAAGGTCGCATATTTGGTCAGGTGGTAATTCCAGGTCTCCTCAAATGCCAGGTCTGTCTCTTTACCTCCACCCATTGGCTTGCCATCCTTTAACAGCTTGACGGTGATCAGCGGTGGGAAGAAATCGCTCACATGACAGATCAAGGTGTTGGGCTTGCCAAACTCTTCTCTCTTATGGCTATACACCTGAACCTTGGGATGAGCTAGGAAAAAAACAAAAACAAAAACAATAACTGATGAAAATTAAAGACCAAGTCTTAACAAAGATATAGTGTACATATATACAGTACATATATATATACATCTACTGTATATGTATATTAGGGATGTGAATCTTTGGGTGGCTCATGATTTGATTCGGATTTCTTAAGGTCACGATTCGATTCAAAATAGATTTTCGATTCATACAGTTTTCGATTCAAAAATTGATACGATGCATAGTGTGTTAAGGCAAATTATGGCATCAAAACAATACCGTTTGTATAAGATAATGTGATAATGTGATCACACAAAGGCAAAATTAAGACAAAAGTTAACATGTATTTATTCAAAACAAAATAGAAACTTACTTACTGTACAAAAAATAGCTTAGGCTAGCTGCCTTTTTCTCCCAGGAGTTACAAAATAAACTGTACACAAATAACACAAACTGGTGTTTTGTGTGGTTTTTCAAAATAGAAACTTAATTTTTTTTTTTTATAGATTTTTGAAGTTTATGAATCGATTAACAATCATGGATGATTAGAATCGCGATTCCTATGTGAATCGATTTTTTCCCCCGCCCCTAATATATAAGTGTACTGTATATACTGTACATACTGATACACACATACACAGTACAGTATACAGCAGATATTTCTTTAAATTAAATAGTCGGACAAACACAGGATTTATCAGTAACTCCAGTATTAACAGCTCTGTGTTATTGTTCAAGTGTAAGGATAGATCGCGCTAAATAATCTGTAGAGGATGTTTTTTTTTTCTGAAAAATATTTTCAGACACGAAAACAATTTTTTTGTTCATGTCGGACATCTTGCTCATACCTCTTCCAGTGACAACACTGACAATCAGTGAACGGCAGTTTGACTTCGCATAATATGGTCTAACCTTTCACGTAAATGAGTTTACTATAGTTAGACACTAGTTTTCTCAAGGTTTTTACGTAAATTAATAGGAATGGTTCATTGAGGTAATACACTACAGCAGTACATTTTCTGTAAGTTTTGAAACCTAACACACAAGTTCCCCGTACATGTAGAGTACAGTCGGCCTACAGTCACGTATACTTACAGGTTTTCTCCTGTGAAGCGCAGGTCAGACCCAGAAGAATAACGCAGATAAATCCCCTCATGACTTCACTTTTTGTCGGACCGTACAGAAAAACGTACAGTATATTTTTATGTCAGGTATTATACACGATGTAAGTGGTCAAAATGTCCAATCTCAAATCGAAAGTAAACCTGGCGCTGGGTGATCGTCTCGAATAACAAAAGGCGGAGCTACAGCCCACAAATCGGATAGGCAGCTGTCTTAGATTAGCCAATCAACAATCAGGAACAAAAATCACGTCATCAGTTACTAGGCAGAATACTTTCCGACATGTTGTGGCGCAGTAAGTTAGTCATTGGACTCACATTGGACTGTCAGAGCTTTTATTAAACATTAGATACACGCAATCATCGTTTTATCATCATTTTATTACGAAAACGGAAAATGTTGCCGTTCTTCCCTTTTAAAACACTTGTCATTCGCTCCACCATTATTTACGTATATTTACGTATTTACGTATATTACGAGTATTAGAGTCACACAAGGAGAAAAAAAACACGTCGACGTTAATCTCGTCATGGCAAAAATATGTATTTTCTTCATGTGTGGCCCTCATATTCTGTCATAATTATTGCTATGTGTGAACTTACTTTTAAATGATGCTGTGCTTGCGTTAACATGTTCAAATATATCACCTGAAACACTTATTGAGAAGTTCTGCTTGTGAAGTAAACAAGGTAAACAAGAATATATCCGCCATCTTTTCCAACAAGACATTGTTGGTCCTTATATACTGGGAAAACGTTTGGTTATTACCTCATACATTTTGTATCACAAACAAATATATTTTAGGAGTCAGACACAGAGACTATACTTGCATTATTTTAGTCCTCCTCCCACACTTTAAGATTACAGAGTAAATTATCTCTGTATTGTTTGGTTTCACTGAATATGCTAATAATCTTAACGCTCAGTTTGACTTGATTAAGATGCTAATCATTGCATGTAAGTTTTATATTCACAAATCAAAATGAACACTTTTTTTAAATTAAACAGTACATTTCTTCAGTTTCAGAACAAAAAAAGTGATTAAAGACATAAAACCTTTGTAACCTTTTATTATTTTCAATGAAATGTATACATATTGAGATACTTTTAAAAATTAAACTGTCCACCTGTGTTTTTCTTACATCTCTTGTCCTCACTTCCTGTCGTTCAAAATGTGAAGTAAAAACATTTAATTTAAAATAAGAGTGAAAAGAGCAGATTATACAGAAATAATTAGCTTTCACGTCAATCATTAATAGTAAATTAAAAAACAACTCAAAACTGGTCTCAGGTCAAACGTTCATCTCCGTTGGAGCCCTGAATAATTAAAACTGGGCCAATTATTGACATGTCTACATATAACTTTAAGTGTTGCTATTTTCTACTAAATAGATAAATATTTTTATAATGATAGAGCAAAGACACATTTTCACAAGAGTTATTTATTTAAACGTGAGAGAACACACATTATCTGGTCGAGAAAATAACTCATTATTAACCCAATTTACGTCAGTAAAATAGTGTCAAACAGTCAAGAGGCTAAACAAACAACCACATTTTATTATTTTTACCAAATATACAACAAATTTAAACAATCAAAAAGCTGGAAAACACGTAAAACAGTGATGAATGACAAAGAACTGACGTTTCTTCATTCTCTCATAAATGACATAGCCATTGAAAAATTATATTCTCCCTAATGTGATATTGACGTTTTTATTTTGTGGATAAAGTGAAGTGATAAGAATCTGGATCATTTGTAATCCTGTTGATTGAAGGTGTGAAGAGTGAATTTGAGTCAAACCCCCTGGCATCCCTTTCAGAAAGAGCGGAAAAAGAAACTGACATCACAGCGCCAACCTCCGCGATTGGACTGGAAAAATCATCTGGCAGAGTGGTGGAGCAGCTTCACTGAAACCCGATGGATGAAGAATTGAATTTGCCAGGCTGGAACTTTGCTCCTCCTTACATGTTTGGCTCTGAAATAAAGGGAGAACAAAGAGAGTCATATCCTTCTCATAATATCTACTTAACCTGGTTTGTTTGTTACATACAGCTATGCTCTGTTTGTTTACAGGACATATTCTTTATACATTGTCTTATGTCGATATTGATATCGCAACCTTGATTATCCACAAATACTGATATCTGTCCAATACAGTCCTTTTATATATTTTAAACAACTACGCCCTTAATTCATTTGTCCTAATTCATTGACAACTTGGCCATAACAAAACATCTGCTCCCATAAATAACAAATATAAAGCCTTACAACATTTTTGCTGCATTTTATTTGCAGTGTGTGTTATAGAATCATTTGTGAAATCTCTGGGATATTTAGGGTTTTTGTATTGTGTCAGATTTGGAACAGAATGTTGATACTAAATATCGCTGTATTTTGTAATGTATTTGCATATTTTTTAAAATCAATTTTATGGTGTGAGAAAGTGCGGATTGTGTCATTTTGTGAAATATTTACTTATCTACCCACGACTTGGATGACAGCTGTATACAGAGCATCATTAACATGTTCCACACACTCACCCCAGGCATAATCAGTCACTTTGGAGCTGTGAGTGATGCGACAGATGTATCTCTCTCCGTCCAATGGCTTGAAGCCCACGTGCTTGGTCAGATGGAAATGCCAGTTATCTCCAAAGGCCAGGTCACTCTGCTGTGCAGAGGGGATCTCTCTTCCATCCTTCAGAAGCTCGATGGTGATGTCAGGGGGGTGGAAGTCGCTCACACGGCAGACGAGTGTGTTGTCTTCCCCGTACTTGCCTTTTTTGTCACTGAACACCTGGACTTTGGGAGGACCTGAAGACAAGAAGGAGGGACATGACGCTCGACTGCTGAGAACCAGACACAGTATCACCAACATCTGATGCCTTACAATGGGGTCGTACCTATGTTCCCCGATCGGGGAGCATTGGACCTTTTAAAAAAAAAAAGGGTCCTATGTTCCCCACTTTGTGGAAGCCTGGGTGTGGAGCTCCAGGGTAAAGAGTTAGGGTTAGGGTAAGGGTTGGGGTTGGGGTTAGGGGTAGGGTCCTATGTTCCCGGGTCCTTTTGGGTGAACAGCGGGGAACATGGAACCCTTTTTTAGAGAAAGGGTCTTATGTTCCCCGGTCACATACAAAGCGGGGAACATAGGACCCGGGGAACATAGATATACGATCCCCCTTACAATATGTCACTGACATGGAATGCAATTAATTAATGGATCAATATAAATCTTGTTTTGTTATATCTGTTTGTGCTACTTGATTTACACTTGACACTTTGTTAACTTCAAAATAATATTTATAGATTTTTTTTAGTTTAATTCTAATCATCATTATTATAACATTACCATTATTTTGTTTATGTGCTTAGGATTTTACATGTTTTGTTTTATTGTAAACATTTGAAATTTGAGTGAATTTCCGTGGATAACCATGAGTGGGAGGAAAAATGGAAGTCATCATCTTTTTAGGTCATTCCAGGACCTCTTGATTTATGACAACCTTACAATTCTTGTGTTTTAGAGCAATTTTAAGAGTAGATTTTTTTTTTTTACAATATAGAATTTTTAAGTAAAAAAAATATATAAATAACCTGAAAGAGAAGAGGTAACATATTTACGTTGTCTGCTCCTTTGTTAAATAGCATTACTTGTTCTGGTTGCTTTTTTTTCTTTGTTTCACTTTGTCTTTTTCTGTCACAGAACTTGACTATAATTTTATATTTGAACAAGTCGGCAGTGACAAGATGACGTCCTCTCCTTCACACAAAAACAATGGGATATCTTTGGGGAACAACGGTGTCCAAGAGCAGGAAAACGTGGAAGTAAAGTCAAGTTGACGGCCATCTTATATTTGTATTTACATAATACACGCAGTTTTCTAATAGGACGTAACTCATTTTACGTCACTCACTGAAAAAAAAACCTTAAAGTATGCTTATTATCTTCATATAACAGTAGTTTGAATGAACAGTTAATTTAGGTCTCACCAACTTTAGTCATAAGAACCATTTTCTTTCATCTGTGTAAAACGCACCTTGTCTGTCTAGCCAGTAGAGGGCGCTGTTACAGCAGAGAATTGAGGCGTTTTACTGGAAATCGAAACTTAATAAATGCTGAAGGGAATTAACATTAAAAAAAAACCTGTTTTATCTTGTTAATTTATCACATTCACGCTTATCCAACTTCCACAACGACATATATTTGTTTGTGAGTGTGATCAGCGTTTCACTCATGTACACATTATGTTATCATCATTATTATTATTATTATTATTATTATCAAAATGTTCTGCATTTTTCTGTGTAGTTTGACAATATACAAAACACACAGCTAAATGTACCTGTCGTGTAGCAACTATAAAGGCGTCAGACTGTACAGTTAGCTTGTTTCTCTGTAGTAAAACGGTTCCAAACAGTTACCGGATAAAGAAAAACGACTACTTACTGTTTTTGGACTCCACTGAGCAGTAAACGACAGCCAGCGCTGCCAAACACAGAAGGAACTTCATGCTTGGTCCGAATGATGTGTTCGAAAAAGTGCGTGCGATCTCTGCGATTATCAGAGTGATCTGTAGCGAAAGTATCCGGAGACGAGCAGTGATATAAAAGTGTCGAGAGGGACCGCCCCCAAACACAACAGCAGCCAATCATTTATTCACACCACGCTGTTACCAGGTAGGGTTTGGCCACACAGGTTTGGTTCATGAGCCTGTAGAGAAACACAAGAGTGAGCCTCTCTCCCTGCTCTCGCTTTTATTTTATAAAATACACTGTTTTCAAGAAAGTAAAATCAGCCTCATTTGTTTTTATAGCTAAAAAAAATAATATGATTTTAAGAAAAAAAATTCTAACTTTCATGCTCTTATAGCGAAATAATTTCAATGTACATAAAAGTGGACGAAAAAGGCTCTGCAACTGAATAATTTGTGGTAGGTCATCATAAGGTTATTTCATACATTTTTACTATCAATACTATGACTATGACTCAAAATAATTGCAGTATTTTTTTATTTTTTAAATAAAGGTTTATGTCAAACCACGCACAGTAAATTAAGTTTAAGTCACACTAAAACAATGAATCCAAAAAAGACTGTGTTAAATTAAACACTTTCCTATTGGTGTGTCTGTAGTAGTACAGCATTTCATAATAGGGTGAATAAGGTTATTATCGCCTAGGTGAGCCGTGCTAAATCAATTATTTGAGGACAATGAAAATGATAACAGTGTCCTAAGGCCTTCACAGTGACCTCATTTCAACCTTTAAACACATGCCCATGCAGGACATTGGAGCAATATCTTGTTTTCTTCCCTTTCATAAAGTTCGACAGGTTAAAACAATGTCAACCCCCAAAATGAAAAAACAAAAGTGAAACTAATCACAAAAACAAGTGCGCAGACATCAGAAATCACATCCACTGTCTTTCTGAAGAAGCAAGTTATGTTGTTTGTTTGCTTGTTTGTTTTTCATAAAGTGTTTTTAGGCCAATTTAAAAGATCATATTGTGAAAAGTAAGTGAAAATATAAATATGTTTGTGTGTATAATGTGCATCCACAGTATATAAATAGACAACAATAATATATTTTCATATTAAGAAATTGGGATGGGGTCATTCATGAATGTATGTATGCAGTGCATCCACACAAACAGCTGTAACAGTGTATTTACTCACATATTTATTTATTTAACTGACCATACACTCGTGCTAAATGTTTAACAGTGTATTTACTTACATATCTTTTACTGACCATACACTCGTGCTAAATGTTTAACAGTGTATTTACTTACATATTTATTTATTTTACTGACCATACACTCATGCTAAATGTTTAACAGTGTATTTACTTACATATCTTTTACTGACCATACACTCGTGCTAAATGTTTAACAGTGTATTTACTTACATATTTATTTATTTTACTGACCATACACTCGTGCTAAATGTTTAACAGTGTATTTACTTACATATTTATTTATTTTACTGACCATACACTCGTGCTAAATGTTTAACAGTGTATTAACAGTTGCTGTATAAAAAATACTGCTGATTTCACAGAAATATAATAGCAAATTAAAGGTAAACATTCTTCGATAATCATTATTAAAGGGTTTCTACATGTATCTGCCTATATGTGATGTGCCCAGTTCCTAAAAGGGAAACTTGAGTAAAAGTACAAGTATGTTACCAGAAAATTACCTTGGTAGAAGTTGGAGTCACTGTTTATAATATTAGTAAAAGTCTTAAAGTAATAATAATAATAATAATAATGCATTATATTTAATCTTTAAGTATATGACATTTACTCTACGTAAGTATCAAAAAGATGTTAAAATGTAAAGTAGCTCATCAATACTAACAAGTAACAAAGATAGTTAGAGGAAATGTAGTCGAGTAAAGATTAAAGTTGATAGAAATATAAACAACAAAGTAAAGATATGTGAATTTTGTACTTATTTGTTATTACAACACTGCATTGTTTTTAAACTTGATGACCACCTGATTTCCACTGATATGTGTTTTCTCCTATGTTTTCCTCATTGTAATTAAAAGTATTATTCACCCTCTGCAGTTTGAGCACAGTTGCACAACTGGTTTGCATTCACAGAGCATTTTTCTCGTCTTGATGACCAAGCTGCTTTACCCGTTCACACCCATTCACTCACACAACAATGCGCTGCATGATTTATCTATTTTATTTTATTTTGAATCACTCATCTGGAACAACAGAACAAGTCCAAAGATGACTCACTCTACCACTGAAAAAATATATCTAGTCATGGTTAGATATATTTAGATATCTAAAGAGTGATCAGCAGTTATTTGATTAGTTTATTTATTTACATTATTTGGTTTTATTTTGTATTTCAAGTAAAAACCAAAGCCATTAAACTGCATTATTTGTTTAATTCACTTAGTGTGTCACTTTATAATGTTACATTTATATCAATAATAGTGAAGCACCAGCTACTCTGAGGCTGTGTGTGTGTGTGTGTGTGTGTGTGTGTGTGTGAAAGTAAAGCCAGTAGAGGGCGCTTATTTCAAAGCAGAGAATATTTTTTTTATTATTGTAAATCGAAAGTAAATCCATTGCTGAGGGGAATTCCACCAACATGATAAAACCCTGACAAACCTGTTTTCTAATGTTTCTCTTTCACATGAGACTCTTACATCAGCTCTTGACCACTAAAAACACAGCACATTCTGGTTGATTTTTCATGTATTTCATTTTACATTAAATAATAATAAAAAAAACATTCTCATTATGATAATACAATGTGAGCCAAGGCATAATATTGTGTATTATATATTATTATGTATTATATTATACATTTACAAGTTACTGTTACTGTAAGTTACTGTATTGAATACTTTTTTTGTGTATTTTGTATTTTTTAAGTACAATTTAAAATCAGGATTTTGTATTTTACTTGAGTACGTAGTGACTCAAGTATTGTACTTAGTTACTTTATAAATCCTATCCGTTACTGAGTAAAAATTCAGCACAATGAAGACCTACAGGGTGAAAATATACAGCAGAACCAGACTAATGATGATGTGATTAGCACCAGCACTGGCGCGTGGAACATAGAGGGCGTGGCCAAAAGTGGCGTAATATCCTGTGTCGCGTGAGCTCCAAAATAGTTTTGGATTTCTGACCTTGTCATATTTCTACTACGCTCACACCCCACGCAAAGTAACTTTTACTTAAAGTACATTTCAAATGAACTACTTTTTACTTCTACTTGTGTACATTTTCAGATGACTACTTTTACTTTTACTTGAGTAGTATTTCATCAAAGTATTGGTACTTTTACTTGAGTACAATATTTTAGTACTTTTCCCACCTCTGAGAAATACTGTTCTACTGTATATACCAGGGTACGTGATCGGAATGGAGCTGAGCGATTTTGACCGGAGTGTGTAGAAAATAAAACACATAAAAAAATCATAATAATAAATTAAATAATAATAATTAGTGTCACCTAAGGCAATCTGACAACTTGCAGAGTCTGAGCATACATGAGGAGGAGAAAATGGATTTACCCTTCAGTGATGCTGTATCTCTCTATAAGCTCTTTGACTAAGTTACAGAAAAACAAACAGTGAACGGCGAGCTCTTTTAGTTCATGTGTTGTATGGACTATGAATCGCATTATCCAGGTGTGTCTTGATTTTAGTCAGACTAATGTGTTTACATTACATTACAAGACAAATGATTGTCTTAGTCTGGCTAAAATCTGACTTATAACACACATGCAAACCCACTGAGTGTGTGAAGTATGACTTCAGTTGACTTTGCTCAGCCCATTTAAACAGCTGTATTCTAACGGTGGTGATAATAGTGTCCAATATTTGATGTAAAAAGTTTGAGAACCACTGTGTTAAATGGTAGAATGAGACACAATAGAGATCACAAAATACTTTGAGCAACTGGTGCAGGAGATGGGAAAATGTCTCCCTTGAGCCTCCTGATGTATATTTTATTTTCACAACCTTAAGAAAAGACATGACTTCTTAAAGTGTAACAGAATGGTACGTCTAGCTATATAAAGTCCAAAAAAGTAGTCATGCAAAAGCTGCTCCAACCATGAAAAACCAGGACTTTTATGTTTGTTTGTTTTCCTCCAGTTATTTTGGACTTCCCCTGCTGACACTGGATTTTGAAGTCAAAGTTCAAAATGACTTCAATCATGTTTACGACATGAATTACACCTGACACAGTAAGACACAATGTAATATTAGCAGATCTGCTCAGCAGATGACCATAGTCATATACTGCCATCTGCTGGTCTAAACGTGATGTTTCAGACACTATCCCTGAGTTTGTGTCTGTTGATTTAGATCCAGATGGTGAGGAATATCAGATCTTTCAACACATGAACACAAGCTCTATTTGTGTGTGACACATTTTTGGCATACATATTTTCTGGCTGTGTTGCAGTAAAGTGAACTAGAAATACTTATCCTCTATTGTCGTTATAGCATTGCTAAAACAACAAATCTAACGGTGGCTTTAGATTTCTTTCTTCTTTTCTTAACTTTCCAGCAGGAAACTGCAGCGTGTTATCAATCGGACATCAAAGCACAGTTTTGATGACATCATAGCACCCAGTATCTGTTATAAAAGTTTATTTAACCTTTATTTAATTCAACTGATCGTAAGAACCCATTGGCGTTGTCGGTTTACAACCTACTACATAGTGTGTGAAATAAAACTTCAAAAGGTTTGCTTGTTCAGGTTGTCCTTTCCAGAGGGGAGTTTATTCAGCTTGTAGTGAGCAGTTTAGTAAAGGTCTGGACATATATGATAGTTTTTTTTTCCATACCAGATGGTGGCGGTAATGCACCAATCCGTTGTATGCCAACCGCTATAAAACCGCATTAAAGAAGAAAATTCCGTCCACACTCCAGTCCAGTAGGTGGCGCTAATGCACCTTCGTATCCATGGCATCGCCTCTTAAATAAACACCAGTGCTTTCGTATTCTCGTGACCACTTTTCATACCCTGTTATATTCTAAGCCGAGGAAACACTAAAGAGGCACAATGAGTACGGAAAAATATCCCAGGTCGTCCATCGAAGACGACTTTAACTATGGCACTAATGTTGCTACAGCCAGTGTTCAGATACGAATGGGTGAGTAAAGTGTGAAATGTTTGACTTGTAGTGTTGACGGCACCTAAGCTAACGTCACGTCAGCTAACCTAGCCATGGCTAACCTGCGTAGTAGTATTGTTTGTTAGATGTACATATACCGTTCTGTTATTTTTTTATGCCGTATTATTATTGTCATTGTGCTTTTTGTGTCGTATGCGCCGCGTTAGAGGTCATGTTTATTACATTAGCACTGTTACTCATAAAGCTAGCCCAGTATTCGCTCGGTACTGTAACACGGGTTAAACAGTGGTGAGAGTGAAACCACAGAAACATTTCAGGATTAACCTGAACAGCCTGAATAAGACTATCACATTACATTAACTCCAATAATGTCACAGCTTAGAGTAACCCGTCTAATGTAAGTCACATAGACTAAATTTCATTATATTCAGGCCACAGTGCCACAATATAATGCTGGCATACGCGTAAGAAACAATTAGACTATAGTCTGCAACATGTATACAGGAACGTTAATGGACTAATTATTAATTGTAACAATATAATATAATAATATACGTCACAATCTGAATGTTTCTTAAACACAAAAAGTTCAGTGGTCAGATAATCTATTTTATGGTCATTAATATCATACACGTTGCTTCTATTTAGAAAAAACAATTGATGGTTAGAATATAATTATTGATGTTCATGAAAGATGTTGGAGAAGCCTTTTGGCAAGTGGATCGAATCAATTGTTTCTTGTGTCCCCAGTGGAAGCCATGTTTACATGTTTTTCCAAGTATAGGAGGCTCATAAAGTGCAGTCAGCTGTATGTAAATGCTCACACAATGGCTGTTATGTAATAAAGAATAGCCTCACATTCATTTCATAAAAAGTACCCACATTAAGTTGAAGGTTCTGCTGCTGAAATGATGCATCTCCACATCTGTCTTCACCGATCAGACTTCCTGAGAAAAGTGTACAGCCTCCTCAGCCTGCAGATCATTCTGACCACAGCCACCTCTGCTCTCTTCATGTTCTCCCAAACTATCAGGGAGTTTGTCCACACCAAGTAAGTATGCTGTGTGTAACCAAGATGTGATTTCATGTGTCATCTTTAATGGTCCTGTTTTCTTCCATTCTGTCTCCACAGCTGACATGCACAAAAAGCCAAATAACAAATGCACATTACACACACAGCAAAACCCAGAATCTATATTTGTTAAAAGGGTCAAATAAAATCACTGATCCTCATTTACACCTAGTAAAATTAAATTATGCTCACTTAGATTAAAATATGCCACACCCCATAATAGTCTGATTGAAAATGATTATGTTTGCCTTTAAAGTAAAACACTTTAAAGCCCCACACTCAAAGTTTTGTTTGACCTATTTCAGCTTTGATTATGACACACATTTGTTCTAATGTCCAAGTATTTGTATTAATGATGAGACTTGGACCTCTGGGCTCTGTAGAAATTATGTCTCATGCACCATGAACAACTCTTTCATGGTTTGAACTCCATGAATGTTGGCAGTGTCATCTTGGTTTACCTGGTCATTAATATATTTAAATCATCAGCTGACCTCATTTTTGGCCCCATAACTGAGCCCTAACCTGTCTGACGACTGAAACCACCCAAAACATTCATTACACTGCCCCCCACAGCCACACAGGCTTGTATGGTAGACACTGGGCCAAATATTTGAATACATGACTTGTGTTTTGGCAGGGTTATGTATGTTTATGTAACTATGATGCTGAAATACATGAAAAAGCAGTTAGTTTTTAGGTCTACTTGGCCCTCCAGTGAAATTAAAGTTTTTTTTTGTTTGTTTTTTTTAACTTATAATGACTCTTTTGTATTTGTCAGATGTGTACATATATGGTGCTTATATTACAGTAGCAGTGCAGTCTAATTTGGACTCTGCTTTCCTCCTCAGTCCTGCGGTGGTTTTGGTCCCAGCACTGGGTTCTCTGATTCTTCTTGTGGCCTTGGCCGTGTACAGGCACCAGCATCCAGTCAACCTCTACCTGCTGCTTGTATTTGTAAGCCTTTTTTGTATTTGTATGATAAAGGTCCAAGTCGGAATATTTGGTGAAATCTGGGCTGTCTATACCTGGCATTAGAATTTGTTTTCTGTGATAATTATTATTATTATTTACACATGGTATTAACATGTGTCCACATCAAATACTCAGGGTGTTTCTTCTTCCACTGTGTAGCCACAACTCTAAGTTCGGTCTAAGGTGATAATTAAAACTAAAAACCTGTTCAAGTTCAAATTATCCAGCCTAGAATGCTACGGACATTTTAAATTAATTATCAAGTTTTCCACCAGAGGGTTCTGTGAACGCAGTTAGCTTCACTAGAGCTGATGATGTCACACGAGATGACCGTGGTCAAGTATCACGTGATTTGCGGTTGTCTTGAGAGATTTGTGCAGTGGACACGGAAAATGGCATATTTTAAAAGACTGTTATTTTGGAAGGATTTTCCAAATCGGATTTTCCAGCTCTACTAATAATAATTATTAATGTACTAATAACTTCTAAATGTATTTGTTTTTGCAGACTCTGTTGGAGGCAGTTTCTGTGGCCACTGCTGGTGAGTAACCCATCAGAGAGTCTGTCACTTTCTCTTGCTTTGAGTCTGTTGACAGACTGTCCTGACTGCGGCATTCTCCCTCTCCACAGTGACCTTCTATGACTACTCCACTGTATTGCAAGCCTTGTTTCTGACCTGTGCCGTGTTTGCTGGACTGACAGCCTTCACCTTCCAGTCCAAAAGAGACTTCAGCAGATTGGGAGTAGGGTGGGTGTGCCACAATTTTGTTGTTGTTGTTTTTTTGAGAGTTGTTTTTAAATCAATGCTGCTTTAACCCTCTGGTGTGTTCTGACTCTACAGTCTGTTTGCCTGCCTCTGGATCCTCCTCATCGCAAGCTGCATGAGGGTGAGTTGAACTTTCTCACTTGAATATGTTGTTTCATATATGAACAGGAACCACCCTTTCATCCTCAAGCCCCATTTCCACCATGGGGAACAGTTTGATTCAGTTTGGTATATTTTATTTAATTATTTGTGTTTCTATTGTCAAACTTTTAAAGCAGAACTATTCAGGGTTTTTACCTTAATTTAACAGCTTCAGAGTCATTGTGATTATATGGATGGATTCGGTGATATATCATCATCATTTGCTTGTGCTATATGATAATCGATATGCCAGCACAAATCTCAATATTTTAATGAATAAATTAAGGCACTCTAAACTGACGCCAGGCGCTGCTACTTCATGTCTCCTTGTGGACGACACTGCTCAAATGAATTGAGGAAATTTGGGCAGAAGTTACCTAGCGGAATAATGGCGTAGAAATCTATGCTGAAATGTCCCGTCCACATTTCAATACATAGATTGTATGCACTACTATTTAGACAGATATTGTGATGTATCGCTATATCAGGGTTTCCTCCTGAAAACCTGCTAAGCCCGGTTAGTACCTCTCGGGCGCACGGCGGTTTTGTAAAAAAAAAAAAAAAGTTCACAGGAAATTTTTAATTATGACTATTATGTGCTATTGTAAGACATTTATTAACAATACTTAAACACCAACTATAGAGTCTTACAAAAAGACACTCTTGAAATTAAATAAATAATATAATTTTTTTTCACTCAAGTTAAATATTAGGTAATTGGCCAGTGAATCTTAAAACAAGCCATGAAATGGTTACTTTTAAAAGTAAAATAAATCAACATGCGGATTTTATTTTTGCGCACCGCCCCTGCGCTGTTCTCTTCTCCCTCTCCTGTGCTGTTCGTCGCTCCTGCGCTTCTGCGTCTCCAAGCGCTCATTTCATATCTAAAGCAGACTGGATCATTTCTCTACGTGTTTTATCCCCACATAAAAATAATGATCTTTATGAAGAGGATCGAGTACAGTCGCGATGAAGTGCAGGGAATCTGAGTAGATCTGAGTAAAACGTGGTGACAAACTCTTAAGAGCAGAGCGCACTTTTCATCGTTTTCACTCCGTGGTCTCAATCTTTGTGAAAGAAGATGCTTTAATGCTGCAATTAAGGGAATAACCGATGCATCAGATGAGCTGATCTCTTTAGTTAACTGCTCAAAGAGAGAGAATGTTCTCTGTTGCGAAGTGAATGTCGCGGGGAGTTCAGAATCTGCTCCGTATGCAGCTAAGTTTTGCTTTTGCGCAGAGATTTTCCAGCGTTTAACAGGTGCTGTATCACCGTGTTGTAGCTGTGTTTCGACCGCCAAATTATTGGTGCTTCCCTAAATATAACATCTTTATTGACAAGAATGATGTAACCGTAATAAGCGGGCCCGTCAGGCTTATAATACACTGGGGGAAACTCTGGCTATATGATTGTCTTGCAATATTGATTATCACAGAATAATTGTATTGTGATATTATTGGTATCGTGGACCATGTATCATGAAGTACCATGTGATTCCCACCCTACTCCTGCTAATGGGTAACCTTTTTAATGAAAGATAAACTTGAAAAGATGTTTGTTTTTTTTGTCGTCTATGATTTACCAGTTCCCCTATCCACTTTGCAACCCTAGCCTACAGTGTGATGTTCCTAGGTTTTGCAGGCGTTGCCTTCATGGCTGCTCTGTTGTCTTTGCAGTTCTTCTTCAACAGTGATGCCACAGAGCTGGTCATGTCTGCCGCTGGTGCTCTGGTCTTCTGTGGCTTCATCATCTATGACACGCACCTGCTGATGAAGCAGCTGTCCCCCGAGGAGCACATTCTGGCCTCCATCAACCTCTACCTGGACATCGTCAACCTCTTCCTGCACATCCTGCGTGTCCTTGACTCTCTGAAGAAGCACTGAGGACGGCTGCTTCAGGCTCTCTGGAAGGCCTTATCGTCATCATTTTCTTCCTCTGTGGGATGTTTATTGCTGCCACCTCTGGAGTTAAAAAACTCCTTCATGACACAGTCTGTCATATTCTTTCTCTCTGCTCATCATCTGTCCTCATGCCATGTTGTCTCATTTGCTATATACTTTGGTTCATTTCCCCCAATTATTTCTGAAAGCTGATTGTGCTTTTGTAACAAATTAAGGATCTTTCTATTTATCAAGTGTCTAAAGTAAAGTTCACATGATGCTGTAAACTTGTGTGTGTGCAGGTACATGTGTTTTTTCTATGTCGTGGATTGGTGAACATTTTTTATTGGGCTTTGAAAATGCTACCAAAAAGGGGAAATGATATGGGGAATGATGAGTGATAAAACCTGGCTTAATTAAGTTTGGCTTTATTTCTACAGGTTGACCCCTGAAGTTTAATTGTAGCGGTGCGAACTGTGATCTTTTTCATGTTTTGTTGATGCTGTATTGCTGTTTTTTTCTGTCTCCCACTTCATCTCCTGATGAACTGCTGTTCATCATGTTTCAGTTGCCATCACAGCGTCCTGGTCTGTGGCTGGGTTCTCCACATCCTGTGGTACTAATGAGGCTTTAAATGTATGCTACCTGGTTATAAAGCTCGCTGGCACACCCCAACTGGCCCAACAGCTGCTCTGCTTCTTGTTTTAGTGCAAGAAAGTCTTTCCCTTTCAGGTTTCACATCTAATTCTACTAATTTGTTCTTGAACTGTGTTGTTAATGATTTCAGTGTTAACATTCCCTCTCACATCATACATGTTAATGTTATGTATGATAGCAAGATGATGAGACATAGTACACTGGTTTGAATGACGTTTAACAAAGTGCATGTCTGGGTTGGTTGTACATACTGTTATTTTATGGTGTTAATGTAATTGTGGAATTATTTTGGAACCAAAATATAAACGTAATATAATTAAAAGTGAATGAGATGAATCTGTGCATACTTGTTTAATTATTATATACTTAAATAATACATACATACACTGTGATTATGAACTACAAACTCTGGAGGGCAGCATTGCACACCACGGTTTGCAGCCTGCCAGAAATGATCATACGGAGCAAAAAATGGGGAGAAAAAACATTCCAAATATAAGTGAAAAATATTTCTCCTGCTTCTTAATCTCGAAAATGTGACTTAAAAATATACGTTTGTAAAGTACCATAATCTATCTCTTTACAATTGGACTTGGATTATTAAATAAAAATAAAACTGTCCCTGATTAAAATCAATCTCGGTGACAGCTACAGATTTGCAGTTTTCTCCAAGGAACAGGAGTATTAGATCTTAGGAATCCCTAAGTTGAACAAATGTTTGTTTATTCTATTGATGTATTTATTTTGAATTAATCTGGAGTGAGGTGATTGATTTAAGGTGATATATGAGAATAACATTTAAAAGTGTGATTAATTTCTCCATTCCTTATTATTCCGTACCTAATGTGGTCGCTATAAACTACCATTTTTGGATGCTTCTCTACAGCTTTTTGAGATTCCTTGCCGTTTTTAAAAAATACAAAATTAATTTAAAACAATCTTTTTCTGCAATTATATCCACTGAAAATGAAAGGTGGATGCTACCCTAGTGTGCCTTTGATCTGTATGTGGGTTGCTGTGGAAATGAACTGTCTGTGTTTTGGGCAAAGAGGGTTAAACACTGCATGAAAAGCACTTTCTCGTTTACAGAAAATAATGGTATTTTAATTTAAAAAGAGTTTGGAACGCTGAAAGAAATGATGACTTTAAAAGTCTCTATGACTACGCTTACTTCCTTGAATTCCATTTTAAAGCGCATCTTTAACATGCATGTCCTCGTTTTGTCTATTTTAGTTTTTTATTCGTTATCTTTTTTTAAAAAGAGTTTGTAGGGTGAGAGTGGGAAGAAGAATTGTGCATTATGGTTTTTAAACAACCTCCCGCTGAGGTTGGACCTTGAATGCAGCCCAGTTGTTCTGCTGCCACTTCACCCCTACGTCACTTCCGTCACACAACCTTCTCCCAGAGTTTTGTCTAAGATGGCGTCAATGCAGTTAACGGATGAGGAGCTTTTCTCCGAATTAAAGCGGCTTGGTTTCACTCCAGGTCCGGTCACCGAGAACACCCGCCCGGTATATTTGAAGAAACTCAAGAAGCTTCGCGAAGAGCAACAGCAGCGGGGCTCCCGGTCAGGTAAAACCCGTAACAGCGCCGCCGTAAACAGCATCACTGGCGGCGGCAACACGGCGGGATCCAGGCCAGCCAGCCATGACGTCACGCACCCGAGCTCTAACAGGAGACCGGGCCGGAAGTCCTCCGTCCTCGGCTTCAGCTCCGACGAGTCTGACGCCGAGACTCCCCTAAAAAGAAAGGGCCTCAATCACAGCGGCAGGGCAGACCGAAGCCCCGCTTTTCAATCGCAGGCGAAGGTAAGGCCCGTTACTACGCCGACTGTGGCTACCAAGAGCCAGTATGGCGCTGGGAGTGCGCTAAATAGCAGCGTTTCTTCCCCGGGTCCGGACGGACACAGAGGCGTCTCGGTGGGCTGGGGAGTTCGTGCCAGATCCAGCCCTGAGGCGGAAGGGAGGGATTACGACGAATCGGGAGATGAGGACGATGGTGAGGGGGGAACGGAGAAGAACTCTCGCTCTTTAAATGGCTGTGGTGCGTCTCACTTGGCGTCTAGCAAGTTAGCCGGGGATTACTCCGACTCGGACGAAGAGGAGGTTGGAGCCCTCGGCGCCGGAGACCGACGGCGGGACAGACTGGAAACTAGACGGAGTCACACTAAAGCGTCGTTCCTTTCCCACGGAGGCGGCCTAGGGTCCCAGACGGGAGGGGCAGCCAGAGAGGCTAACCCGCCTGGGAGTCTAAACATGGTGGGAAGCCGGAGGGAGGAGGGGGAGGAAGACGAGGTGCAGAGGAGGGACTCGAACTCACCGGGAGGCATGCGGAGCCATAACTTTCCCAGGAAGTCCATCTACGTGTCCCTCGCCGAGAACCATGGAAGGGAAGCGGGGAAAAACAACCACGTCGACAGCGAGGACGTATCCTATAAAAGCAGCGACATCAGTAAGTTCAGCATCGGGCTCAGACCGCGCATCACCAGGTACAGCAGCCTGTCCCAGACCTACAGGGGCAACCACTCCAACCACACCGCTCCTAACCACTCATACAGCCAGGCAGCGCTCAAGCAGAAGCTGTCTGTCCCAGAGGATGAGCTGCTCCAGCAGTTCAAAAGAGAAGAGGTGGCCTCCCCGGGAAGCTTCAGTGCTCACTACCTATCCATGTTCCTGCTCACAGCAGCCTGCCTCTTCTTTCTGCTATTGGGCCTCATGTATCTGAGGATGAGGGGCTCTGGATCCTCAGAGGTGGATGGAGTCGGTAAGTGTCTGAAAACCTCTTCTACTCTTAACCCCCCCCCCATGATAAAGATGCCAAATGGTGATTAAAAGGCAGATAGAAGTTTTATCTCCATGCTTCAAACGTGTTTTTTTTAGAGGGCAATATATGTTCCTCAGCATCAGTCTTTGCAATACAGAATCATGTCTTAGGGTTTGCGTGTAAATAGAGCTGATGTAGCATCAACTGCTTTAAGATCCAATGTGTAACACTGTAGGAGGCTGTTTTATGCAGCAATTGAATATTCTACCACTAATTGTATATTTATAAGTAAATAGTAGGTGGTCTGGCATATTTATTCAACACTGCTGGCACAGCCGTCAGGATCAGTTTAGGGTTAAATGTCCTCTTCAGGGACACGTTGGCATAAAGATGAGGGGACCTGGGTATTGAACCCCCAACCTTTTGGTTTGATGATCACACACTCTGCCTGAACCATCTATAATCATTATTAATCCCTTTTACAATAAAGTTATTGGGTAATGTAGATTTGTGCACCAGTGTATACCTGCGAAGAAAAGACAATTAACACCATTCCTATTGCACAATGATATTTTTTCACCCCTGCGTCACCTGTATTAATTGCGAAGTCATAAACATGCCAGACGACAAAATGACCCACCACCACCACCATGACACTGACATTTTGTATCTCAACCCCTCTTTAAAAGATCTTTCAATTTATCCAGCTGATTAAATTCACATCGTAAAAAAGTAAAGCTATTCTTCATGGCTAACAGCTATGCTAACAGTTGGAGGATGACATTTCAGAATTAACCTACACTATAACCTTTAGAGGTGAACCTTCTCCAAACTTTTGAATGCACTTTTCAATGTTTCAGTACTTTTTTTTGCACAGCTTGCTGTTCTCTAACAAGGAGCTCAACAGCAAAATTCACGACAGGTATTTGATCCATGAATCGACCAATACATTTCCTGGTTCAATTAGAATTGGTATTTAAACAATCCTCCTCATCATGCTGTTCATGTTTTGACAATTGATTAACCACTTCTTCCCTGACCCTCTTTTTCGAAAAATGACATGCCCAAACTAAATAGAGTAAACCTCTGCAGTTACAAGCTCTATGTGTATTATCTTGGTATCAAAATAAAGATAACACTTGTGAGATTCCACCAGAGGTGTAAGTTTCACTGTAGATGCCACTGTGTCAGAGTAAATGTACATGGAACACAGCATAACTGAAGGATTTTTTTCTGTCGCCTAAAAAATATTACATTTTAAAGCAAATATCACCTTTAAAATCTGCAGTAGGAGCTTAAAAACACACAGAGGTCATGTAACAACATGTGGATATGAGCTGTGCAAAGTCTGATGCTGCTGAAATGAAGCAGAGTGAAATTACAGAGGTTTTAGTAAAAGTATGCGTTCTCTCTTTTGGCACAGCTTGGCACCATCTGTGCCATTTGAGATTTCTTAGGTACCAAATTATTAAAAAACCATTAAAATGGTACAGCTGGAATCTGTGGATTTTCCGTTGTCCAATCAACACGTTTTTTTGTTTACATAATCACGCTGACGCTCAGGTGCTGCTTTTAAATTTCTGCGCTGTGACGTTTTTTTCCGCTCCTGCTGTTTGATCCATCGGTGTTTTAACTTTGTTTCATGAACATAAGAATGGTTTATATGATTTTTTAGCTGAGTTTCTGACCTTTCTGTGGGTATGCAGCATGTCTGTGTTTGTTAAAGTTAGATATGGTTTAATGACGTTTTTGTCGCTGCGTCTGACACTGCCCCCGATCCCGGGGGCAACCGTGAAGAAGAGGCAAGGCAAGGCAAGGCAAGTTTATTTGTATAGCACCATTCTTACACAAGGCAATTCTAGGGCCCTATGAAATCCGTTTTATTTTTTTCCAAATTCCATTTTATTTTTTTCCAAATTCCGTTTTTTCCGTTTTAATTTTTTAGAATTCCGTTTTTTCCGCTTTCTTTTTTTTTATTCTGTTTTTTTTTACCTTTTATACTTACTTTACCACCATAGAATGTGTGCTTTTTGTGTCAGTGAATAAAATGTCCACTGAAATGCAACTTTCTTCTTGAATCCAATAACTTTTGACTTAAGTTAAATCCTAATTAAGTAAATGCCAGTGAATCTTAAAACAAGCCATGCAATGCTGGTCACATTTTAAAGTAAAATAATTAACATAAATAAAAAAGTGTTAGTGCCCCCTCATCTGGTGCAGACGGATTTCTGCGCACCGCCCCTGCGCTGTACTGTTCTCCCTCTCCTGCGCCGTGCGCTTCTCCGTATCCGACTGGATCGTTTCTCTACACGCAATATTACCCCTACAACTCTGCAATTAAGGGAATAAAAGATGCATCAGATGAGCCGATGTCTTTAGTTAACTGTTCAAAGAGAGAGAATGTTCTCTGGTGTGAAGTGAAAGTCGCGGGGAGTTCATAAGTTTCACTTTTGCGCAGAGACTTTCCAGCATTTAACAGGCGATGTTCCACAGTTTACTCGCCGTGTTTCGGCCGCCGAATTATCGGTGCATTCCTAAATATAACATCTTTATTGACAATAACAATATGACCGTAATAATGCCGTATTTGATGGTGTGACTTGGGTTTCAATCGGCACCTGGACAAGGGGACGCTCGCCGGTTACATGCTGGCGCAGCGCACTTGTTCCGCGGTTTAGAAAAAAAAAGTGTATATAAAGTAAATAAACAAGCAACACGCACTGGGGAAACCCTGGCCGGGTGAGTGTTTGTGAGGAGATGCACGGGTGGTGCCACGAATGAGCGTTCCCCGGAACATTTCTCCAGACAAACGTTCCTTCTCCTCACGATGACAGCATTTCAGTCACATTATGTCAATTTCCGCGATATTCCGCGTTTAACATTAGATTCCGTTTTTATTGGCCAATTCCGCGATTCCGTTAACACGGAAATCATAGGGCCCTACAATTCATAGTGCTTTACAGGCAGGAAATACATTTGAAATTAAAACACAATCAATTAAAAAAATCAAGTAAAGAAATTAAAACCATTTAAAACATCAAACAATTTAAAATCAAGCAGAAATGAGTGTAATATAAAATCATTTGAAATTTAAGCAGAATAAATTCAAAAATCAATTATGAAATTAAAACAATTTAAAACATTTAACAATTTAAGATCAACAATTTAAAACATTTAACAATTTAAAATCATGCAAAAAAAAATGCAATTTAAAATCATTATTTTAAAATCATTAAAAAGGAAAGTTAAAGTGGTTAAAATTGGTAATATTAGAAAGCTGCAGCAAACAATAATGTTTTATTGATTTAAACAAGCTGACAGTTTGTGCCCGCCTCAGGTGTTCAGGGAGCTTGTTCCACAGGTGAGGACCATAGAAGCTAAATGCAGCTTCGCCCTGCTTGGTTCTGACCCTGGGGACGCTGAGTAAACCTGTCCCTGATGACCTGAGGGGTCTGGACGCTTCATAATCAATGAGCAGCTCTGACATGTATTTAGGCCCAAGACCATTCAGCGACTTGTAGACTAGTAGCAGGATTTTAAACTCGATCCTGTGACTCACAGGGAGCCAGTGCAATGATTTAAGGACAGGTGTGATATGGTCCATTTTCTTACTGTTGGTCAGGACTCTGGCAGCAGCATTCTGGATGAGCTGCAGCTGCTTGATTGATTTTTTACTAAGACCTGTGAAGACACCATTACAATAATCTAACCTACTAAGAATAAATGCATGAACAAGTTTTTCCATGTCTTGTTGAGACAGAAATCCTTTGATTCGTGCAATGTTTTTGAGATGATAATAGGCTGATTTAGTGATGGTCTTTATGTGGCTGTTAAAGTTCAGGTCTGATTCCATAACTAAACAAAGATTTCTGGCTTTGTCAGTGGTTTTTAGTGTCATTGAGTCAAGTTGGTCACTGACCTCAAGCCTCGCATTTTTGGGACCAAAAACAATAACTATTGTCTTTTCTGCATTGAGCTGGAGAAAATTCTGGCCCATCCACTGATTGACTTGTTGGATACACTTACTCAGCAACTGTAATGGACCGTAATCATGTGGTGACACTGTAATATAGAGTTGTGTGTCATCAGCATATGAGTGGTATGAGATGTTAGGATATTCCATGATCTGGGCCAGTGGGAGCATGTAGATGTTGAACAAGAGTGGCCCAAGAATGGAGCCTTGAGGGACCCCACATGTCATCTTTGTTCGCTCAGATTCACAATTGCCCAGTGAGACAAAGAAGTCACGATCTTCTAAGTAAGATTTGAGCCAATTTAGCGCCGTACCAGAAATTCCGACCCACTTCTCCAGTCTTTGGAGCAGCATGTTGTGATCAACAGTGTCGAATGCAGCACTGAGATCCAGTAACACCAACACTGAAGTTTTTGATGCATCATTATTAAGACGTATGTCATTTAAGACCTTAATAAGTGCAGTTTCAGTGCTGTGGTGTGGTCGAAAACCTGACTGGAAAGCATTGAAGAGATTGTTTTGGGTCATAAAAGAGTGAATTTGTTGATAAACAACTCGCTCAATGATCTTGGACAAAAATGCAAGGTTTGATATGGGTCTGTAGTTACTTATTAAAGAGGCATCCAGATTAGGCTTTTTCAAAAGATGTATGATCACTGCAGTTTTCAGGGCCTTGGGAAATTGTCCTGATAGAAGAGAAGTGTTAACTATATTTAATACATCTGGGGCAACACAATTAAAGACATCTTTCAGCAAGCTTGTAGGCAGCACATCAAGACAGCAGGTCGTGGATTTTAGATTCTGAACCGTTTCTGTCAGAGATGTGTGGTCTACGAGTTGAAATGTTTCTAGGTTTCTAGAAGGCTGAGGAGGAACCGGTGACATAACCAAGTTGCCTGCGAAAGAGCCACATGCTGTTTGTCTTATCCCCTGAATTTTATCTGTAAAAAAAGCTGCAAAGTCATTGCATGACTTGTTGGACAGCAGTTCTGGAGGGACAGATACTGTAGGGTTTGTCAGTCTGGTGTTGGTGTTGGTGTTATTTCTGATAATCTCAGAGAAAAAAGACTGCCTTGCCCTTTTCAATTCTTGGTTAAAGATGTGAAGGCTATCTTTATAAATGTCATAATGAACCTGGAGTTTGGTTTTCCGCCATCTGCGTTCAGCCTGCCTACACTCTCTTTTTTGAGCTTTCACCTGAGTGGCGTTCCTCCATGGTGACTTTTTTCTTCCAGCGATAGCTTTGGTCTTAATTGGAGCAATGGCATCCATAACAGTTACAACACTGGAGCTGAAACTATTCACAAGGTCATCAACAGAGGCTGAGGGCAGAGCTGGTGATGATATAAAAGCCTGAGTGAATAATGTACAGGTGTTATTGTTAATAGACCGCTTTCTTATCACCTCTGCTTCTCCTTTGCTAATACTAGCAGGGATGGTCATTTTACAATGAACACTGTAATGATCAGAAAGAGCAATATCAGTCACCACAACATCAGAAATGTTTAGACCCTTGGAAATAATTAGATCCAATGTATGGCCCTTGTTATGTGTTGGATATGTTACATGCTGTGAGAGTCCAAAGGTATCAAGAATATTTAAGAGTTCTTCTGCACATCCATCATTCACATTATCAACATGAATGTTAAAATCACCCACTAGAACCACACGGTCAAACACAATGCAGATAATAGACAGTAGTTTGGAAAACTCATCAAAAAACATTGCATTATATTTTGGAGGCCTGTAAATGGTTAGAAATATTACACGACATGAGTTTCTCGACTGAACAGCAACATATTCAAAGGAGTTGAAATCTCCATACAGCATTTTCTTGCATTGGAAAGTTTCATTAAACAAAATGTTTAAAATGATGTGCTCCTCTTTGCTTTTTGAAGTCGTCTTTGACAAGCCTCCAAAAGCAGAGGAGACTGTGCAGTTTTTTTGCCTCTTTCGCGGCGGCTGTGCTTGGAGCCACCAATGTATTTCCACTCACGTAGTTGTGGGTGCAGCAGAGGCACACTGAGACACATCAGAGCCACGCATCGGAGACTCATTGCATTTACACTGCATTTCGCTGTTCAATGTGGTCACAAATGCTTTGACCACCTCCACAAAGTGGTTTGTCAGATCGTATAACTATCTGTATCCAATGCGTTTCGGGTGTATTTACTAGGGATGTGAATCTTTGGGTGTCTCACGATTTGATTCCGATTCTTATGGTCCCGATTTGATTCAAAATCGATTCTGCATAGTGTGTTAAGACAAGTATGGCATCAAAACAGTACAGTTTATATAAGATATTATGATTTTTAAATAAACTGATTCCAATTATGTAATCACACAAAGGCAAATTTAAGACAAATGATGGTAATCATTCATTCAAAACAAATAAAAACTTACTGTACAAAAATAACTTACATTAGTGATGGCAATTACACTACAGTCGATCGTCGAGGTCCACGTGCCGAATTTTTGTCGATTAAAATGTTATTTTATTTTTTTCAGCAGCAATGCGGGGGTGGAAAATATTCTACTCTGTACTTCCTCATTTTAGGCTCAAAAACATGGCTGTAATGTCCGTTTATTGACCATTAGAGCAGCAATAATAAAATTGAGGGGCAAAAAAAGGAGGGGGGGGGGGCGCAGTCTCCACAGTCTGGCACGGGTGTGCCACCAGACGGTGACGTGTTGTTAGGTGTCCATCAGAGTGCATGATCTTGACTGGGTGAGATGCCGTCTTCATTTGTGTAGGGCTTGTGTTGTGCTCCTACAACCCGTCCTAAACGTAAGCGCAAGCTCGTTCGCTTCTTTAACCTCGTTGGTCTTTAACTTTAGGTGTATAAATAGAAACTTTAAAAAAACCAAAACATTTTTGAAGTTTATGAATCAATTCAGAATCGTGAATGATTAGAATCGCTTCTTATGTGAATGCTGTCAGAGCCGTCAGACTGTTGAACTCCAGCCACAGCCGCTAAAATCAAAGATTATTAGACTAAAGCAATGAAATATGCCAATTCTGATATGTTCATTTACTCAAAACGGACAGAGGAACCTTAGCCATATGCCATTTTTGTGTCAGAGCTGTGAAAAGCAAACTGTTGCTTGCAAAGTTGGACTAAACTAAAAAATAAAACAAGGGGGGTGTCTGAAGACACACTGTTACCTGTGAAACACGTGTGCTCTAAAACACCCCCATTAGCACTTGGTACTTAACTCCTAATAAAATTAATGAAGTAAACCTGGCACAATAAACCTGCAAGCACAACCCCCAGATTAGTCGATTTTTAGTCAAAATTTCAGGGCTTTAATTGACCAAATTTCTTTGGTTGATTACAGCCTGAGTGTAAAGGGGGCCCCTCTCACGGTAGTTTGTTTGTTTCTGAGGAGTAGGGGTGTCAAATATTGATTGAAGCAACATCACATTCTCGACCGCGGAATCAAGGATTAAACCACGGCCCCAGCGTGACGTCCAGCGGGCATGCCACAGTGGGTAAACAGTGTTGTGGTTGCCATTGTAGCACGACTACATGTTCCCTCCTCCTGCTAACCCGAATCTGCTGCCAACTAATGGTAACCATGGCGACTGCTGATTTGGGCAACACATTGACTCGCACACTTCTGAATTCACCAGTGTGGAAATATTTAGCGTTCCGTGTGAGTTTTGTTGATGTTTGCGTTGTCGACAAGAATACCATATTGTGTAAGCTCTTATGTGTGTGTAGCATGTGTGCTAAAATGGCATCTCCACATGCATTGTAAGGACGTACGTACATACATGTAAGCACAAAAACAACTCCGTTAACACAGGAACTCCTCAGTGAGAGTGAAACTTCCTCAAAATCCAACTTGTGACCTTATTTGGTGGTGGAAAACCATGGATTTAACTATTTTCTGGTTATTTTGTTTTACATTCATACTGTAAATAAGTTATTTAAATGTGTGGTACATTGCAAACCAATGATGGACAGCAGTCACGACACCATGCATTGAAATTGAAATGGGAGTTAAAGTTATCATTACATATACCAATGGTCTAAAAATAGCAGACCCATCTGCGCTAAAACAGAGAAAAAAATAAAATCAAGGATTTTGAGTATCGTGAGTATGGTTTCTCTAGTAAAGTGAAATGACTGGGAATTTTAGGTTCATGAATTATCTCCAATTCTGTGAAACATGAGTTAGAACATGATGAAACAAATTATACTTTCGGTAAAGGAACTAACCCCAGTCCACTGAAACTGCAGGCTCATCTGAGGAGTGGGTAGGACTGGAGGGTACCAACACAAGCAGTGTTTTAATGACACAAGTTACACACTGGATCTTTAAGAGAACTAGCTTCTGTTAAAAATGTTTGGCAGATCTACCTTAGGACTGAGGCTTCCAGTGAATCTGATATGGAATATGGCGTGTGGTCCTTTGCTGTGTCTAGAATAAAGGCATAAACCCCCGAAATATCTTCAAAAAAGAACATTGTTTGCTAATCTGGCAGGTGAGACGATACACACTGCCACTGGCTTTACATGATTCCACAGATCTGCTGCACCGAGCTGCATTCACTCAGACAGTGTCACTGAAGCGCAGTGACTGCATTTCCTTCCATTTGAAACAAATTGGAATCACCAGTTTTTCCAAATACTACTGGTGTCAAATTGAACATGGAGCAGCAGAAGTCTCACCACATGCACACCACACACTTTACCACAGACATGGTGTTGAATTTCAGCTGTAAACATTTTTTTCACTGTACACAATTTATTCAAACTGCACATATATAACTGCTCTCGTGATGTAACAAACAACTATGTTTGTAGCCAAGCAAAGTTGTTTTAGGAGCTTAAGACATGGGAGCTTTTTGAGCACTGTATTACCATGACTCAGACAGTAGGACTGTGAGTAAACAGGTAAACAGCCAGACGTTGAGTTGAACTTGTCACGTACAGTCCATCATAATTGTGTCATGAATGGACTTGGCCTCAGAAGAGTTTGGCTGATGTGGTGAGGCCTCCAGGGCTCTGGCTTCATGTACAGACACTGACTCACGTGTGAAGTGATGTCTGAGCTGCACTCGCATTTCAGCTCTCCAAACATGCCGTCTTATTGTGAATGGAAAAAAATAACTCGTTTCGCTCCCTTTAATCCAGCCCGTGTCCTTTTTTTCTTGCTGTTGTGTTGCATTCACTTTCCAGTGTCATTGTCATTGAGCATGCTGTTGATTCTGTTCTCTCACTGTACCACTTTTCTCTTTTTTGCAGTTAAGAGCCACCCTTTTGGCAGCGACTTTGACGCTTCTTATGTAAGTAGATACTTTCCAGTGACCATCCTCCTCCTCCCTCTCTTCAACTTATCTGTGTACTACAGTTGTATTGCAAAGTTTTTGTTAAAACACAGGAAATGCAATGTGTACACTCCAACCTGGAATTAGATTGGGAAGCGTAATGGATGTGAGCATTGAAAGCAGCTTAAGTGCTGCCATGTTAATGAAGTTAAGTTGCCCTCATGTCCCAGATGCAGCCTTCTTACAACTGAAGTGTGCCCTATTGTCTGGCTTGGAGATGTTCCAAATATTTTGTCCAACAAGTATAGATTTAAGATCCAAGCTTGCTCGACCAGTTTTAGCCCAAACTGATTCTTAATACTGTGAATCACACATTACGCCTAGTGAAGCCGACTGTAATATGTGTAATGTGAGAGTCTCGAAAAGTCTCAGGTCTCGCGAGAAACACATATTGCTTTATGGCACCATAAGATCAAGGCAGCAATAGCATTTTTAGGACATTCATCATGGCAGAGCTGGCATTACAAAATGCAGAATAAACTGTTGTGAAGAAGAGAAAAGCACCATCTGACAAAGTGAGGGCCCACACGCGAGTAAACATAGAACCGGCTTTTTTTTCCACGAATGGCGAGAATTGAAAAACTCAGAAGCATGAAAAACGGATGCCGACCTACCATGGA
This sequence comes from Microchirus variegatus, assembly GCF_963457635.1. Classification (NCBI taxonomy): domain Eukaryota; kingdom Metazoa; phylum Chordata; class Actinopteri; order Pleuronectiformes; family Soleidae; genus Microchirus; species Microchirus variegatus. The sequence continues at coordinate 18,774,829 of NC_139821.1, forward strand.
CATGCCTCCACGGCTTGTGTTCACCAGCTCTGTTGGAAACAAATGCATAGCAGAGGAGAGGCCTTATGCATACGTGTACTGTGGTGTCTTAGAAACATGTTCTCTAAAACTGTAGGGAGATAAAAAATAGCTCGAAAAGTTCCACTTTAACATAGGATTTTCCTTTAAAATGGCTAAGGTGATATAATATGTTCTGTACGATATGCTAGGACTCTGAAATATGAAGCTGTTTATCCACTGGTCCTGCAGGTGTTTCAACAACACTAATCATCTGTCGCTCCAATTTATGTATTAATGTTTGCACTGCAGTGCTATTATATACAGTATTTTCAATTCAAATAATGATTAAACTAAATATTAAATCCAGGCCCTGCATATTTTCTGTAAATTTAATGGGAATTTTCAACCTTGGTTATCTGCTATCCGCACTTGCCCGATGACACTCAAGGAAGGATTACATTGTGGGTCAAAACTTGGCCTGTGATGGGCTCTAATTCTCAGGTTTCCCAGCACACTGCTTCCTGTGTGTGTACACCAGTCATGAAACACACAAGTATGACGAGAAGTAGATAATAATTGGTGTGTAGTCTATGTGATATGACGGTAAACACTGTATCCCCATACTCCAAAAGATTTCTGTTTAATCATCTGCATCTCAGCCTGCTGATGCTGCAGTGCTCGTGTGCGATAGCTGTCCTCTAGAGTGCAGCATTCTGCTGCTTGTCCCAGTGAAAACGAAGAGTGTGCAAATGATTTGGCGGTTACCACCAGTGACTGGCTCCTGAACTCAAACACACTGAAGTGTCTGGACATTCAGACATTCATCACTCTGAGCAGATCACATCAGTTGGGTGGATTATGATGTTTATTATTTGAGAAAGTAATAACTTCTTCATATGTGTGAATGCACAGCAAACTCTGGGAAATATCTTGGTCTGATTTGTTTTTACTTTCCCCCCAAGAGTCCATGTCTGAACAAAGCTCTACTGCTTCTCATTAGATTTTGAGTTTGAAATGAAACCTTTTTTAGCCAGCAAATGGAAATATGTCCATGAATACACACTAAAAGCCTTTTTGATGGTGTTTTGTTGTTTGCAGAAGAAGGCGGAGAAGGACCTGATCCTGAAGCTGCTGCTGAATCTACATGACCATCTGGCCTACATCGCTGGTAGCTATTAACCCCTCGTTGTCTTCCAACTAACTGACTACAACTGAGGCTTCATCTATCCACACTACTCAGAAAACAAATAGATTTAGTTCCAGATATGCCTAGCTAAAGTTTGGAAAGTGTTCCCATCATCACTCATTCTTTGTTATCAGCCACCATGAAAAGCTCCATTAACTTATTTTAAGTTTCTGTTTCACCCGGTCACTGGTCTCCAAACAAATATTCTCGCTCCTTTCACTGTTTTTCAGTCTCAATTGTTGTACTCAATGAACCTCAGCAAATTATGTCATAGGGGAGAAACAGCTTCCTATGTACAGCAGCAGGTGTGCACGGCTTACTCCAGCCTGTTTTCATGAAAGATTCGTAGAAGAGCCGTGGGCTCCGTGGTCACTTGACAATGCGCTATATGCCCTAAACCTAACCCTAACCCTACCCATCACCATAACCATAACAGTAACAGTAAAGCGAGGTAGAGACCTGAAAAGTCTCCGTAATAACCGAGAAACTGAAGATAATCCCATAATCCAAATGCATGCGCACTCACGATTCACTCGCACTTCCGATTTTTTTTCATTGAAGCAGGAGTGCACATGCTTCGTGTCATTGGATTTTCTTAGGATAATGCGCAAAAAACAGGGTGCATACTTTTTCAGACTAAAATGTTCAGGTTATATACATTTCCAAGTGTGTTTGGGTGGACACACATTACGTCTGCTCCTTAGCTTAAATGTTTATCTAAGCAGATCGTATGTGTTTAAAAACACCATTTTCAAATGAAAACGTAGTATGTAGATGTAGGGATGCACCGATCCACCTTTTTTCACTTCCGATCCGATCCCGATACCTGACTTTAGATAGATGCCGATACTCCGATACTATTCCGATATGGATGCTCTGTTTGCTTCAATATTATTATCATCATTGTTATTACCATTTTGATTATTGGGCTTTAATTAACTCCTTTATACAGGCAAGTATGATATGTATGACTTTTACAACGTTTACAGCGACTTTACAGACCCCTGGCAACACACACACAGGCACACACACACACCCCCACACACACACACACACACACACACACACACACACACACGCACACACGCACACACGCATACACACACACACACACACACACACACACACACACACACACACACAGTGAGCGCAGAGCAGTGCACGGAGTCACAGTCACAGACGAGCTGTGAATGTTCAATCTCCAAACACAACGCGATGCCGCCGTTTTTAGTTTTGTTTTTTTTAAATACCGTTTCCGTGTTAATCATTGATTTCATTTTTCACCGGACATTTTGGCCGGTCATATTTTTTTCCGCCAGCCAAATTCACGTGACAACAGCCAAAAACCGGCATATATACCGGCTGACGTGAACCCTGGCTTGGAGGAGTGTGATTTTCATTGTTTTTATGCCACTGTCAGTACTGTTCTCCTCAGACGTTTAAAACGGTGACGGCTGGGATTACGTCGGCTGCAGGTTGCGGAGCTGAACTTCCTGGTTCAATCATGCTCGCCTGCTAGCTGGCTGTAAACTGTGGAATGGATTTCCTGAACGGAGTCGTGCATCATTACTCCGCTTCTCATCGAGACACCCCTCGGTTCAGGAGACCCATTCCACTTTTTGCAGCCAGCTAGCAGAGAATTCAGGGAATCACTTGTGGAGACATTTCAGCAGACACACACACACACACAGACGGATCGGAAATTTCGTATACAACTATAGAGATATCCGATACGTCAATTATGTCTGTATCGGAACCCGATACTGATACTGGATCGGATCGGCCCCATCCCTATGTGGATGTAGTTTGAGTGTGTTGAGCTGTGATTCCGATTAAAACTACAAAATAAAGGCACAATAGGTCAAAAGTCAAGGTGAGAGGGTGGTGTTGCCACAGTGGAGTTGGGTAGATCAGTCGTTGACCATGATGAATATTAGAACATTCGCTCAAGTTTCAAGAGCAAGTTTCTTTGCTTCATATAACGGAGAAATCGTTAAGACTCATCATTTTGAAAGAATCATTTTGGTTTGTAGATGAAACAAGACATTTGAAAACATCATCGTTTTTAGTTTTGAAAAACACTGTTCAACACTTTATGGACCAGGCAGTACGGCTGGGCGATTAATTGATTTTGATTTGTTTGGACGATGTAAAAAAAAAAAATTAAAATAAATTTTCCGATTTTTTCCTTTTTACTGCGCTCTCTCAGCTCCCGTCCCTTCCGCTCCATTCCTCTCTGCTCCTTTCCCCTCACCCCACTAGTTCTCTGACAATATCAACATGGCAGTGTGCACGGAAAACAGCAAGAGTGGCGTCACAGGAAGAGACTTGTGACACAAAGATCAAGCCGAACACTGCCGAACTGTAAATCAGTTAAAGACTTAATTATCCTAAAAACGAGGGTTAATTCTCGACAATTACCAGGGACCATATTTTTTTAATTAACTGATTTACAAGTCATGCGACACGTCATTCATTTGCACATAGTACCCACATGAATAATATTTTGTATTTATTCGTTTCTTAAAATCATCATCTCCATTAATAAAACTACACAGGTGGGTTTAAGAGAATTTTTTTTTGTTGAAATGGTTGGTGATGGTTTGATACTCTGATTACAGGCCAGCATGACTGTGGAGAGCAGAAGAGTCTCAACAGGAGTCTGTCCATAGACGAGGCCTCTGCATATTTGCGGGTATGTCCACATCAACAGAACAGTACAGTGAACTTCTCACCTGCACTGAATAGTTGGTCATTAAATTCTTGGTATTTGCATGTCAGACTTTATCACTCAAGAGATGAAAATCAAGAGTGTAATTTCCATCAACCAGGTTTTATTTATTTTTTTGAAGCTAAAAGAAAATAAAGTTAGGCTAAAGGTAGGCTTTATTGTATCACTGCTCTGTAATAAAGTGAATCAGCATCTGTTCGATTGTAGTTCTGTAAGTGATGTTTAGCATCCAGGTGTGTTACACGGAGCAAAGTGGAGCCTGTTTTCTCAGAGTGAAAGCAGGGTTTCAAAGACAGCCGAGAGATTATGGAAGATTACTGCATCTGAGGCGAGGCCCTGTTCAGACTCGCTATTCAAGGTTTCATCGTCTGTGTCCGAGCGGTCTGCGTGGACGACCACAAGCATCTACACATTTTAGCATTTTGTTTTGTTACCATTCTCAACGAGATGCTGCACAATATTAGGAAATCATGCGATAACATTGCTGAATATTGTGATGACAATGTCACTTGATTTATACAGGGATAAACATATGAGTGGAAATGATGTTTTGTTATCGTAATCCATTATCGAATCAATTAAATCAAACATTTGTTGCAGCCCTTGTATTAATAGTCAGTAAACAATAAGATGGAGATGAATAACACATACAACAGAAACACTGAAGCAGAAAATAAATAGATCTATAAAATAATTCAGGAATTTTATTGTAAGTTATTTTTATTGCCAAGGGCAAAAATGTTAATACAGGAAGTTGTTTTAGCTGAAGCAAAAAAAAAATGGTGCAAGCAAATGTATTAATGCCACACAATTACTTTCCAGTCTAATTGGTTGTGCGCTCTTGATTTGGTCAAAAAAATACAAATAAGGAGATAAATGACTGCTATTGGAATGGTCATGAAGTGTGCATGTGTGGTTTATTGGATATTACTGACTCGTACCCTAATTCTAGTAAGAAAAACATGGCTTTGCACGCATGCAGAATTGCCTCGCGCATGTTTATGGACATTAAATGTAGAAAGTATGAACCGGGATAACTCGATAAATGTTGCCAAGTCTCTAAATCTTTTTCACCCAAAAGTGTATTTTGTTATTTTGTTGATGCTTTATTTAATGTATATGATATTTAGTATTTAGATTATTTTTTAAATTGAAATTACTGTTTATAATTGCACTGCAGTATATACTTAAAATGTAGTGTTCAATTACTGGTTGCTGAAGTTAAGCATTTTTGTGTATTATTATTTATCATGAAACAAAAAAAAGACAATCAGCTAAATATATTGGCCAAACAAAATCCCATATTGAAAACCCCTTCAGGCCTAACCTCTATTCTGAGAGATCCAATGGACATTAACTATGACTGTTCACGCCTGCCATTAAAATGTATATGATGTTCCTATGTTTCACAACTTCTCCTATGTTTTTCCAACTTTCTGAGAAAATGCGGAGAAAACGCTACTGTTGGGTACCTGTATGGCTTTAAATGTGAGTGGCACCCATCCCCGTGCTTGTCCTATAACCGTGTGTGTTTTTGTTTAGGCTCAGAATCAGGAGTTTGAGGGCTTCATTCTTGAATCTCTGGAGTGGGTGATCCGGGCAGGCCAGGATGTTGGGATAAGGTAAGGTTGAACACTAAAAAAATCTGATCACAACCTCCTCGCTGTGTGTTACTGTGACCTCACTTTGTGTGTATGTGTAGACTGACTGGGCTGGAGGCGGACGATCCAGTCACTGACGTAACCGAGATCTCTCGGCTCGAGTCCACACATCCCAACATGCCCTTCATGTGCCGTTTCCGCCGAGCCTTCCTCACAGTCATCAGCAGAGTCTTCCTCATTGGAGTCGGTGAGAAAAGCAAAACACAGCACATCTGAAAACATGGTGGTGTGAACGTCACTGTTCACATTCAATGTGGTGTTACAGCACAGACAAAGATTTGTCTCACATGGCATCTCTTCCTTCATACAGAGAAAAATAACACCATTGAGAGGGAAGTAAGGGCGTCACAATTTGTTTTTTCCCTTATGGCAACATATTAAAACATTCATCTTGATCTTAAACAAGTATATTTACACTGCAAAATCACTCCCACTTAGGGATGCACGATATTATCAGCACCATATCAGTACTGGCCAATATAATACTGGTTTAAAGATTTATCATCAGATATCAGCAAAACGTTGGCTGAATAAGCTGCTACCTCCTTGACTTCTTGCTATCATTTTTAATGTTTTTATTTATTTTGTACATTGGAGAAAATGTGTTGTGACATCAATCTGAAAAATATTATGTCAATTTTACCACAGAAGGGCCTAAATAACGAAATAACAGTAGGGAAAACCGTATACATATTGGTATCTGTAATCGTCCCAAGCACTCTTGATATATCGGAAATCGGCAAAAAATAATAGTGTTGTAACGAGCTTTAAACATTCATTTTTCAGAGGGAATGTTATCGGGGCCTTTCTGCATGGAGTTTGCAAGTTCTCCCCGTGTGTGTGTGTGTGGGTTTGCTCCGGGTTCTGCAGATTTGGGGATTAGGTGAATTGGTCACTCTAAATTGACTGTAGGTGTGAGAGGGAGAGTGAATGGTGGTTTTTCTCTGTGTGTGGCCCTGTGATGGACTGGTGAACTGTCCAGGGTGTACCCCGTCTGTCGCCCTATGTCAGCTGGCATAGGCACAGCACCCCCCCGCGACCCCCGAGTGGAGGATAAAGCGTTAGATGATGGATGGATGGATGGAATGTTAGCAGATTTTTGATAGGAATTTAATTATGGGAAGCACATAGCGAGGGAGCGGAGCGTCTCCCTCTCCTGCACCGTGTGCTTCTCCGTCTCAAAGCAGGCTATCCGTGTCCAGTGCAGACTGGATAAACTCTCTACCAACAGCTTTATCCCCACATGCAAATAATAATCTTTATGACGAGGATCAAGTACAGTTGTATGTGATGGAGTGCAGGGGATCCGATAGGGCTGGGCGATAATGCGATAACGATATGCATCGTGATGGGCACTGTCAATACCATACCCACCAAGAGCTTATAACTTACAATCAACAAACTTATTGAACCATCTTCGGCGTTCACACCCCATGGATTACACGCGCTGTACGGCACGGTTCAATATCATCTGCCGTTACATGTGGAGATACACAGATGATCTGCAACAGTGCTGTATGATAAAACATCTAAACGTTACAAAGACGTAACTGAGGCACTGACTTCACGGAGCCAAGGACAGTTGAGAAGTCTGTTTTTTTCTGGTTCTCATGAACTTGCTTGACATTTCCGTTTTCCTCTGTGTGGTCTGATAACTAAGTTCTCATAGCTGAACAGCTGAAGTTGGAGCTTCAGTATTCATTCAATAACAGTCAACACAGGACGTGTTTGTCTTTAAGAGGAACAAAAACCTCTTAAAAGAAATGTTATAGGCTCAGGGAAACGAGATAAATCGAGATATGTCTTTTCCCCTAAAGATATTGAGATGTTATTTACACGCCATATTTCCACTAGCTCAACTGCTGCTCGGTCTACAACCCTTGGAGTGGGGGCAGTGTGCAACATATTTCTTGTTGAAACTGTAAAATGTGTAAAAAGTTTGCACAAAAAATAAAGTATAAAAGAAATTGATCAGGCTGCACTTTTCTGTTACATGCTTTAGCAAAGTGCCACATGAACAATTCTGCTACCAAGTATCTTCATGAGTGCGTGTGTGTTTTTATGTGCAGTGGTAGGTTGTGTGTGGAGCATCATCTGCTACGTCAAGTACCGCTGGCGGAGAGAGGAGGAGGAGACCAGGCAGATGTACGACATGGTGGAGAGGATTATTGGTAAAGAACCACACTCAATCCCATGACTCTCAGCCAAGTCAATGTGTTTAATTCCTGTCACTGCACACCATCTCACTTGACTACACACCAGAGGTCGACTCATATCTACAAAGTAAAGAGTGTAGAGCTATGAACACTTGGTGAAGCCACTGATTTAGGCTTTTCCCCCCTCAGCTGTATCTCATGCTTGTACTTCTCGCATTTTGTTGATGTGCAGATGTGTTGAGGAGCCACAATGAAGCTTGCCAAGAGAACCAGGACCTGCAGCCGTACCTGCCCATCCCTCACGTCAGAGACTCTCTGGTTCAGCCTCAGGAGCGGTCAGTCCCAACAACTTGATTATAATCCACACAACACTTCACTATGTTAATCAATGGCCAATTATTTGCTCATAGTAGACGACATGCAAGCCAACTGTACATGAAGCTGGGGACACAATACAAAATATTTTGCCCAATTTTGCCACAGTTGGCCAAAGTCTGCTCCAGTCAGCACTAGTTGGGGACAGTCCGCATGCCGAGTTGGCACAGAAGACTGAAATTGGCAAGTGTGTGAGGGTAAAAGACCCGAACTTTGTCACAGTAAATAAAAACATTTTAGATTTTTTTTGAGCAGACTCTATATCCATTTGAGTAGTAGTTTGTGCTGATTACTGACCCAACTGCAAACACATGCTGCCAACAGCCAATGAAAAAAAGCAGGTCGGACACAGGAAGTAGCCGTAATATTTAAACAACGCCATCATCGACTCCTCCATGACTTCACGCATACTTCTTTTTTTTAAGTTTTTCAGAGCAGATAGCTTCGAATTAATTGAACAAATTACGGGAATTCATACATCTATATACATGCAAAGACGGTATATAGCGTGTATAAATTGTGTGGAAACCCTGTAATTCTTAACAGGCTGAGACAGGGTTCATACTGGTTCAGCAGATTGGATACTGGTTTATGGACCAGGAGTAGGATTGTAACTAGCTAGTTTCAGAAAGGTTACACATTATTGCAATGCTTCCACTACATGTTCCCTATGTTCCCACATACTTCACAACACCTGAACTATCACTTTTAATAGTCTTCTGTGACAATGAGTGAGTCAGATGGGGAGAACGTGTCAAACATTGAGATTTTTTTTTACAGGAAGAAGATGAAGAGGATTTGGGAGCGGGCTGTCGGCTTCTTGTCGGCCAACGAGTCCCGTATTCGAACAGAGACTCAGAGGATCGGTGGATCAGACTTTCTGGTCTGGAGGTGGATCCAGCCTTCCCTCAGCTGTGACAAGGGCTTCTCTATGCCCTCGAAAGTCTGGCAGGGAAAAGGTAAAGCACCTTAAAAGCATTCAAACTGTAGAAAGTAGGGAATCATTGGTAAACACTACTTTAGATAAGTAATCCAACATTTTCTCAGAGCATCCCCCTACTCTATGCAGACACATTAATTTGTGTTAACTGTTTGTTGACTGCAATCATCCAATCCCTGACACTGTCGTGACAGTCAGCTCATGAACAAAAGCAAAATGTGGCAGTTCTTGGTAGACGTGCAGATTTCTTTCTCCACAAATTCAAAGAGGATTATTAAATTCCAGAAAACAGTTTTATATCTTTCAGTCTTGTAACTGTGTTGGCTTGACGTGAGTTTAGCATGTTAAACCTACAGATAGCTGAGCTAGGCTGTATCCGTTACCTCTGATACCAAGGGTTCAAGAACATGGGTTGAGTCTAAAATGATCTTTTGCGCCTGTTTACGTAACATAAAACATTGACGACAAGAGTCACTGCAGGGCAGCACCACCTCCTGTCTGTTCATGATAATCCCATGTTGTACTAAACCTGCTGTACATTAGGGCTGAATAATTAATCAAAATTTTACATTTATTTATTACGGCCTCCTGCAGTTTTCAAATTACAGGAGGTGCAGACTGAAGAATACGTCTCATGGATCTGCACAAAGATCACACAGTCATAATTTCAAATGATGATGAAAATTCAGATGAAAATGAGAAAAAAAGTAAAAATTACCATTCCCTCTCATATCGCGAATCATCAATTTTAGTCAAAATAATTGCAATCGGATATTTATTCAAAATCCTTCAGCCCTACTCTGCTTCCTAACATAACCATTACCTCTTGCCTCCAGCTTTTCCTCTGGACCGAAGGAATTCTCCTCCCAACAGCCTGACTCCATGTCTGAAGATCAGAAACATGTTTGACCCAGTCATGTGAGTTTTCCCCATCTCTAATGAGCTCTGACCTTCAGTGTATTCTACCTCATGCCTTTAACCTCCTTGTGGCTGGATTTTTTTTAAGGGAGGTGGGGGAGAACTGGGATGTAGCCATCCAGGAGGCCATCTTAGAGAAGTGCAGTGACAACGACGGCATCGTCCACATTGCTGTCGACAAGAATTCACGAGAGGTACGTTCCGTGCTGTGAGCGATGAAGCCTCGTGTCTCATCTCTGTAGCTTCCAGCTGTAAAAGGTGACACACTGCTCTTCCTGCTCTCTCCACAGGGCTGCGTCTATGTGAAGTGTCTCTCTGCAGAGCACTCAGGGAAAGCCTTCAAGGCACTTCATGGCTCCTGGTTTGATGGTAAAGTGCACACTTAATAACACTTAGATTTACTGCACATCAGCAGTATTTAAGAAAGGAAACGAAGCTGTGGTGAGAAAATTATAAATATATATATATATATATGTATATATATTTTTGAGAGGATTAATTTTGTTAAGTTTGATCACTCGCCAAGCAGTAGTTGATAGTTAATACACACATGGCAAAGTACCTTAAACAACCTCTCTTCAAAAAAACAAACAAACCTAGAGCGCCCTTTTTTTTGTTTATTTCACTTAAAGGTGAAGTAAGTAGTTTATAGTGACATCTAGAGGAGAGGCTGAAATGTACAACAACGAACTGCTCCTCTGCTCACCCCCTCCCTTCCCTGAGCGCTACGGTATCCTCAGCTGGTCAAATGTCGTCCTTGTCGTCTTTCTCCGTGGTGCGGGCGTACGGTCAGGTACCGGTGTTCCTTTATCCGCTGTAAAATACGTGTGGTCCTCCATTCTAAACACGTAAAAAGATCCGCTCTCAGCCTCGTCTTGGCGCTCGATTTGTTCTCTCGCGTTTGTCTATACAGGCTCCCGTAGAAACATGGCGTCGTGGCAATGCAACACCGACCATGTTATTTTACACGACTTTTTGAAACACTACGAAAATGAAACAAAAAATATTATACAGCGACTAGACAATGCAGGAGCATATAATATGTATACAAAAGTGGATTTTGTGTCATATAAACCCATAAATACTACGCAGTGTCCCTTTAATGATTGATCCCCCCAGACGTTACCAATTCTTTTTTATTTTTCCTTTAAATTGCATGTAAAGCTTGCACCTCTTTATCAAAACAAACACATAATCAAAAGGAGGGGTGTATAATCTTGATTGTATATCGCAACACAACATCGCAATCTTGACCTTAAAAAGCAAAGGTGGAGGATTTAACCACGCCCCCCAGTGTGATGTTCTGCAGGCTTGCCAGAGGGGGTTGTGGTTGTAGCCATTGTAGCACGACTACATGCTACTTCCTCCCGCTTACCCAAAGTTGCTGCCAACTAATAGTAACCACAGCAACTGCTGTTTTGGGCAACTCACTGACCGAACTAGAACCTCCTTCCACTTCTCTGAAATCACTGGTGTGGAAATATTCCCTATGAGTCCCCTGTGACTACACAGTATCAACATTATCTCCAAAGCACCCTCACTCAAATTTCCTCAGCTTCACTCTGATTACATACAGAATAGTATTTCTGATTTCCCTCCAAGTATCACCATGTGATGATCTCATACCACTGGTGGTACACATACCACAGTTTGAGAACCAAGGTACGACTCGGACATGAACAGTAGTCCAGTTAAAATTGAGATTTAAATATGCACGCATACAGAGTGAAAATGTAAACTGTAATGTGATTATTTATATTTTTATATTCATTATTTCTGTGTACTTATCTGCGCTGTAGCGATCGTTCACTGACTGTCACCTGCTCCTGGTATCTTAACAGGTAAACTGGTGACGGTCAAGTATCTGCGCCTGGACCGATACCATCAGCGCTTCCCACAGGCTCAGGGCTGCAGCACACCCATGAAGGCCTCCAGCCTCCACCTGAACGCCACAGGCTCCACGGACACTACGACCAGCCACGCCTCAGCAAGCTCTTCAGGATTCTCATGAGACGCTCGCCAGTGTCGGATACGTTCGCGCGTTTGTCCTCTACAGCCCTCCCAGCACAGCGCCAGTTTGCTGCTGCTCCTTCACTGCTTTATAACGGGGAAGACTTCAGTCTGTGCCACGGGAGAGCTTTTTTTTCCAATTTTTTTTTTTTTTCAACACAGGATGACTGCAAGAAAAGCTGTTCTGCGTTGCGGTGTTTGTTTTCTATAATCATTGTATCAGAAATGTCATGGATTTAACAAGGAAGCAAAGCTTTCCTGGAATATTTAAGATATGTGCAGATACTCCAGGTCCTCCCTCCCTCCCACGGTGTAACCAGCACTTCATTTGGCCACCGTCTGAAAAGAAAAACGGCTGCATGTTTCAGAATATGCCTCTATGTAAGCTTTCAATACAACACAGCGTGGATGTTGATTTTCTTTTTCCCAACATGTCCGATGTACTCCTTGTTGTTATTATTATTACTCTTATTATTATTATTATTATTATTATTATTATTTAGTCAAAGTGAGGAAGGCATGGACAGGTTAGCGGCAGGTGTCCTGTAAATACACGTGAATGGTGGCACAAGCTTTTAATCATGACACCTTCGCTTTCAATAATCTAATTTGTTTTGCTGCCGCTCACTTGCCACAGCAGTGTGTGTGTATCAGAACAGTCACAGAGAGGCTACACACAGACGATGCCCATTCAGCCCGTCTGTGTGTGTGTGTGCGCGAGTGTGTGTGTGTTTGATCCATGTATTCCATATATGGGCTTCTCTTTTCCTTTGTCCTTGATCTTTGTGTGATTTTTTTTTTTTTTAGTGACAAAATTACCTTGAACAGTCACCTGAAACTTTTCTACTGCAGATATAATCCAATGTATGCCCCGTCTTATTATTGTTATCACTTATTACATGTATTTTTTTTTTTTTTTTACCTCTTTCAAGTTGGGTTATACTGTTGGTGAGAATTGGATTTCCACTCCTGTTCCAAGTGGCTAATTTTTACTGTCTCAGACAAGACCGGGACCCTGAACACCTCGCAATCCATGCGGCCAAGATATTTCCTGTTACTTTGTCACTCCCGTTCTATGATCATATCCACTTGTACTGACTTTACCACACTTTTTGTCATAAGTATGGCTCAATACCACGACCTCAATATTCTGATATGAGTCTAATACTCACTTTTACATCTTTTAAACATCTAAGCTGTTAACATTGTGTGCTGATGTTTTTACCACCTACCCATTATCAGCCATTTAAAAATGTAACAAATTTATTCCAAATTTGATGCAGCTTGTAAAATTTTACAGTCCACTTAGTAAAGGGTAGTGGATCATATCATTTTTTATGTTTTTCTTTCTCCACTATCCCATCCAGCGATTTTTGACCAGTATTGGACTGATACCGAGAAAGTGTCATATTGGACCGATATCAATACCGAGTACTGAATCGGCTCGACCTCGATCAGGAGTACTTTAAAAATGTTGCAACACTATTCAAGAATGCTCGCGTGTTTTCCAGCACCTGCGAATTTCAAAAATAGAAAATAAATCCAGGACTTGCTAGAAATAATTTTGTTTTTTTAAATGCAGTGAGTTGAAAGGATTCAGTATTTGCAGTGTGAATTGTACAAATGATGCACATTTCAGATGTTTAACCTCTGCTGCAGCAGGTAGCAGATAACCCAACAGTGCCTTAAATTTGTGCTTTTTTAAAAAAATAAAAAAAGGAAAAAAAAAATACTGGCACTGCATTACTGAACAATGTACTGGATTTATTACATGGAAAAGTGGAAATGGTGAGCAAGTTCTGCCATAGATTTAGTTTTGTTAAAGTTTTTCCATCTTCAGATTTGATATTTTGTAGCAGTTTTGTTTCATATTAAACCAAATGCTTCTATTTATTTCTTCATTATTCTTTGAACAGCCATGGTGATGTACTATTGTAGTGTCACTATACCTAATACATGTGTCAAAAACATTATTTCATTAAGAATCGATCTTGCATCCACTTCCAAACAACTGTCAGGATGTGTTAAAATGGCAAAAATAAAGGGAACACTTAAATAAGCCAGTTGCATCACTGTTATCCATTTTGTTCTCCAGCAGAAAAGTGCACCTGCAACGTCTCACCTCACACTCACTGTTATGAGGCTGAATGTAAACGGCTGGATATGATGGCAACTCCTCCAGGCTTGTGCTTCACAACCATAAATACATCTTCAAGGATGTGTTCTTTTTCCTCTGATGTACTTTATGTAAGCAATGTACTTTGATATAACTGTAGTATGTACCATATATGCAGCTTTATTTCCATTGCATTGTATGTTTGGATTGACCAGACTCCCCTGACCTGCTAGCCAGAGGGAGGGAGGGAGGTGTGAAATACGAGACATTTAAAATTATAAGACATTTAATTGTAATTTGTCAGTTGTACACACGGCTCAAATTAAAGATTTATTAGGAGTTTTTACATTTGGTTTGTTGTGCTTTTCTGTCTGTTGAAAACCACAGTTGTTGAAGTTAGCCGTAGCTGTTAGCTTGGTAAACGTATTTTGCTGGGTAAAGTTACCCCTAGCTGTTAACTTGATAAACATTTATTTTTCTGAGTAGAGTTAGCCGCAGATGTTAGCTTTGTAAACATGTCTTTTACTAAGAGTGAAGTTAGCTTTAGCTGTTCGCTTGGTAAAGTTATGGAATGCAGTAACCACAACATACACTGTATTATTTCAGGATGTTTAAATGTATTGTAATTCTTTTTAAATTACATTCCACAATTTAATTTCAAAATGGCATTTTGAACTCTGATGTAACATTTGAGGTTTTTATGTTTTTTTGTGGAATGCAGAGTTTGTTTTAATTTTATCTACTAATTTTTATTCTACTTCGTCATTAGCTTAATGTGGTTGGTTAGCTAATTAGTTAGTGTCGTTGGCTAATGGTCCGGGATGTGACGAGACTGCTATTTGTGAGCTAACCGGAAGCGCAGCGCAGTCCTGACCATATTTGGATGTGTCCAGGTCGCCTGCTGTCATCCGATCCACGCACACACACACACACACAGAGATAGACACAAAAGCTAACAGGCTGTTGATGGACTCCGTGGCCTGATGAGGCGACGTTACACCGCCACATTATTGACACAACACTTGACACTTGTTCCCACAGCTCTGCTGCTACTGCTGCTGCTGCTGCTGCTGCATTCCCCCGGTATGTCTGACTTTTTCTGTTTAAGAGGGCCACAGTTCAGCATAGACCGTAACACATTGAGTATTTAACTCGTATTTTGTGTCGCGTGACCATGTATGTTCCAGAAAGCAACGCCGTTATTGTTATTTTTGGCTCGTGTGTCGCACACAGAAATGGCGGCTACAACGCCACACATTGTTGTTGTACAAAATATATCCAATAAGTAAAAGTATTATTTGTAGATTTTGTGAAGTGTAGCACGGTCGATTTAATAGTAATTTAACAGCCACAGAAAAGTAAGTAGTTTTTACGCATACTGTTGCGATGACGTCATGAAAACATACATTTCCGAGGCATTGACTTTATGATGTTTACATTTGTAGCATGATTGTGGACAGTGGTGTCAGTGGCTGCCACATAAGCTTTAGGTTAACCACAGAGGTGAAGACGGCATTGTGTTACACCATTACTGCTTCTCGAATTAGGCTGCGTGAGTACGGTGGCCGTGTGGTGCAAAACACAACAGCAAAAAAATTTTTTTTCACAAAAGTGAGTATTTCTAATATCAATTTGTAACAGGACGTGTCAAAATACAATGGAAAAAAAACATGTTAGCAAATTAGTTCATGCGTGCAGGAGTAATCAGACTATGACTCACATTATCCAGATATGTTAATATAACTGATACTAGCTCGATTTAGTCAGACTAATGTGTTAGCATGACATTAAGAAAACCAAATTGTCTTAGACTGACTAAAATCTGACCTTTAACATGCATGTAATACGCACTGATTGTCTACAGTATGGGTAACGCATGCTTTTCCTGCTAAAACATTAAAACATGGCTGCTTTGAAAAAGGCACAATTGGATGCTTTTTTTATGAGTTGTTGTGCTTATCTAATTTAAAAGTATTTTCACCACATGCCACCATGCATAAAGTATACATATACTGTATATGTATTTCCAGTATTTGTTGCACTTGCAGAGGAAGAAAGTTTCAGAATCACTGTTTTACCTATGGTCCAAATACTGTGTGGCCTCTCAGCAAAAAAGCATGTCAGGAATTGTTACCCTTTTTTGACATGGTGTTTGTCATATTTGTAGTTCAGTAATAAAACATGAGATCTTTTAGTTGCCCCTTGTGAATATAGTCACTCCTGACAACAGAAGGAGCTGTTATCATTTTTACATTGTTAGGTCAAATTTATTAGCATGCAACATGGATCTCTCTATAGCAGTTGACTTTATTTGTTATCAACTATTATTCGTAGCTTGCCACAGTTTTGAAACATAAGATAAAATGAGCCAGGAGAGGAGTCGGTGTGTGGAGCTGAAATGTCCACACCAGAAACACTGCCTTATAAGGCAGTCTTTCTTGAGCCTTTTATCACAAAGCTCATCGCAGAGTGAAATTCTCCTCTTGTATTTTTTTCTCTGTGAATATTCCTTTTGGTGACCCACATAAAATTAATATAGTTCCGCTGTATGGGGGTTATAAAATATTTAAAGGTCAGCACTGTGTGGGTGTGTCTGTCTGTGTGTCTCTCTCTTCAGTATGACTGTGTCTCATGGATGTCGTCCTCAGACGTGGGCTCATGGTGGCCCTGCACCGTGCTGTCAGCAGCAGATTCCGCCTCCCTGCACTGCGCGCCGCTCCTTTAGGTAGAGTAACCTGTTAGCTTAAACGCCATCGGCATTTTTTATTACTATGGTACCAACCAATCAAAAACATACTAAGCTACATTGTAACATCCAGGACATTGCTTCTGGAAGCATTGTCTATATAATGCTGTGTTTCCATCATGGTATGGTTCGGTTTGGTACGGTAACGTTTGGTTTGGAATGGTAAAGCCCTGGGTCAGGCTTGCGTTTTGTTTGAGAACAGTACTTGTACTTGGTAGGCGGGGTGTAGGCTGTGCCCGACGTCCACGTCCTGCTTGATTTGTCGCTGTTCTGACTCAACAAGATGCCAAGCTCCATCTGGACCGTATCACACCATTTTACTCTTCCACTTGGTGGAAACGGTTCAGTTTAACTATAGGGCTGTACCCTAAGGATCTGTACCATTTCACCCTTTGCTCCTAACACTTATGGTGCTTTTCCTTTATACAGTTCTAGCACTACTCCACTCTACTCAGTTTGGTATCAGTCACGTCGTCTTCCATTACAATATTACCTCCTCAACGTGGGCAGTTCGCTATAGCACGGCGACACAAACTGCTGTGACGTCTTTTTTAATACATGACACACACAAACTAGTAAGTAACTACAAGTAAAGCAGTCATTTTTGGTGTACTGAATCATTAGAATCAGTTAATTAAAAAGATTAGTTTCATACTTCCTGCCTGACACTCAGTCTGACATCGTCACTGAACTGAAATACGGCTGAGCGGGATCTACAGTTCGCAGTTGTTCGGTTTAAATCTTGTGTCGGACATCGCTCTCATGACTCTTCCAGTGAGAACTCACTGCCAATCAGTGGCTGGCAGTCTGATGCCACATTTTAGTATCGCCTCAGCTACTCAGAAGTAGAATTGAGCCAAGCCGTGTTATAAACACGTAGTGGAAAAGTGGGCTAAAAAAGTGCCTTTAGCACAACCCACCACTTTGCAGCTCTTTGTGTAGGCTTTGTGTTGATTCCTTCAATTCTTGTTGAGGTAGAGGGCCAGGGATATATATAATCCAAAGAGACTATAGTAACCGCCATAAAGCTAGCATTGGTTAGCATGTTGTTTATCTAAGCTACCCACATCAAAACTTGTTTGCAGTATTTTGTTCATACGATAAAGTTGTTCACCTGTATTACGAGATGTTTTCTTCCACCTTCCATGTCTCTGCTTTGATGCAAAAAAGCACTTAATAATGTGCCTGCTCACATGATAAAGTGTCACACTTGAAGGGGTTTGCTGGCACTATATTTTAACCACTTCTCCATGTAACTCAGTTCCATTTATGTATAAATATTGGTTGGTTCGATTTGGCACGCAAAAACGTGAACCATCGACTGTATATGAAAAAAAGTCTTCTATTTATTTGACAGGAACAAAACATTTTATTATAGTTCCAGAGAAGACGTGAAGCTAATATGCAGTACAAAGACTTGGTAGCTATTAGTCATTTTCAACTTCAATAACTGCAAATGCATGATGGTTAATTTAATAGATTAGTCATTGCAGCCCTACATATATCACAATACACATGCACATATACCATACAACTATTATAACACATATTTTGTGTGTGTTATACCTATATGTTTGGTGTCAGGTGGATTGGACCAATGCTGTGTTTACAGCAAACTTAAAGAACAACAGGGAAAGTTCTGTTTCCATGTGGATAAGGCTTAAATTTGGTTGTAGGTGTGAATGTGAGGGTAAATGGTCTGTGATAGGCTGCTGAGCTGTCTGCTGTCCTGTGTGATAAGTGGTATAGTTAGTGTAGCATGTGTGATGAAAGTATTGGTTGGTTGAGAAAGGATGTCACTCTTCTTTGTTTCTGTAGTAGTGACACACTGGCTGGTTTCTCCCTTTGACCTGAGAAATGTGGCATTAGATGGCAGCCTCTGCAAAGCAAGGCCTTTGCCTAAAGTATATATGAAAACCAAACTATTTTTAGTTTTTTTCATTGAAAATGATTATACAAACATAGTTACGGTTTGGGTAAAATGTGGGTAAACTGTTTAATTGTATGATTTTATCCTTTGGCTCATGAGTAACAGCACCTGTTTCTATGCTGCCTTTGGTTTGCTGGCTAGCTGAGATTTTTTTCTTAAAAATGTGTCTTACCTCAATGCAAAAAGTCATTGAAAATCTTTGCAACGTTTAATTAAAATTTGTCAAGAATGAAGTAGAGAAGGAGAACAGAAAGAAGAGCAAACTCCTGTTGTGAAGCTGCAGTACCACTGACAGAGAAAGAGGGCGATTGAGAGCAGCACTGTAGTTAAACCAGCTCTGTGTTTGTTTACAATTTGTCGTTAAACTGGCCAAAATGTTGAAAATGTCGCTTGTGTGCATGTTTGTGTGTTAATAACGGAGTGTTTCTGTACAAACAAACAAACATGGATTTTGGTATGTTAGGTTATGAGGTGTCATTGTGTTTTGTTTGTCTAGGTGTGTGAGACACGCGTGTCCATATTCCACACGCCACTTAAACATTGTCCTTCATACTCTGCGTGATTCCAGATTCCAAGGAGGAGCAGCTCTTTTCTTCCACATCTTGTCTCATCCTGTGTTGTCATGTGTTATTTCTCCCTCTGTCTGTCACCTTCATCCAGCTCCGTTCTCTCCTTGGTGTAGCCCTGCTGAGGGGGCTGCTTGTTTCTAGTGGTGGGTGGAGTGCCTCTGTCCAGCAGCCATGTCGGGCTTCAATCTGCTGCATCTAATAACCAAGAGTCAGCCTGTGACTCTGAAGTCCTGCAGTCTTCCCTCAGGTCCACTGACTGGCTGCTGTGTGCCTGCTGTGCTCTGCCTCTCTAAAGCCCTAACACTTGGCTGGTGTGTCAGCATGTCTTTACTGTTCCAGTCTTTGTGTTTGTTCACTGTAGAGGTCGACCCATGTATTTTTAAGGTTGATGGAATAAAGGGCCTTTCACCACACGCTGAACACAAGACCAACAACCATTCACTCTCACATTCACACCTACAGTATGTTTACAATTAACCTCTCTATGATTTTGCATCCAAGAGTTGCGTCCAAGTTGTTTTTGATATTAATCATCACATATGTACAGCAAAAGTGGTCCTTAAATTGGCAAATAAAGCCTTGACCCATTATTTGTGCTTGGCAGTTAGTACTAGCAACCATGCCTATAGAGTCTCCATGCAGAACAGTGATGTGCATCTCCACATGATGGTGGAGACAGCGCCACATTGATTTGGCTAAAATGATTAATTGGTCGACCTCTAGATCACAGTGATGTGAGCTGTTTTTGGCTAATCCCCCACTTTTGAGTTGAGTTTTTCTTTGTACTTTTTATAAATTCTGGTTGAACCCTTTTTATATTGGATCCAGTTCTGCAGCTCCAAACTGGATCTAATCCAAACCGGGCTCAATATTGTTAGGTAGTATGTTTTAGGGCTGCACAGAGGGAGTTGATGCTGGTTAAGTTTGATCGACATGTTTAATTTGACAGTTTTGGCCTGGAAGGTGCATCTCTACATCTCAAAGTAAAACTTGCACCTCTGAATGAAAACTGTCAGAGCTTTGCATTTAGTTTTAGCTGGTCTGTGCTGCCCTCTGCTGGACAACACTAAAACAACCCCTTGGTGTGTTCTTTATTTTGTGATTTGATTTTAACATAACATGATAACACAAAAGATGTACAATATTTGGCCACACGCAACAGACTCCTTTCTTTGTTTCAATTAGTTTTATTTATATATATAATGTTAAATATCACTTTATTCTATTCTATTCTACTAACAACCGTTTTGCACATGAAGCTGCCTTCAGAATGTGAACTATTTGTGCCAAAGTTAAAACATTTATACAGCATTTGCCAGTAGGGAAGAAAATCACTTTTACTTCTGCATCACTAATTCTTCTAATTATCACTCATTCTTACCATTTTAGTGCGATTACGTTCACCAACAATTGCTTACACATCCATGAGGTTGCCATGTTTTGTGGTCACTTGACCCCATTACAAGCATCTGCAATACTGCTGCAACAATGAATCGATTAATTGAATACTAATCGATTACTAAATTAATCGCCTACTATGTGTTTAAAAAACTATATCTCTGAGTTTTCAGCTTCTTAAATGTGCGCCGTATTACAAAGAAATCATTACAATTGAATACTTTTGATCGTGGACAATACAGGACCTTTGAGAACATTGTTATTTGGATTGTTGTTGGATGTTTTGTGGATTAAACGACTAATCGGTTAATTGAGGAGGTAATCAACAGATTGATCGATTATGAAACTAATCGTTAGTTGCGGCCCTTGTATGGAACATTGAAATGTAGATACAAAAATACCTTCTTTTTTTAATGTTATGCTCAAAATAGAGTTATTCAAACCGTAACACAAACTGCTTTGTTTAGACACACTCATGATTTGCACACACAGACACTAACAATAGCGCCTCCAGTGGTTAAAAAGTCCTAACTGTACGTTTTGTTTTGCTTTTTCGAAAGGTGTATATAAGCATCTGTAGCTTTCCTCACTTGTTGCTTAGATGAA